>NC_091131.1:52997740-53323740 GCF_040183065.1 Periplaneta americana | reverse complement strand
GTACTCTTCAATGTGCGGTCCTCTTTTAAATTGAACGCGTTGTATATACAAAAGGATAGTTTATATGAAATGAGATGCTCTTATTTTTAAATATTTTTCGTATGCTATTGAATATAACAAATTAGTTCTCTTCATTTGATTACCATTTTATAATTCCTGAAGTACCAAAATACAACATGAAAAGTAGCTGATATCGTTTTCGTTAACGAGCTCTTACGTAAACCTACTAAATCATTTACTGCACCAAGCAACGGAAGACAGGGAAAGGGGTTATTTTCAGTCAATAAGCCGTGTATCTTTAACAACGGGAGAACTGGACCAAAATGGAGTATAAACTAGTACGCTATAGAAAAGGCATAGCCAGGTACTTTTAGTTTTAGGGTTTTTTTTGCAAGAATCGAAGGAGGACTACCGTCCGATGGAATAATGATTTAACAGAGAGCTGAAAAACTTCCGAGAACAGTTAAGACAAATTGCTTAAATGCAATACAATTTTTCTTACTAAGAGTATAAAGTTCATGGTGTCCAAGCATCGTATATATGGCAATAAATTGTGCTACGATTTGCTTATATTTAGATACGAATATTCCTAAAAAAAAGGGGGGGGGAGACGTCGAATGGAATGGAATTCTAATAGCAACAGCCTAGTATGGTTACCTTTTTTTAATGTGTTATGTCGATTCATCAACTGTGCGGTTATAAAGTATTGATAGTAAGTAGTTATATGGTATTTTGGAAAGACGAGTACGAGTAGTTTTCATATGATTACCTGTCGTTTGTCTTACAGTTGGGGAAACTCTGGAAAAAATCCAAGTGATCAGCCCAAGCGAGATTCGAACTCACGCCCATGCGCACTTTTTGCAGCACTACTCCTACCGTTAACCCGAGGCTACGCGAGTAACCAACATTATTCCATGTAATAAAATAAATGCAGACGACTTCAACAAATACATCCTGGCGAAAATATTCCAGCATTACGATTTCCTAGAAAGAAAGATTACAATATTTCTGCGAACAAAGCCTCAATTTTAGCGAACGTGTAGAAATATTGAGATAAACATTTAAATCTACTGAACTTGTATTTTTAAAAATTTTACAGATAACATTAACATGAAAGGGAAGAAACAGTAGCAAGAAAGGAATATTCGATTCTAGAGAAGAAATAAAACTCCTGAGATCGTTGTGTAAGCTGATTAAACATGGATTCACATTCACTGCATGGCGAAGAAATGTTGGTAGAGTAACTTGCAAAAGTGTATCTAGCTTCATGATCAGCCTCTACGTCTACGCATGTACGGCGCTACATGAAGAAACTTTGGTTGTCCTCCAATAAGATATTCGGAAGAACTTGTTGCTGGACTAACTGCAAATTTTCGAGACATGCTTGAATATAATATACTGTATTTTTTGAGTTATGCAGTTTTTTTGCTGGTCTTGTTAAATGCGTCGCACTTCTTTCTCTAAGTTCTGAATCATAGGTAAAAAAACCTATTTCATTCATAGTTTTCTGCCCAATGGCAGGTCTTTCACTGCAAACCCAGCATTCTCCAATTTTTCGTCTTAGTTACGCTTGTGTTATTTCAGGAAAATATTTTATAAATTTAATTCGACGCATAAACAGTTTAATTTTTCGTATCTAATATAATAAATAAATATTCATTGTTCTAATTATTACCTTACACCAAAGACTAGATCAAAGATGTGATATGATATATTTATTCCACCAGCTTATATCGGTCGTGATGGCCCTTCACATTTCTGCACACAGTGCCATCACTCCCTTGGATACATATTTTTCTGCTTACGCGTTTTTAAACTTCCGGCTATTACATATAAATGACCCTGATCGCTTTTCTATTACGTCACTCACTTTCCTTCCCTTTTTTTCTATTTACCCTTCCCTTTCCTAGGTATCTATCTTATTCTTACTAATCTCATTTAACTAAACAATCACTTCTCTCAACCTCTTATTACTTGTTCTCAACACTGTTTACATTAGTTGAACTCTTTCATAGTTGTCAACTTATTTAGTCACTTGAATCACTAACGTTCACTGACCACTTATTCCCATTAATCTACTCTGTATATTTTCAGACGAAGTAGTTTCTACAGTTTCATTACATTTCCATTCCCACTTTCTTTATTATAAGTTATTTGTATCACTATTTACTTATTATCACTCAGATCAGAGATGTATCAGGGAACTCAAAGCTCTCCTGTGGTCATCCCTTGGGGAGATTTTGACTTGTTAACAAGTAAACTCGACCACGTCGTCACTTCTATTTATCAGTCTCATAATGTAAGAAAATAAAAAAAATTGAATTACGTAAGAAATTTAGGGTTACTCTTTTCTGTGTAGATCGCAGACTACCGCGATGCAACTGTCTAACACGCTAACTCATTGCTTTCTATTTCCGTAGCACACATGATCGGAAGAAATGTCAGAAAAGAGTAGACGTTCGTAGACAAAACAATGGAACTGCCTTCATTCTACGGTGTAAGCATCAGGCTGCAAAGCGGGTGGACTAATATTGCCGGGTTAACTATTACAGAAGTTCTCTCAATTAGTATTGTTCAATAACTTAACTGTGAATATATTATTTCGTGCAATTTGTAAATTGTGATTACTTTATTTAATTCCAGACATTATTATTATTTACTTAGTCAACTGTCTGAACCTCTCAAATGATACCGAAAGAAGACACCACTTATGAGGCAACTAGGCCAGGAGATAATGTGTACGGTGGCGAATTCCTTTCCCCTATTATTATTATTATTATTATTATTATTATTATTATTATTAAATTGCTACACTCGAAGTGTTAAAGCCGTGCAAAAGTATGATGATATGCATTTCATGTTTTAATCAACGTCGAAGTATTTTTAATCTTTCCCTACGAAAAATATAAAATGCTTGGTTTTAAGATGCAATACACTATTACTACTGGGTGATCATTTCAAAGTATGTCATGACGTCACTGTTGTGAGTCAGCGATTTGAAGAGAGTTTCAGCTTTTATGTCAGAGAAGTTGCCTATCAATCAAGGCGTTCAATCTGAACTTGAGAATGTGTACGGTGTATCTTGAACGTCATAGCAACAGATGGAGGTCTGTACGGTCTGTGTGCTACCATAACCTCTTTCAAACTGTATTTTGCGCGGGCAAGTCGTACCCAGGGTATTTGTTATCATCGGTTGCGTACGGTAACTTCCACAACACAAATCAAATGCTCCGTGTCCATGTTGACCGTCGAAGTTAATGTCAACAAATACTGTACGTTAGTAATCGTCTTAACCCTCTCCCCATATCCCGACAGTAAGAAAAAAAAACTCACCTCAGTACGTGTTTCCAAACAGTTCACATTCCTGCCACTACCGGCGTTACGGTACGTATCGGTTAGTACTCTTCTGAATGAACGCCGTACTTGCCAGGCAACTTCTCTGGCACATAGGTAATACGCCTCTGCGTAAGATTGAATTCTCTAGCCACATGACGGCATACAGCGAGCCATGACACACTTTGAACTGAACACGCAGTATAATATATTAGTAGACGATTTAAACTTCCCTTCATAAAAAGGAAGGTCTTACATAAGTGAACATTGAATTTTGGTTTACTAAGATATAGCCTATTTATGTTCCAGTTCATTAAAGTTCTTTACATAACTGCAGTTATAGGCCTACATTAATAGTTGCATTAAAGCTCAGTATCAGGTTTTAACATCATTTGATTTAGAGCATGATATACAGAGTGGGCGAAAAGTCGCTTTCCCCAAACACTTCCTTACATTGAAATACATTCAATTTACATTTGATTACACATTCCTTTACAGATATTGTTCATAATGAAGGCCCTGTTTCTTGATACCCAATTCACAACGTTCAGACACTGATTTACAGATGGCAGAACATAACTCACGACTTTAATCGATTTTCACGAATGACTGAGTTGCAACAGATGATCGGTTTTTGAGCAAAAACACTTTTCAGGATACCCTGCAGCGAAAAATCATATGACTCAGATCGCATGATCTGGGTGGCCATTCTGTTGTACTACGACGGCAAATCCAGTCAAGTAATTGCTGATTCATTAAGTCCCTGACTCCTACACCAAAATGAGGTGGTGCTCCATCCTGTTGTAATATCAACTGCATAACTTATCGGCAAAACGAGGGCTGTTTTCAAGACATGGCATTGGAAAAACAGTTGACGCACGAACATGGTTGCCAATCCACCATATATTACACCAGCTATTCGTTTGTTCATATACTAAAGTGAGTTGAGTCTTGCACTAAAACTAGACTCAAGTGCAAGATAAAACATCTTACATTAAATATTTAATTTTAGAAATTGTATTAATAATTGTAGGCTATATCTATGTTTAAAATTATGAAGTGTGTATACGTAAGTTTTTTAAAAATAATTATATGTATGTACTTTTTTCTGTGAACTATAAATATAAATATATAAATAAATAAATATAAATATTCGTTTGTTCAAGTTATAACATATATATGTGTACAAGTATGAAACCTAAGAACGAATATTGGGGAAAGCGACTTTTAACCCACACTGTATAATGTGGTTCTTTCCCTGATAAACTGACTCGTAAACAATTAAATTTAAATGAAATTCGACCGTTGTAGGTCTACACAGTGAAACGGCAAACCCAGGGATGCAAGAAACTTTTATTTACATGAAAATCTCGAACTCTGTACTTTTGCAGAATCACAATATTTCTTCTTTACTGTTCATATAAAGAGACGGTAAAACCATTTTTAAAATTCTAAATTATATTTTAAAAACTATAATATCTTACAACACACTTAAGAAGTTTTATTTGATTTTCTTGGATTCTAAAATTCCGGGGTTAAAATAATAAATTTAGATTTTATCACATTTCTTTCTAAAATTGACAATATCAAATTTAGTAGAAATCTACCTGTAGTGAACACAACTCATCATATGGGAGGATGGGAAAAGGCTACGTAAAGTGGTAGTCACGTATGCGTAAAGCATAACAAATTGATGTTGACATAATGTTTGGCACCCCTGTGTCATCCATCCTGATTGGAATCGATTTGATGTGCGGTCACCAGCGATAGCTACTTAACTCTGTACAGTGCGCAGATTTCCATTATCACCGCACAATCCCAATTAATCCTCTGGGATCCGTTAGTGAGGCAACTGCAGCTTCATTCACATGTGGTCCAACCCCTGTGACGTTCTTTCATTGTGGCGTCCCCGACCTGCCTGATCGGAAATTAGATTCAGGTTATTCAGAGTTCGCATGACCCTTTGATTTCAGTATGTACTGCCTGTACAGAAGCTATTTTCATTCCAGATCACCGCAAACTTACAACTGTATTACACATTGTAATAGTCTACACACACAAAGTGCCGATTAATGCGATGATGAAGGGGTGGGGAGGACTGGATTTTCACTGCTCTACTCTGTTGTACCTTCCTCTTTCTTCCATTATTCATTAATTTTCTGTAAGTATTAATCCTAATGCTTTAATTAAGTTTTATATAAGTTTCTCATTTATCGTCCTTTCATTATTCTATACTTCATTATTTTATTCTTTAAATTTCCACCGTCAACTCTTACCTCTTTATTTTTATATTTTTCCAGTTCTCATCTCCATATTACTATCTCTTATTTTTCCAATTTTCTCTCTTTTCTTCCTCTTTCATTCTTTCTTTATCAACTTCATTTTCTTCAGTTTTCTATTTTTCCTTAAATCTATTTCCTCCCCCTCTCTCTCCCATCCTTTCTTTTTCTGTTTCATCTTGCCTTCTTCAATCTCTATCCTATCTTCCTTCATATTTTTCATGTTCTTTCATATTTCTCACGTCTTCCTCTCTTTTCTTTCTTCCTTCCTCTTTGCCTCTAAGTTTCCTCCCTTTCCGTTTCGATTCATGTGTCTTTTCTTCCGTATTTATTTTAGACATCTATTTCTCTTTCTTTTCTTCTCTCATCCATCTTCCTTCCTTTCATTCGACGCTGAGTAAATTCTGTAATTGAAAGCGTCTTTAAAAACCACCACCACTTACTTACTCTTCCTCACCAATCTTCTTCACTCTTTCTCATCTACCTATCCATCTATTCTCCACCTTTCTCTCCTCCAGCCACGGTATAGCTCAGGTGATAAGCGGATATGCCTAATCTGGAGTTGTGCTCGGACGTGTGTTCGATTCTCAATTGGACTAATTACCTGGTTGAGATTTTTTTCCAAGTAGGGCGAATGCCAAATAATCACATGGCATATTCTCGGCCTCATCTCGCCAAATACTATCTTCCCATCATCAAATCCGTCGATGCTAAGTAACTAGTAATTGATACAACGTCGTTAAATAAGACAAAAAATTCTCCCTCCCATTTTCTTTACTCTCCTCCTTTCTGTCACCTATCTTCTTTACTCTCCTCCTTTTCCTCATCCATGTCCGTTATGTTTTTTCAACCACCTTTCTTCCTTTCTTTCCTTCTTCCTCTTAGCCGTATTTTCTTTCCTTTTCATTTCATCCTCTCTTTCTTGATTTATATTCTCATTGAGCTTTTCTTTGAATTATAAAATATTCAAAATAATGGGCAGTTTAAAGTTTATTTCGATGTTATGGCAAGATGATATTGTGCTATTTAAGAATTTTGCAGCATGTCACAGAAACTAATGCAAAAACGAAACCGGAAACGAAAACCATTACATTAAGATCTTACAAATAATTATACTATGGAATAAACAATATGACTCCGTAATTTTGTAGAAAAGCATATTCTATATGAAGTTATATTAATAGGAACTGTACATTTAAAAATACAAATAAACGCGAAAACGGTTTAATTAATTTCAAAACATAAACCTTTCTATCTTGTTCATCAAGTTTTTGGAGCATATTGGTGTTTGCCTGAACCATGTTACATCGATTTCTTAACACCATCGCATATGAGAAAGTGAAAACCGAGCGACGTGGCAAACTCGTCGCCTATAGCAACGACAATAACAGACGCCTCCACAAAAATAATAATTCTTTCTCTCTCTCTTTTGCCCTGCGCGCGGTAAACAATGAATTATGTCAGTGAATTAGGAAATGAGAATTCGTATCCAACATTCTTATCTAAATACCTGGAACTTGTCGAGGTCACTGTTACACCGAGAGTGAAACTTTTCTTTGCAGACTTATTTTCTTGGAAGTACAGTACTTCGCTTCGAGAAATACATCTTAAGTCTAATAGGCGCTGCTGTTTATAGCGCGTGGAAAAAGCTGTGCACTATTTAACGGACAGTCGGTGAGTCTAAGCCTAATGTACATGCTCAGATTTAGCCTATTACTGTAACATCATGTTTACTAGTCATAGTTACTATGAAGTAATTCATATGGCTTTTATACTTTTCATATACTGGATTATAAGCTAAAATCACTCGACTATCTGAACTACCTAATTATTTCACAATTTCGAAAAATCAAGTTAATTGATTCGCTTTCATTTGATAGTATAAATCTTTAGTGTTCAACCTTCGATCAATTCATAGGCCTATATCAGTTGAGTCACGTGTTTCTAATAGACTTCTATGCTTTAATGGTCGAGATCGGGGGGGGGGGGGACGTCCGTCCCTGCTATAGCCGACTTATGGCCTGCAACACGCAATACCTCTTGTATGCTAATTCAAGCTGGAGCTCTTTTTTTCTACAATAATCGTTCGCGAAAACTGCCCGCCAAATGTACGATATCTGACAAAGCTCGCGAATTCGCAGCAGTCTTAAACTGCGCTTTTAAGTATCTATATAATATGTCGACGTTATCCAAGAGTTTATTGAAAAAAAATGCGAAAATTCCCGAACCTTTTATAATGCAACAAATTTATTTTGCATCACAAGAATGCACATCCTAACATGATAGTCTTGTAAAACTTTTTTCAAACAAAATAAATAATGTGTTTGAACATCCTCCTTACTCTCCTGATCATGTTTCTAGTTTCAATTTGTAAGAAATGTCTGAAAGAAATATTTTGAAGACACTGATGATAATGACAGTAACACTACAATTTTTAGAAATTGCAACAAACAAAATGGAAAATGTTCTGAACAATAGAAAAACTACTGGAATTCATGGCATGTAGTGTCCCAAGTTTGCGAACTTGTCAGACCTTGTATGTTAATCTAGTCCACGACTATAGAAATCACCCTTTTTTATCAAATCAGTTTAAGTTCAGAAAATATCTTACAATGTTTAATAATGTATAGTGAAATTAACAAATTTGTTAATTCAAAACGATGAAAGCATTTGTTCTCTTTCATCAATTTCGTTTGTCCTTCTTCTGTGCCAACGAATTCTTGACGACATGATGTCGCTTTAATATTGGAGCACAAATGGGATATTTCTGCATTCTCAAATATATATGTCTGTTAAAATGTACTCATAATCATTATAATTTACTACAAGGATTAAGTTTGAAGGCCTGTTTCAGTTTCAAAATGGTTTAATATTTTTTTCTGGCTTCCATTATGGTTTTTAATGAAGCAGTTTATGCGATCCTGCATGGTTCCATTCGTTTTACGCGTTCTTTCCATTTGTACTTTTATTCTCCTATTAGATCATTGAGATTTTTTTAGTTTTGATTTGCTGCTATACAGGGTGTTTCCGAGGTGGTGTTACAAACTTTCAGGGATGATGGCGAAGGGCTCATGTATCAATTTGAGATAAGGAACCCTGATCCGGAAATGACCGAGTCGAAAGTTACAAGCAAAAATAGTTTTGTGGAAATGAAATAATTTTATTCCTCTGTACACCTTATTTATGTGTATTTATCTGTACATCTTACACATACTGTATTCATCTGACGTTGTTTACGTTGTCTACTTATAGTATTCCATTCAATGCGCTGTGTGAGGGGTGGGGACAGGAAACTACACTAAAGCAATGCAGATAGCGTAATGTGTAACGGACATGGTCGGTCCTGATATGCACGTCTGTAGACAGGAGTGTATGTGTACAAGTTGCAGTGTCCAGTCAATCAGTCCTAGTGAAATGGAGGAGTACACGAGAGGGAAATATGCAGACCTGATTTTCGAATACGGATGAGCCAATGGGAACAGTAGACAAGCTCACAGATTGTATCGGGGCAAGTACCCACGCAGGAGACATCCGGCCCATACCATCTTCCCACGACTGTTCCAAAGGTTAAAGGAAAGAGGGCACGTGGTGCCAAATTACAATTCCATTTCCACACAACTATTTTTGCTTATAACTTTCGACTCAGTCATTTCCGGACCATGATTCCTTATCTCAAATTGATACATGTGCCCTTCGCCATCATCCCTGAAAGTTTGTAACACCACCTCGGAAACATCCTGAATAGTAAGACTATATACGATCATTTAAATTGTTACTTTAAAACTTCTAAGTATTAAGCGATTCCCCGAGCAGGATTACCAACTCTACGTTTGGTAGCCTTGTAAAGAGCTGTTCCCTTGCATCTCCAGGCATGTTCTCTCATGTATTAATTCCGCGAGAAGAGTTGCCTCTTCCGCCATTGAATTCCGTTGAGGGCTTCGTTCGTGTCACCTCGAACATTGTCTCTATTTAATTTCCGAAAGGAAGGATGTCTTTACAGCCAAATGAGGCTCCTCGTTCTCATCGCTTCACCGACCTAGGATTACTATTGAATTATAGCTGTAAGATATGTTAGAACATGGAAATAACAGACAAAAATGAAAGACATTTGAACAGTTTACTCCAATTGAAACTGATCCACGTGAAGGTAAAACTCACTTTGAAGTAGGAGTGTCCGCGACTGCGCTGTCCTACCCAGAGGCCGAGCTGCGGAACCGTGAAGTTGCGGTCCAGGGGGCGAATAATACGTCGGTACAGCGGGTGGCAGTCCACTAGGAGCTCCACCTGCGCGCCGCTCACAGACACAGCCACCTTATGCCACTCGTTGTCTGCCAGACGAAAAGGGAACGTCTCCATTTTGGCTGTAGTCTCGTGTTGTACTTTGTAGTGGAAGCGAATCTCATCCTTGCGACCACTCGACTGCAGTTCCAGGTACCTGCACAACACTGCAATGTCATGAGACTGCCTCTCAGGTACCTCTACAACAACACAATATCATTAGATTGCCCTCTATAAGCAACTTTTCGAAATGAGATGCCTCAAGAAATCATGCACCGTCTTGAGACTGCACCTTATGAGAACTCCTAGGAACGAATTGGCGCTATACTTGTATGGACAATATATTAGGCTATGTAGCGTAAAATTATGTCGGCAATTGCGTTTTAAGCTACGTAATTTATTAATTTATGGTATTTGTAATCACAAGGAATGCTTTTTAACGAAAACAAAATTAAATCGTGAAATTAACTCTAATAGCATACAGAAGTTCATAGAATTTTCTTTGTTTGAAAGGAGGATAGGTCTATAAAACTATCAATGAAAGCCACTTAAAATAGTAACTCCGGCTTGGATTCCATCGCACAAGAAAAGCAGGTAGTTAAGCGGCGATTGTCTAGAGCAAATGGAAAGAAAAATTATCTCAGTCCAATTAATTGGAGCAACATTAGGGAAGAAGATAAAATAAGACAAATGACAGAAATGAATTTATAGCTTTTTATGACGTTTAGCCTACAACAAAATTAACAAAATGCATGCACGTAAGAGTGAAACCGATATTTCATTTTTGTTCTGATCTTTATTATTACCACTTTTGAAGGTTATAAAACTCTCTTTCGCCAACTTTCATAACTTTGGAATACCACGAGTAGAAATCAGCACAATATGAGAACAATTTTGCCAAAATATAAAATTGATTTATGAAATAAACATTTTAATGCTAACATATCTTTTTTCCTAGACCATTCGGAGCAGGTTTACATAATTATTTGCAAAACAAACCGTCAGAGTTAATAGTTAGTTCCGTTCATATTTAATATTCTACCAAATAAAATAACTTACAATAAATCTGCACAATTAAACAGACTTTCAGCCACCGGCGTAGCTAAGTAGGCTAAGGCACTTGCCTGCGCACCCGGAGTTGCGTTCGGGCGCGGGTTCGATCTCCGCTTCGGCTGATTAGGCCTACGTGGTTGGTTTTTCCGAGGTTTTCCCCAACCGTGAGGCGAATGTCAGGTAATCTATGGCGAATCCTTGGCCTCACCTCGCCAAATACCATCTCGATATCACCATTTCCATCGATTCTAAATAACCTAGTAGCTGATACAGCGTCGTTAAATAACCAAGTAATAAACAGACTTTCAGCATCATCGAACTCTTACCTGAATACAACAATAATATAACAATTATTTTTACATTGAAGAGAGCAAAAAAAAAAAAGTTTTGACACTGGTTGGATTTAACACTGGGAACAGTAGAATGCAAATACCTTTTCTAAATTTTCTGGTGAAAGATTATACCTTATTATTAGTTTATATTGTTTTGAACGTTGAAAACCCATGAAATTTAAAAAAAGAGAAGAAATTAAGTAGGCAGCAGAATTGATTATTTAAATCCGTTGAAAGCAATTTGCATGTATGTAAGTAGATACGGCAACACAAAGGATTTTCACTGTATTCGAAAGAATGAGTGAAGGTGGGACAGGAACCACTTTATTTTGGCTTCTAGAATTCATTGACGCGATGAGTTCAATGACTCGTAAAGAGGAATTTGAAGATTTCACTTATCCTTGGAAATCCCGGAGTTTGGTGAAATTGGTGGCTTGGAATTTTCAAGCGTTTCATAAAAAAACATCTTTGTTGTCTCCCTATAAAATCCGGAAAGCCTGGTTCAGTGACAATTACAGAAATATTAACGGAGAGGAAAAATCGTGCAAAATATAAAAACATTAAATACAGAAGTCCTTACCAGAAGATTATAAGATACGATTTTTGGCGCTAATCGCATTCTACACATCGTAATCATGAATATCCCAGTTTCCATACAGCTAGCAGAAATGGTTTAGAATATGAAATTCCATATTTTGCCTGTCACTAGCCATGCAATTGCAATGCTGCACAAGTACCCGAGAAATGTCACGTGAGATTTACTAACTTATCTATTTAGCCCTACAATGACATTCACTATACTGCAATGTTACGAGACTTCCTGAGAGCCGCGGCTTGGCGCCTGTGCGTCCACTCACCTGTTAGTGCCATGAGCGAAGGACACGATGGTGCCGACGTTGGACTCCTCCTGGCGCAGAGATGCTGCCACGGTGAACTCTGAATTATTTCGCAGCAACCCTACAGCCTTCTCGTAAACCTTGGCGTTTAGTCTCAAGTCCCTGTGTTCGCCTGCAAAATACATTGTAACGATTACAGTTAAAGCAGTTCGTTGCCTCTGTAAGGAGTTGTAAAGTTCTGAGACATATGAACAGAGTGTTATGAATTCGAACCTTCACTATAAATGTTTGGTACATTTAACTGGACTACTCATGTGTGGCTGATCCAGCGATTAGGTATGTTATTTCATATCTGTTGGCCTCCTCGACGATGAATAATAATTGTGATCTCCTGTGAATTTGAAGGCGATGGAAGTAAAAGAAAAATAAACTACACATCATAAATTTACGGCATGTGGAAAAACATAATATTTATATAAAGGTCAGTGTACTTCAGGGATTAAAAAAGTGAGCAGCACTATCATTGCCACAGACATACATTTTCTCCACTCTAGATGCCGAAAGTCGATTTTTCACACAGGGATGTCATTTCAATTTTGTTTCGGTGGGGGGATTTTTTTTTTTTTTTAGGGAAAACCTTGTAGCTTATATCGCGTGGCATATTCCCTATTTTCTCTGAAATGAACTATTTTCCATTTTGTAAACTGCGGTAAATTTTACCTAAAAAGAAGGATTTAAACCATGTCAGAAGCACTGGACATATCTTTTCCTCCATTTCGTAAGTATTTTTAAATAAGCTGATAACTTAGTTCAACTCTTTTATGGTCAGGTTTGTCCCGCTTTACATATACAGTTTCCACACATAGGTTTAGTTTTAACTTCTATTTGCACGATATATGTAAATTACATGCACTTGCAGTTAATATGACGTAGATGCGAGCGAATGAACATACGATTTTACTGATAAATAAATTTTAATTTCAATTAACAAATAAACTATACTTTCATTTACAATATGTAACAGCCACTAATGTAGCAATGGGTAACGTCTTTGTTTCATTTAAGCAAAATCATTAACTAGCTCGTCTTTTATTTATTAAGCGTTTATAGAAGTGAAATATTTTAATATTAAAAGTAAGTTCTCACATTCTTTCTTTAGTAGTAGGTACTACTCAATTATTAATTATTTTTAAACATATTTGGGGAGGGGACAATTGCCCCTCCAAACCTCTCTAAATGACGCCTCTGTTTTCACACATTTATGTAAATTTACTTCCATCAAAGAAGCCACTTTTTACGATAAGCCAGTATTGAATCTATAACAACTTATGTTTATGTTCAAGAACATTCTGGCAATTAGTCGTATTCATGTTTTTCTGAAAGTAACAATATTTTTTCTACACTTGGCTTCACTTGTTAACACCTCTTGAGAATTTCGCTCAACTCTAGATATTCTCAAGTAGCGGGACATTCTGGGTCCTGTTTCATAAAGCTGAAAATTCCTGCAATCATGATAAGTTTACAAATACGTCAGAATCTTGCAGCTTTGACAAACACAATTTGTGAATTTTCAACAGCGTTTCATAAACATGACAATGACAAAGTGTGTGTAAACATGTAAATCGATAGCAAATTATTACTTCCCATTCATTTCTTACTTTTATAAAAGTAATCGATGCGAGACGAGTCAATCTATAATGCACGCCATTACTGAATTTGTTAAAATTACAGACCACCGTTATAAAATCAATTATGAACAGCGAGAAAATTACAACTCTAAATTTGATTAAAGAGAGCAACAACATTTCTGTCAACAAATGTTGCCTCATTTTCAAAGGAAGTATACTTTCTTTTTTATCAAGGACCCATTGATAATTCCATAAACTCTTGGCAAATTGACCGCTCTTTTGAAGAACTGTGGAATGGCATGCACATCTGCTGTCGGCCAGCGAACCTCTGCTCCAAGTAATGAGTGTGCCAAGACTTCACTAACGTTTCGAATGCAATGATGAACAGTTCATTTCGATAAGCCATGTCCATTAGCAATCAAGTGATACTGAACTGGATTTTCTATCCAGTGTAAGAACACATAATTATTCTGAATCAAGTGCTTTATTTGTTTTGTGCAGCAAATATCCTCTTTTGGTCATTATATGAAGGGTTCAGAGTCATAGTGGGCCAAGCACCATTTATTAAATACGGAGAAATCAAGAGTTAAAGTTAAGTGAATAACTTAGTTTAATGGAGATTGACATATCATTTAGTTTTAATGTGTATACTTTATTTTACTTTCTATGTGTTTCCATTAAATTATGGTAATAACTTAATTTTAACCCTTGTTTTCTACGGTTTTAGTAAATGGCGCTTGGCCCACTATGGTTCTGAACCCTTCATATATCATATGTTGTGTTGCTAATACGAAATTTTTCCATGAATACGGAATCACTGAAAATATAATTTAGATTTATCTTTTCTTTAAAAACCTTTGTCCTGCGTGATTCCCTATAATTATCATCACTTTCTCTACTACTGCTGCTAGTACTAAGCATGACTTACTAAACAAAAGTATTTTCCCTAAAATTCACACCAATATTCCATCAATATTCCATTGCCTCAATTGCAATATGGCTTAACTACTGCAACAATACATTGTCAACTTCCTATGACATACGAAACATGAGGAATCAGAAGTTCATGATAATTCTACAAATGTAGAATTGTCAACAAATGAAGTGACACTTTTCTGTTTCATAAAATTAAATGTCAGAAAAGTCTTCATAAGTTATAAAATTTTGCCTGTTATGGTACAACTTTTATGAAACAGGAATGTGACAAATTATGACAATTATACAAATTTTCACGATTTTTCCTGACAGGCGGAATGCTTTATGAAACAAATTTGACAAATTGTAGAGTCGTCATTTATTATTTGTCAAAGTGACATATTTACAATTGTCATGTGTTATGAAATAGGTCTCCAGACCTTGCAGTCAATGTGATGCAAGAGAAAGTAGAAACGAGGTAGCGTCCTACGAAAAGGGATTCTCTGGTATGAATAGAATTAGAGTTTTTCTCAAGTTTTCAATCGAATATACGACCTCTTGGGTCGTGTCAGACCATTTATAACAATATAATAAATTAACACACTTATACACGTCATATAATTGGATTGAGGGTATTGCCAGACTGAACTGTCGTAAATAAAAAATTAGAATATGTCGACTGAGTGTTCAAAATAGAAAAGCATTGGTAGAAGGTCTACGAATAAGGTTGAAATGCGAGGTTGGATAATGTACCTAGTCACTTAAAATCCATCAAAAATAAAAGAAATATCATTAATAGAGCTGTTAGTAGGGCAAACTCGGCTAATTTCGTGACACGGCTAATTTCGTAATATTTCTTTTTACATTTATCACGAAATTATACCAGCAACAAATGTAATTTTGATGATATAGTATGAACGGTAGAAGATGTACTATAACATAGATTTTGTTCACTTTGCTCTTGCAGAGACATAAGCGGATTTTTGGGAAACTACTTTAAGAGTTGTGAATTTGCGAGTGAATACACCATCCGATTTCCTTTGTTAAAAGAAGAGTTTTTTGCTGTGTTTCGTGGTCCAAATTATTTTCAATTTAAGTACTGACAGTATATACTTCTCGGTGAAAAATATATGCTTATCAATGCACTGATTATATAACAGAGCTTTATCTTGTGAGGTCATTTTCTTAGCGTTTTTCTCATTCCACGAGGTCATTTTTTCTCATTAAATTTTTTTATATAGGCCTACCATAACAACACACTCTAGTGAAAGAAGTATCGAATGTATGAAACGTAAAATATTTGTGTGTGTATTCAGAACATCGCCGATATATTGTGCATGGCGCGCATGTTGCAGATGGCAGATAATCGCAGGGTCAAATGTGGAAAGAAATACAATATAAGTGATATGAAAGAGACAATTAATTGTGTTCTAAGAAAAGAAAAACTGCAACGGAGAGACTCATCTTTTTTCTTGGCAAGTTCGACGAGAACCAGGAAGGAATCAAAGAGTCCTACATTTCCAGCCTCCCAAGTAAATTAAAAGAGGTAGACAACGAAACAGTATCTTCAGGAGCCAAACAAAGATCTGTGCTTAAAAACCGAATGATAAGCGTAATTATTTTTGTGCGGATCTTGCTCAAGAATATTTCGAGGACGACAAGCATGGTTAAAGATAGATTCAGTGTGTCAGTTGTGATCAATGATTTCATTAAACATATCAAGGCCTTTCACAATACCGAAAGAACCTGAATTGTTTGAGTTGTAGGTATGAATCTGACTGAGGAATTAAACAATTGAATGAATATGCCTGAATATTTTGAATTTAAGGACTATCGCGAAAATACCTTTGTACTATCACGAAATTATACCAACTCTTCTAGAGTGCTATTTTTTTTGTATATTTGTATTGATTGTTTGTAACCATTCCATAAATTTGAGATAAAAATGCTGATATGTAACTTCCTGAACCCTAACAATGTACGTACATTAAAAAAAAATATTTTTTAATTTGAACCTTATTCTTGCACCAAAACCTTAGTAGGCTATCACAAAATTAGCAGAGTCTGTCCTAAATTCAGAGCGAGACGATATTTTCATCTTTAAGTGCCGTATTCATAGACAGTCTTAGCGCGGGCTCCCGGTGGTTGATCAGTGAACTAAAGTTTTTCGTATTCATAAACCAGTGTTAGCGATATGATACGATATGAATCCTGTACAAGTAACCAGTCGATAGCCGGGGCTAGTTTAGCACGCTTATAGCGCGGGCTAGCGAAATGTCTATGAATAGCAACCTAAGTAATCAAGAGACTCGGCTGTATACGATATACTTTCAGTGAAAAGTTACTGACGAAAGATTAAAATGTAGAAAAGGTAAAGAAATGTTAGACGCTTATTCATTAAATTAAATAGGCCTACTTATAAAACCTGAAAACAATAAAATACATTCAGAGTAGTATCTTTTGGTCAGACGATAACAAGTGCAACAAAGTTTGTCGAGTATCTTCAACTGTCAATGAATATCTTGTTTGAATGTATGCACTGTTTATACAGTACGCTCTGTCATGTGTTGGCCGTAATGCTTCCTGCAGTTAAATCCATGGACATTATTATTATTATTATTATTATTATTATTATTATTATTATTATTATTAGTTAAGGGAGATTTATACCGTCCTCAAGTAAAAACAAACGCGTGAGGCGCGGACAAGCTATCAATTGTACCTGCAGCTTGCGTATTGTTTGATCAATATAACACTTCCCGCCCATTCATACGGTCATGTAAACAATGAAATATGTGGACCAACAACGGCCTAAGTTCCAGGATCGAGGAGCTAGACTGTGAAATGAAACTGAACAGAAAAATGACACAATGTGAATGACAGGGAAAACGGATCCTCTGAGAAAACCTGCTTCGCAGTCACTTTCTCTGCAGGAAATCTCATCTACCTGGGATTGAATGGAAGTCTCTCTGGCGAGTAAATGGCAACCGACTTACAACAAACATACTAGGCCCACAGAAAATGGATATTGCGCTATGTAATGTAACTAGTAATCTATAAATTGCAGTCAAGTAAAGCGCTTTAATAAACTGGGACATAAACGTTATCTTTGTGAAACAAAATTTCATGTTCACTGGTGCCTTTTTTTTTTCTCCATAAAACACATGATCAAAATGCTTTCCATTATTTTGTATACAACATCCTTAACTTCATACATATTGTCAAACAAGTTTGCATGGTGCTGCAGTTGGTGAAATAAAGCTACTATCTTTTCCGGTAATTTCACAATAATTGTCGTCGGTGGATTTTCTATAAATATGGACTCCCTTAACATACCCCATATAATATGCATCGGATAGTGTAAGGTCAGGTGAATGCGATGGATAAGGAAAATGTGTCCCATAGAAAATCATGCGTTCCCAAGTGTTTGAGTAAAGAGAGTATCTTTTTGCCCGTGTGGCTGATAAGAAAGCTTCCTGTACGGCTTGCGAAACATTCGAAAGCTACCTGAAAAGTGTTTCAAACTTAGGTCATTTACACGTCCAAGTCCGTAAGTAATACTCAACAATAAAGACTTTTTTGTATCTGTTTTGAGAACCATAATTGGACGGAGTTTCGCAATAAGAGACCAAGCGCCAAAAACCTGTTTCGATATATTGGTCATTGAAATGTTTTTTTTTTTGTAAAACATTTTATGCAAGAAGTATTATAACATTATTACAAAAAATAGCCCAAATAATACCAAAAAAGGCTAACCGATTTTTAATAAGAGACCAGCAGTTGAATTAATATTTCAAAGCAAAATAAATAAATGAATTTTATGCAATAAACAAATTAATGCTTGTAAATAGCAGCAAGTCCACACCTGTGGAGTAACGGTTAGCGAGTCTAGCCGCGAAACCAGGTGGCCCGGGTTCGATTCCCGGTCGGGGCAAGTTACCTGGTTGAGGTTTTTTCCGGGGTTTTCCCTCAACCCAATATGAGCAAATGCTGGGTAATTTTCGGTGTTGGACCCCGGATTCATTTCACCGGCATTATCACCTTCATCTCATTCAGACGCTAAATAACCTAAGCTGTTGATAAAGCGTCGTAAAATAACCTACTAAAAATAGCAGCAAAATTCAGATATTGCATTCTTGATTTTTTCCGAGTTAAATTAGCCTGCCATCAATAGATTTGTGCAAATATCTCATTTTTTCAAATTGTCGGTTGGTCTATTATAGCCTACCTCCGTCAAGCACTGAATTTACAATATTATGTCTACATATTCTGGAAAATAAATAATTACTTGGCATCTAGGCCGAGCGATAATTTCACTACTGTTTGCTTTGCAGCACACTGTACTTAAACTGCCTTTCTCGCTCTAGCACTTCCTAAGGCCAGTCATCGATGAACTCTATTCTGAACTCTGACCACTATTTTACTCTAGATACACTGCAGTTTGTTTTGCTCATACTTCTATTTTCTGTTTTATTTCTCATTTGTCCTTCGGAGACCTTATAGGTCACACAAGATTTACTGCAAGCACATACGTAGACTCAGTCGCTACCCTGGTCCTCAGATAATACAGGCTATTTGATCGCAAAGAAGAAAACTTGATGGTAGCGAGAAACAGTCACCGGTAATTTTGTCTGGAGTCTTTTCAGAAACATTATTCATTTATGGACCGTAAAGCCATTATACGGAGTGTCTGCCTTCTTTCCCTCGTCAAGGAAATCATGCTAAGGACTACCACACCTTCAACATTAACCGCTATATGTCGGGTTTGAACCTGGGAATCGAATCTAATGCCAAGCATGATATGCAATGCACCACCAAGAAATTTATTGCCGAGCAGGCTGTCTAATGGGACTTTCTATTGCATTTCAACTTAAGGGGAGGCAGAAGTGAATATTTCAAAATCCACAAAATTTATCCGATTTGTTTGAAATTGATCATGGATACTATGTTATTAGTAATGGACATACCAAGTTTCAACTTTCTAAGTACAATAGTTCTGTAAATATTAATAATTTTATAAAAACTTTATATCGTTTGATATAAAATGCTCCATGTACTATATTGTAAGAAATATTCAATATTTCTTTTTATTTATATGTTCAGAGAAGGTATATAAATAATGATAAGTATTAGTTTATTATGGGAATAATATAGTAATACAGTTATCTTAGTTTTAATTTCATACTTTTAAACGGCACAAAATCAAAAACTAACATCGGGATAAGAAAATAAAGATAATAAAAATGGAAAAAAAACAAATTTTCATTTTTTCTTCACTTTTGTTCGAAAATTTCACCTCTGCCTCCCCTTAAGATGAAATCAATTGCAGATTAAATGTAAAACGATATTTTACCGTAGAATAAATTATTTAAGAAATAATTGAGTTCATAATAAATCTTCGTACAACTTAGTATGTTAAGTTATCCGTTAACGATGATGAATTAACTCTCCTTTATGAGGCTCTTTACCTTAGTGTCATTTTAGAATATTTTACCAGCCACTTCAAGATTGGAGTTAGAATACTCTTCTGAATACAGTATTATTATTATTATTATTATTATTATTATTATTATAATTATTATTATTAAGTTATTATTATTATATTACTATATCATCATCATCATTATTATTCAAATTAAGCAGGTTTTATACTTAACATATTGTGTGCTCAATTAATGTTCTGTTTCTTTTTTCCAACATTCCTTGTCATTCCAATCCCCATACTCCAGTCTTTTCTCCCTCATGCTGCTGAAAATTCCATCCGTCCATGTACTGTAAATCTTTGGTCGTCCCCTTCCTTTCCTACCAGGTTGGAACCATTCTATTCTTTGGCAATCCATCTCTGTAACCTTTTTCAGTATCTATACCATTTTAGCTTCTTGTTTGTACGAGGTCTATTATTGAATTTTGAATATTCACCTTTTCTGTAATCACGTTGTTACTTATTCTGTCTCTTCTACAAATTCTTGCGGAGCGCCGCCAGAAATCAGTTTCTGTTGAAAATAATCTTGATTCTGTTCTCGATTTTAGCTCCCATGTTTCTGCTCCGTATGTTATTGTACTACTTGTAATATTGTATTAACATTTTAATTTTTCTTTCAGAACATATATTCCGATCTCACAAAATATCATTTAATTTTGATGTTGCAGCTCTTTTCTAGAGGACTAGTTCTTTTTCGTCGTTTATTAAATTCATTCAAAACCAGAAGTAAGTGTAAGTTAAACCAACATAAGTTGAATAGTTATATGATAGAAAATTTGTTATTAAATTGTGTAAATATTGTGTATAATCACTATTTGTGAATGCATCAGTTTTAAGATTAAGTTTATGTACTTTTGAACTATTAATAAATAATACTAATAATACTAAATTCATTCAACTTTTCATAAACCTTTTTAGCACTGAAATTTTTCCAACTAACAGAGCTGGCCTGATGCGTTCCGAAATCAAAACCCTCAATCTAGAAGACCACGGGTTTGATTTCAGGTCTCCTTCCACTACAGTTCACGAACTCCCTCTGACTGTCCACGCAACCCTGGGTAGCGATTCATTACCAAGATTACTTCATTATGTACTTTAATATTTTTATTGTGACCATGCTGCTGTTATTCTAGATAAACAGATACCATGATCGAGTAATACAATAAAACCAGTCTTTGTGGACGAGAAGAACGGGCAGATAGACCGAATTACAACTGTATATTTTAATATAAACCTTGAATCAACGATGTTGCTTGAACTTGGCATAAATAAAATGTACGAAAAGCGAAACCGTAAAAGCGATTCGCGTTTGTAGAACGACGAATAGATACGCACATTATGGCCATTAACTCTTCGTCACAACGCAGAGAGGCAATCTCACGACAAGCCCAGATCAAAGTGCCATTAGCGGCTGACTGCTCACTGTCAATACACTGTGGAGAAGAATGGAAAAAAAAAGTTCGGCATATGCAAAACTGTTACATTTAACACAGAATGAAAGTGCTTGTTCAAGCTGTTAGAAACGCAGACCCTATCAATTGCCGCATAGGCTTACGTACAGCAAGTGTAAGAAAAAAAATATAGAGGTTAATGGCGAATAAAATAACCGCTTCTACCCTTGACCCATTCCTTCTTCATCGTCTTTCATTTTTACTCTCTCTATTCCTCCACTTCCATCCCTTTATTTTCTCCATCGATTTCTCTCTTACCTTCATACCAACCCCTTCCTCTTGTCGCCTTACCAAATTCATCTTTCTTTTCAATTATTCATCTCTCTTTTCCCCTAGCCTCTTTCTTCTGAACTTCATAGTTCCCTCTCTTTTTCTCCTCACTCTGCTACAGTTTTCCTATTATCTTCTTTCCTCTTCTCTTGCTATCACATTTCCTATTCCATTCTGATTTAATGGTCGTTACAGACGCCGATGATGGTTTTTTGGATTTCAATTAATTATTATTTGTCCCATGAAATATATTTCATTGAAGGGTCACAACTCTGTGACAAGGAGTTACATGTAATTAGGTCTAGTCAGGGGTGCCAACCATAGGCCCGCCAATGTGAAGCTATAAGGACAGTACATACATATTTGTATGTAGCAGTAATTAAAATAAGAAATTAAACACAAGGAATAATTCTAGAACGGATCCTCAATTAAAGCAGTAAGTTTCGAATTAAGTGCGAAAAGTCCAATAGCATTCATAAAATAGTCCTGCCAAACCACATATCTCGGACTGGAGAAGACATCTTGCGCCATCTAACAAGAAATCTACTATCTATCTACTGTACAGGTCATTATTTATCTCGAGACACCAATTAGCGCGCGAGGGGAAGAAGAAAGTGGACTGGGCAATATCCCTCCCTGGTTATGCTTTCACTTGCAGCTAGCTGACAAATAAACCCCTCACCGTAAGGTTCTTACTATGAGCATGCATTTGGTTTCACGAGATAAAGAAGTGAAGTGAATTAAATTTAAAGAGGGGCCACTATTACGATCCAGCACTGCGATATTTCAAGATTTATTGCGCTAACTCTCAAAGTTAGGCATAGTCCCAAACCCACACCATCTGACTACACTAAGGTTCGCTGCGTACCTAGGTTTCGAGCAGGCAACCTCACTCGTCCCTAGGCCAGCCCAATCCGTGCGTCGCCAGACGGAGTTCGAGAAATACTATGAAATAACGAAATGGAGAGATTTTGACGGAATGATGTAGGTGCCTAATATGGGGAAACTGGAGAACTCCGAGAAAAACTCTAACTACGACCTTGTCGGCCGGATCTTTCATGAAAAATTCCGGACTTGACCGGGACTCGAACCTGCGTGACAGGCTGGAGGTCTGACCACTCAGCCACCGCAGGGGACATGAATCAATAATAAATCAATACTAAAAAAACACAAGTCACTAGGAAGTTAACTGTTCTCTTCCATCGTTAATCTATGTTACAGTGGTGTTTTGTGAATATACACTGAGTTTACTCCTTCATGTTCCTTTACTGCATAGTAAAGAGTGCACACGCATCACTACATAGCAACTCACGCGAGTTTGTTTACACAGGTACGTTCTGTTTGTTCTGTTTCTGTATGTTGTTCATTTTTTTTCTGGGATTGGTGGATTAAAAACGATGGGTATTTTCTTCTCAAAGAGTCATTTAAATCTCAATAATCATTTTTTAATATCAGAGGATAATTAAGTTTATGTCGAAGTTGTTTTATCATATTAAAAAAAATACCAAAAGCCTAAACAATTTTTTTATGAAGAACTTGTGAAAGTATGCCTTCTTCCAGCAGTTGAAGTTTTGTGCCCAATATAACTGATGCCTTACAAGAATAAGTGTGTCTCAAGAGACCTTTACTAAAAGAACGGGCATTTAATGTTCAGAGACATGAAAATAAATGTTATCTTTTATTTAACGACGCTCGCAACTGCAGATGTTATATCAGCGTCGCCGGATGTGCCGGAATTTTGTCCCGCAGGAGTTCTTTTACAGGCCAGTAAATCTACTGACATGAGCCTGTCGCATTTAAGCACACTTAAATTCCATCGACCTGGCCCGGGATCGAACCCGCAATCTTGGGCATAGAAGGCCAGCGCTATACCAACTCGCCAACCAGGTCGACGAGACGGTTAAAATAAAGCACATTTTAAGTCCTTAGCACTGGATGAGGAGCACGGATTTAACAGCTACAACTCGGATGACAATTTTTATTCGAGAGATTGAGAACATTGTTCAAATTCCAATCTGCAGAATACACTCAATGTGTGGCTGCAGCTCAGTCGGCAGGTGCGTTCGTGTGTTACAGTGGTAATGGCTAGTCGTTCATGTAAACGTTTTCAACAGTCTGCAAATTCAAACTTACCCAAAATAACCATTAAACTCTGAAAATTCTCAGCAATGATACTTGCTCTCCTCATATTTTGACATGGCATCTTATAAGCCTTTGAATTTATTTCTTAAAGCTTATCTTTTAGGGAAAGGTGGAGATAGTTATTACCAAAATTGCACGACCGTTGGCATCGTAGCTCGAGGAGATTCTTCTGAAGGTAGACGTTCATAATGTGCATGACTTATCGATATTCAGAGTAACTTCAGATTATGAAATTATTGGTCCTTTTTACATACAGATAAAGTTCGACAATTTTCGACTAATTTAGGTAATTTATATTATTTTATTAAAAATCATATAACATTGCAACCGTTTCCAAATGGAACAAAATTAAAAGTAGGGGAGCAACCATAATTATAACAGTTTTTCACGTAACTCATATTAGTAACGAGAGCATATTGTATACTGTACAATGTATAGTACACATGCAAATGTAAAACAGGCGTCACTTCCGTTAATGAGCTGAAATTTGTGGACGGGCAGAAAGATTTAATTGTATCGTAATTTGCACATATGCATGAGTAATTGAAGTGTTGGGCCGAATAACGGTCTATGTTGCAATTTGCTAATTGTGCAGGGGAACAAAAATGTTACATCGTAATTCCGCTCATAAATTTATTATCGGACGGGCAACATAGACCGTTATTCCATCAATATGTTTTGTACATAAGCGAAGTATACGAATGTATATTATTGAAAGTCATATTACACATCATAGAAGTTTGTAACATTTTTAACTCCACAGAATGCTACTGGGGAATACAGACAATGAACAGTTTTATACAATCCGAATATTATGAAATATACTAAATCAATAAAAATATTAAATTATGCACAAAATGATTATGATATTTATTTTTAAATGCTATATATTAATATGAATTAACACCATGTAATTTTTTAAAGTTAAACAGCTCCTTTCTGACATCAAGATCAAGCTGTGAGCACATCTCCACAAAAATGTTCCTGAAGCGAAATACCTTGATAAAATTCTAAGATAAACTATAGTGGCAAAACACAACATAGACCAACTAACACTAGGTAAAGTGTAAATTAACATACAACTAATAAAATACTCCAAAAATAAAAGACAGGAACTTAGATTACTTGGGGGATCTTTCGCACTAACTTGCGACTTCGTTTTCCTTGTTTTTAATACTCAAGACCAATCAGCGACTTTCATGACACAACTTTCCACTTATTAAAATTAATTTGTCTGGATCCGTTTTTTTTTAAGACGGTCAATATCTACCGTAGAAATCGTCACTGTCTTGCAGTCGTACATTTTACGTAATAGATCAACCGAAACCTGATGCACAGAATTCAAGTACCCAGAATTCGTAAAGGAACAAACTTCCATGCAATAACTCTCGATACGATGTAAACAACTGGATACGCTAGAAGTGATTAGTGACATAGACCGTTGTTCCAACCAATAAATTCACGGTTGTAACTCGTGCAGAAGCGCCTGTGATACAGAAATTGAAAAACAATTTTTGTGACAGCTGTGTAAGATAATACAGAGCAATTCTCCATTAAAAATTAGATTTTGAAAAATTGTAACAGACCGTTATTCGGCCCAACGCTTCAATTGCAACTGCGATCACTACCCTGTTCCCTCATGACGTAGCAGCTAGGAAATTAGGTAATGTAGGTAGTACACTCATCGGAAGCAGAATAAGACCTCTGTATTTCAATGAATTCCGTTCGTGAGGATGAGTCTCATCCTCACGGACGCAATTCATTGAAATACAGAGGTCTTATTCTGCTTCTTTACCATCAGGAATAGTTCGTTTACCCTTCGTCGCCCTGGGGTAGGCCTAATCTGCTAATCTAATTATCGACTTTAGATTATACTGAAGACCTCCGAAAATCTATTACCGAGAAAGATTATGACCGATTTCTTCTGTAGTCTTCTTCAGTTTTTCGGGGTAAATGCTGGACTACCGGCTTATTTGTAATGATTACCACCACAAAACATATTTATATGTATTGCCCTAGGTAGAGCAATAGCTCATTAAGAACCATTTGGAAATAAATACCCCTAAATAAATAAAAAAGTTGGTTATAATAGAATTATTCCAATCCACATCTATGACAATTTATAATACGAGTAATTATAAAACAGAATATTATCTAACTTCGAGACACTAAATAAATAAGAACTAAATAAAAATCAAAATATATAAATAAACTAGTAAGTTAACGGATTATAAAGAAGAGAAACGGGAAAGTACTCTACAAAATTATAAAGCCGGTCTGCTGCTGTAAAAAATGTTTGGTGCTGAACGAAACTTTTTTATCGACTAAAACAGAGGTCCCCATTATTTTCGGATCGCAACACAGCTTACTCAACGTCGCAGATTTTGAAACACATCGAACAAATATGAGATATCTGTGACACGTCCACTGGAACTTCAAGCCATCTGTCGAGAATATTTGACCTAAATAGACGAATGTGAATCTTGAAGTCATCTTCCAAATTACTGAGTTTGAAAATTAATTTGGTACTATTTTTTAACTTCATTTTCGTCTATTTTGTACAATAAACACGGAAATTATTGTAGTTCTTCTTGAGAACCCACATGTCAAGCATTTTAAAACATGATAAACAGTTTTTTGTATTTTCCTAAAACTCCGTGTATCATGACTTAAGGAGTTTCCGGAAAAACCGATTCAATTTTCTTCAACAGCGGCTTGAAAGTTTGGTGCCAACTTTAAACATATTTCTTTATAATTATTCAATTTATGTCGACTATACAAAGAAATCTGCATATAATAATAATAATAATAATAATAATAATAATAATAATAATAATAATAATTAGTTACAAATGGCTTTTAAGGAAACCGGAGGTTCATTGCCATCCTCACATAAGCCCGCCATCGGTCCCTATCATGAGCAAGATTAATCTAGTCTCTACCATCATATCTCACCTACCTCAAATCCATTTTAATATAATCCTCCCATCTACGTCTCGGCCTCCAAGATCTTTTTCCCTCGGCCTCCCAACTAATGAATAATACTAATAGCAATACTAATAGTAATAATAACAGCAATAATAATAATAATAATAATAATAATAATAATAATAATAATAATAATAGTAATAATAACAACAGTAGTAATAATAATAATGCTAATACTGATAGAAAACAATAATGTTAATAATAACAATATTAATAATAATATGTGCCATTATTTTTATTGAAAAAAGAATGGCTTACTGTCTCTTTCTCCATCTCTCACTCATTCTTTGCCACCATCGAAAAGCCATTTTCTATACTTTTATATTCTTAAATAACGGAATATAGTGTTTATCGAATATTTAGTGAAAAATATATGCTACAACTTAAAATATTGCTGATAATTCAAAACATCTCTCATATTTTGTTCTTTCTATACTGGAGAAACACGTAATGGATATGTTTTAAAGTTAGGCTAATATTTGTAGTCTTAAAGTAAATAAGACAGTGATTATGATGTACTAATAATGATGTAATCACATCCGACAGTGTAGCCTACACCTATTCATATGCACCTCTACGAAAATACGACTGGGGAAAATGATCAATAATTCCTGACTGGGATAAATAGAAATGTGAAGCTTTAAGCAATAGAAGGGATCTCCCACATCATCCCTAAAAATCGTAACCTGCAACAATAATGCGATACTTGGATCACAAATTCAGAAATTTAATACTGGACTACTTAAAAATACGACAATATGCTAATTCCTTCTGTACAATTATATTTTTATTAAACATATTGTATTTCAATAACGTTAAATTAAAAGTACTACATAAACGAACAATTGACAATTTCAGAAAGATTACACAGAAAACGCCAAAAGTTTATTACAACATAGGCAGTTCGTTCAATATCATAGCCACCGGCGTGGCTCAATCGGTTAAGGCGCTTGCCTGCCGGTCTGAAGTCGCGGGTTCGATCCCTGCTTGGGCTGATTACCTGGTTGGGTTTTTTTCCGATGTTTTCCCCAACCATAATGTGAATGTAAGGTAATCTATGACGAATCCTCGGCCTCATCTCGCCATCACCAATCTCATCGACGCTAAATAACCTAGTAGTTGATACAGCGTCGTTAAATAACCAACTAAAATAAAAAAAATGCAATATCATTTTTCCGTTAAGAAGTCTGTATTTAAAAGGGGAAGGGAAGAAAATATTCGCGGAAATGTCGGAAAAATCAAAGTATAGATCTATATTCGGTAGTAGATTAGAGCCGCTATTACAATCAATAAAAACAAGAGCGAAAACTGTCTAGTGATGACTTGTACATGTTGTACGCCACATGTTCGGCAAACGTTAGGATGTTTTATCTGCCTGGCTACACTTCCACAGTGTACACAAATTACATAGTTCACTCTTGCGCTCACGCAGGAGGAACGTCGCCACATTCAGTCGTCGACATTGTTGACTTGTTACCATGACAATCAATAGACTCTACGGACGCGGTGTGAATGTGAAGGGGATAAATTATCTTCATTCAGCTGTTTTGTTCTCCACCCTTATTTGATTAGGTTCATGCAAGGTGCTAAGTACACAAAATACTCTGATAACTTGGGGAACAATCAAGTTTACAGCGAAACAAACTTACGTAGAAAGATAAAGAACTCGCCGACTCGAGATAAAGTGAAATTGAAGACGACCTCCAGACATTTTTCTGTTCACATAGAAGTAAGGCAAGGAATACTTGGTACGAAGTGGGAAATTGCTGCGTCTGCCGTTGATTTATCACAATGTCAGTAAGATTTTCATTTTATGAAATGGTTGGAATGTAATAAAATTAGTGGAATTGCTCAAGACAGTCTTGTAAACTCAATATAAAATATAAGTTTTGGGATTATTTCCCCTTATGTAATTAATTATGACAATTCAGTCTTTTACACCCACCTTAAAATATTAGCTTTGGAATTAGAATGAAAAATAAGAATTAATACACAGTATACATGGCCTAAAAATGATAACATTATCAGAATCTACTACAAACCGCATTTTGGCCTGTTCCGGTTTAACGAAATTTCGACAGTTAAAACTCATTGAGCCATATTTTCCTTGGCCTTCTAATATTATTTCTTTCTGATCACGATCAGTAACAGTGATAGAAACTTATATTGCAACATTGTTTTCTTATGTGTTGGATAACAGAGAGGGTTTGGAATTGAACGGGTTACATCAGCTTCTTGTCTATGCGGATGAGGTGAATACGTTAGGAGAAAATCTACAAACGACAGGGAAAACACGGAAATTTTACTTGAAGCAAGTAAAGAGACAGGTTTTGAAGCAAATCCTGAAGAGACAAAGTACATGATTATGTCTCGTGACCAGAATAGTGTACGAAATGGAAATATAAAAATTGGAAATTTATCCTTCGAAGAGGTGGAAAAATTAAAATATCTTGGAACTACAGTAACAAATATAAATGACACTCGGGAGGAAATTAAACGCATAATAAATATGGGAAACGCCTGTTATTATTCTGTTGAGAAGCTTTTGTCATCTAGTCTGCTGTCAAAAAATCTGAAAGTTAGAATTTATAAAACAGTTATATTACCGGTTGTTCTGTATGGTTGTGAACAACAATGAAGCAATTTATTGGGAAGCTAGAGAAATAATAATGTAAATCAATTTTTAATAGTACTAATGGCTTCGTTGCCAATCGTCTAGACATTTTAATTACTAACTAACTAACTAACTAACTAACTAACTAACTAACTAACTAACTAACTCTTTTAATTGCCATTCGACAACAAACAACCACACTTCTACAGGATACTACTATGCAATAATTCTCAAAAAGGCATTTCCTTTGAAATATCATATCCCCTCATTACTACAGTTTTCAAATTTAATATATGGATAAAGTACTACCTCTACTGTTACTCATGGAATGGAATGGAATTTACGGAAGGGGGCATTATGGCCCAGGACTGCGATTTGTTACGATCTATTACGATAGATGACCCTCAAGCTAGGCGCATTTCCAAACCCACACTGGCTGACTACACTAAGGTTCGCTGCGTACCCAGGTTTCGAGCAGACAACCCTCCCCTCGTCCCTATGTCATCCCCCCCCCCTCCGTGAGTCGCCAACCGACGATCGGGGAATGGAGAAATGTTGACGGAATGATGTATTTTCCTAATATGGGAAAAAATGAGAGAACCCCGAGAAAACCCACAACTGATACCTTGTCCGCTACAAGTGTCATTATTGATTTTTCAATGAAAAATTCCGGACCTGACCGGGACTCAAACCCGGGCTGCTTGCGCGACAAGCTGGAGGTCTGACCACTCAGCCACCACAGGGGTGAACTGCTACCCATAATAATAAACAAGTATAGTGGGCGCCAGTAGCGTTTGCCTATATTTCCATTCCTGGAAGTAGCCATGGTACAGTACATGACATTTATGAATATTCTGAGTCTAGACACAATCGAGGAGGCGGAGTGTGTGAACAGCTCTCTATGTCGTTTGGTAGATGATGTGGATAACAGAAATTCCATTAGCCTAATAGCGTTCGTGGCGTAACAACATACCGCAACACAGTTCGCACCCGCACTTGAAGGAGTCTTATTGATTTACAACGGTAGGTAAGTAATTTAACGGAACAACAGAAATGTAGGAACGTATTACAGACAAGAGGTTTGCTTTAGTATCTTAGAACACATGATTCTTAAAGTAAAACACGTGGAACGTTTGAAAAATTCATCAATTAGCCTCAGTACTAGAATCAGAAATTAAAATAAAATTAATGTTATTTAAAATGGGCACATGACATTTGAGGAACAGGTGACGGTTTCCGCTTGTTGATTCGAAGGGGGGTCCTTGTAATTTTAGGAACAAATCATCTGCAAGTGTCTGTAGAATTTTTTTTTGAACGTGTGTAGTGTTCATGAATTTGCTAGCCTGGAAGTGCCTGTATAAGTAATTTGTTTTCGTTTTTAATCCCTCTCAACATCCTGTTCAATTTGATTGCTTTCTTCAGTCGGTGAAGTGTTCATATAGCCGTGGAACACTACATAGAACTGAGCTGGTCAAATACGCGAATAGTATGACTAGGGAAACTGCCAATTTTAATTCAGTATTAAAAAAAATAAAGTTAAAGACAAAGTTAAAAAGTTAGTAATTGTACTTGATAAACAGGGGGAGAGTCTGAAGAAAGGGGGAAAATCTGAGGAAAGTGGAAAAAAAATCTTGTTTCGTGTAAAATGTTGCAAAATGTGTCTTGAAATATTTTGTGCCCATTTCTCAAATTACAAGGGAACTTCGAAGAATTGTTCCTCAAATCACATGTGGGATTAAAGGATCCTGTTTAATATTTCTCAAATTACGTGCGCCGTTTAAAACAGTGATTTTCAACCAGAGGGGTTACGGTTCCCTGGGGGTCCGAAGTGAAGTTAATGAGGTGTCGCGAAAAAAAAAAAAAAAAAAAAACAGGATAGCTTCTATGAGAAACTGGAACACACTTTTTATCAGTTATCTGGATATTACATATGTAACACATATGGGTGAGTCCAGAAATTAATATAGAGTGTTAGCTGGAAGACCTGAGGAAGAGATACCTTTAGGGATTTTTATTTTAGTAGGTTATTTTACGACGCTTTATCAACAGCTTAGGTTATTTAGCGTCTGAATGAGATGAAGGTGATAATACCGGTGAAATGAGTCCGGGGTCCAGCACCGAAAATTACCCAGCATTTGCTCATCTTGGGTTGAGGGAAAACCCCGAAAAAAACCTCAACAAAGTAACTTGCCCCGACCGGGAATCGAACCCGGGCCACCTGGTTTCGCGGCCAGACGCGCTGATCTTTGGAGAGGCCGAAACGTAGATGGGAGGATAATATTAAAATGGATTTGAGGAATGTGGAACTGGATTAAACTTGCTCAGGATAGGGACCGATGGCGGGCTTATGTGAAGGCGGCAATGAACCTTCGGGTTCTCTAAAAGCCATTATTAAGTATATAAGTAATTAATAATAATATTAGGCCTAATAATAATATTAATAATGATAATATTAATAATAATAATAATATTAATAATAATAATAATATTAATAATAATAATAATATTAATAATAATAATAATAATAATAATAATAATAATAATAATAATAATAATAAAAAGAGTAGCAATTAATTTCACATTTCAGCACCATGCAGCACATCGTCCCCAGCGCCCTCCTCAGACTCTTAGAGCTCACCCTCTCAGGTATTCCCACCGCTCATCAGGGGTATGGTATCGCCCACTTTGGGAACCCACGAGTTACAGACATTGCACAACGATGAAAAGTGACGGCTAAAAGTGAAGGAACTACACTTAAGGACTCTTTAGGCCCCACAAATTTAATCATATTATATTGGTGAGTAAAACAATTATACACTTTTCCAATGTTGATGAAGCAGAGAAGGAGTAGGTAGGCTACTCACCTTGCAGGTTGTAGGCGGGTTTGAGGCGCTGGGGGCCCGGCGTCTCCGTCACGCCCTGGTGGCTGGAGTTGTGCAAGTGCAAGGACTCGAGCAGGTCGATGCTGTCGATGTTCAACTCCTGGCCGGCGGCTGAAAATACAGAACATTGCATTAGATACAGAACTTCTTCAGACCCTCCCAAGACCTTCCGTCGCTGTTTACTTTGAATCATTCAAAGAGACAGAGACGCAACACCTGCCGCCAACTCCAGCGTTTGTTTCTGTCGTTTGTCGACACACCGATACGAGTATCAACAGTCTATGGCAAACACTCATCATGAACGGTTTTCGTTTAAACCATTTAACGAAGATTGAATTCACTGGCCATTTAAATTAGCTAACGGAAAAAATAATTGTGTAACCGCTGTTTCATACATAAATTTGGTAGTCCTATGTGATATATAAGCTTATGTACTCCACCAATGAAAATAAATGGCTATTCTGTCACAATTGTAATTCGTTGAAAATGATTGTTATGCTTACTAATATTTTGGTAAGTATGTAACTGAGAAAGTAACTGAAATAGTGTAGGACACTGATCATGGGTAGCTAAACAAGAAAAGACAAAATTGGAAAAAATACGTAAGTACCCAACCCTTCGTGAGACGTTCATGTAAATGCGAAGTGCCATCAATTCAGTATCTCGAAACAAACTACGCTTCGCACGTATAATACACAGTTCGCAATTCAATTTACAATCACATATCAGATTGCAAGTGGATAATATAGAATGCGACCAGATCGCTTAACCTTACTAGCTAGTATACTGAACAATGAGTTTCGACTTGACAAAATAGTTTCAATTTCAACGGAATAGAAAAATCTATGTTACTAACAACGTAGTAGGCTATGTAAGTACATTTTGTTTCGTAGAAGATTTCAATAATTATGGTATTCAAAGTAGCTAAGTGGGCCAAATTTCTTATTTTTAATTTCCTCCAGCTACCAACTAGAACTTAATGAACTCAGAGCTATAGAAAGTAGAAAACTGCTAAATTCAGATACATAAATTACTTATGCATGTTACCACCACCACAACCACAACACCACCCCCACCTTTTCGACTGTGTTCCGACTCTTAGAAAGTTTACCCTAAGCATGTAATTTATTTTAATTTTGTTTACATGACACACTAGACCAGGGTGTCAAGAGCGGGAATCTGTAGCCTTAAACGAGGTGTAACAGTGACGTAGAATCTCTTTTAAACGTATGCCTGCATGCGATTCTGTAAGTGGAAGGTCTCTAGACTCCTTGTCAGAGAGTACAATATGCCCGCGCTTGACATCTCTGCACTAGGCGAACGTATGCGATGATGAAAGGTAGGAATTTATACCTCAACTTGAGGATATTATGAAAAAAGAAAGAGTGATGGAACGGAGAAAAATTCTCTCCGGCGCCGGGATTTGAACCCGGGTTTTCAGCTCTACGTGCTGATGCTTTATCCACTAAGCCACGCCGGATACAACCCCGACGCCGGTCAGAATCGTCTCCGTTCCATCACTCTTTCATCATATGATGACGCAGAATATCTGCATGGAAATATCATATGTACTTCGGTACATCAAAATATATATGATATGCGTAATAAAGCACTTTGTGATTTAAGACGGCGCCCACACCGTCGGATCCCGGCCAACCAGTCACTCATTCGAGTGCACCTCAACACATGTATGGACTTCGGTCCTGCGTTCATAGACATCTATGACGTAGTGGAGAGGGCGGCCACTAGAGGGAACCCAAGAGATGGAGCTTAATCTGAGACGATTCTGACCGGCGTCGGGGTTGTATCCGGCGTGGCTTAGTGGATAAAGCATCAGCACGTAGAGTTGAAAACCCGGGTTCAAATCCCGGCGCCGAAGAGAATTTTTCTCAGTTTCATCACTCTTTCATCATATGATGACGCAGAATATCTGCATGGAAATATCATATGTACTTCGGTACATCAAAATATATATGATATGCGTAATAAATCACTTTGTGATTTAAGACGGCGCCCATACCGTCGGATCCCGGTCAACCAGTCACTCATTCGAGTGCACCTCAACACATGTATGGACTTCGGTCCTGCGTTCATAGACATCTATGACGTAGTGGAGAGGGCGGCCACTAGAGGGAACCCAAGAGATGGAGCTTAATCTGAGACGATTCTGACCGGCGTCGGGGTTGTATCCGGCGTGGCTTAGTGGATAAAGCATCAGCACGTAGAGTTGAAAACCCGGGTTCAAATCCCGGCGCCGGAGAGAATTTTTCTCCGTTCCATCACTCTTTCATCATATGATGGCGCAGAATATCTGCATGGAAATATCATATGTACTTCGGTACATCAAAATATATATGATATGCGTAATAAATCACTTTGTGATTTAAGACGGCGCCCATACCGTCGGATCCCGGCCAACCAGTCACTCATTCGAGTGCACCTCAACACATGTATGGACTTCGGTCCTGCGTTCATAGACATCTATGACGTAGTGGAGAGGGCGGCCACTAGAGGGAACCCAAGAGATGGAGCTTAATCTGAGACGATTCTGACCGGCTTCGGGGTTGTATCCGGCGTGGCTTAGTGGATAAAGCATCAGCACGTAGAGCTGAAAACCCGGGTTCAAATCCCGGCGCCGGAGAGAATTTTTCTCCGTTCCATCACTCTTTCATCATATGATGACGCAGAATATCTGCATGGAAATATCATATGTACTTCGGTACATCAAAATATATAAAATATATAAAAAATATATAAAAAATATATATATGAGGATATTAGTTTAGCCGTGCTTAGACTGTCGTTACGTCATGAATGACGAAGTCTAAGGTATGGTCAGGTTACAACTGAAATATGTATCGTAGCAATTGAATGTGAATACGTTTCTTGTACGTAGGATTTAGCGTTGTGCTCCGACAATTGGTTTGTTTACTTACACTGCGATTCGTTGATTGGTTAACACAACCACATAAAGCTACAACCTCATCCTCCTGCTTAGCCTATACCACGGCAGAGTTCCCTAACAAGTATCCATGCATCTGCATTGTTAGCTATGCTCACTCTGTCTTTTAATAACAAACACTCTATGCATTCCGGGTACCTAACATTGTAGTCTCTGTGGGTAAGTTCCTATCTTTAGTGATGATGCATTTAATTTTTTTACAAATAGAAGAATTAATAATAAGTAAACAAACGTTAAATAATCAACACACCAAATTATAGCTACAAATGTAACCAGAACTTGTACCAATTCTCAGCTATATTAAAATTCACTTTTATTGAAAAGCCAGGTTGAGAAAATTAACGGAACAAAAGACAGTGTTAAACACACTATTGCATACGGTACCGATATACCTAGAAGGTAATTATATTTATCATTAGTTACATATAAGTGGAAAAAATATAGGTAATCTACTTGTTTGTATTATAATTCTAATTCAGACCTCTGCGAAAATCTCTGGTAATCAATAGATCTCGCAATGAGGATCACTTTTCGTGAAACAACCCATGTTCTCTGATGCCTCCGTTAGTAGCTACGCGACATCGAAAGAAGACAGGTTTTAGTGACGTTAACTGTTATGAAACGAATTACTTTTCAAGTATGTTTGCTGACAAGTTAAAGGCGTTTAAAATGTTTACTCTGAACCTGATTACATTCATTACACCGTTGTAGCACTGAGTATAGGAAACTGCCGAACATTACTGGCCTGTGTCGAATTTGATCAAAAGCAGCGAATATTTGCACAGTCAGTTCATCTCTGATGTCAATTCGAGTGGTGTATATCACATATTCCGAAAGAAAAAAACAGATTAAGGACGTGAAGTGGGGTGATCACATTGACCACGCAACAGAACTCGCTCTCCTTATCCATTACTCCCTGTAGATGTTGTTCAGATGTGTTCATACAACCAGGCTGGAGTGCGTTGGGCGTCATGTTGAAATCACATGTCCCCGCAATCATGAAGGGTACATCCTCCATGAGCAGCGGAAGCGTGTTTCGAAGATCGCTTAATTCAAACGGGGCAACAAAATGACAAGACTCTTGTAATCTGTCCGCAAGGATACTTGAAAGAAATGAATAATTCATTTCATAATTAATCCTAAATGTCACTAAAACCTGTTTTTTTCGATGTCGCGTAGCTCCTAAACAAGGCATCAGAGAACATGCGTTTTTTCGCGAAAAATGATCCTTATTGCGAGATATATCCATCCCCAGAGTTTGTCGCAGAGATTATAGACCACCCTCTATAATTTTATGCTTAGTAAATGTGCTTTTTAAGTATACTTTTATAATTAATATAATATACAGATTAAATGAACGAGATTTGAGTTGCCATTATGTTAAGAAGGCTTGTCCAAAGTATATCAATCCTGTTACCTTACTTTTACATCAGTGTAAATATTAACTTTATGGATATACAATTTTTATGCATACATATACTGTAAGATTCGTTATGAAGTAAATACAAATTTGTCTTTGGTATCACTAACAATTTCTATTATGTTCATTAGAACTTGTAAAATATTAATCTGTTATTCCGTATTCTCTGAATTCCGTCCATATAATGCAGAAAGTAACTTGCAGAAATTTTTCTTCTGGAGAGTATTTTGAAACTTTTGGATATTATTTTTTACAAAACTATAATGCAATAGGCTATATACACTTCTATAGCAAACAAGATTGTAATATGTGGAATAATTGTTCAATGTTAGAATGTACTTGAAATCGTTGGAACTTCGTTAATAAATGTAAGTCATAAAAATATAGGTAGACCAACCGGCACTTAACTCATAAAGTCATGGATTTATTTAAATAAACGGCAATTAATAAAATAAAAATATGACTTTTTTGCAATAATTCATAGCTTCCTGAGTTACCAAATTTTCTACTATAATTAACATAGAATGTGACCAGTTCTCGTCTGTGAATACGCCGTAAAATATTTTAGGATGAATCGCTATACACTGACAGTATAGTATCTGTTATGCTGAAAACTAAAGTTTCCATGAAAATATCGGAAAAAGATAGCCTTAATGTAACGTGCAGTCAGCGCAGAAATTTAGTGTACGAAAGATTAATATTGATTTTTAGGACAATTTGTTTGATAATGATTGGTTAAATTTTATTTCATTTTAAGTTGAAATATTAGAAATCGACGAAGTTTATAACTAGTCTTCTGGAAACAACTCAGCATGCCCAGTTTTATGTATATTGTTACATCAAATGACTACCCAACGCATGTACTAAGAGACGGTTTATAAGTTATGATCGAATAGCATTGAATAATCCTTTATCATCTGTTCATACATTAGATGAATTACAGAAAACAGTTCAATTCAATAACAAATATATAGCACGTATCTGGAAAATATGTAATGGACTCGATTAGGTAACTGCGATAATAGCATTTTTTTGCATGAATACTCTATGAAAAACGATGAAGCAGGAAGAGTTTAGAAGCATTACTATAATACTGTTTGTGAATGGTACCTATCCAGAAACTTTCTGTGGTACTATTAGGACAAGTTTGATCCTTATTAATATGTTAAGAGTTTTCGCGGTCGAGTTTGCTTTCGCATGTGACAAACATTCTCACGAGAGTTCAATTACAGGGCACTCATTCATAATTGTGGTAAAGAAAAATGTTTTCGTTTCTCCATTTATAATTCATATCTAAGAAACAACACGCTATTTTAATGATCATTATCAGAGTTGTTTTTATGTAGTGGTCTATAGCAGAATAGCCTGTTTTCCTCTAGCACTCACAATGTTATATATATTATACAAACCATGCGTCGCGGTGTTATTCTTTCCAGTACGGTCGGTATGTAAAGTGTATGTAGTATGTAGATGTAGATTGTGTTTTGGTATACATACATTTATTAAGGATAAATTTGTATACATTCTTCATAGCAGAGCTAAAAATTAAACTTGTATGTCACAGAGAAAATTGCTCAGATATTAGGATAACCTGAACCTTTCGTTGAATTATTATTGATACTGCCACATTAAAAGCTATTGTTTGCCGACAAAAATGACGAATTAAGAAACAATAATATAGTGTTCCCAATTCGACATAGCCAGGAACTATGTAGTGGAATATGACATTATTGTATTCGAAGATATACCACTCCAATAAGAAACAATATCATTGAAAACGGAACTAAAAACGTACTCTACTACCGCCATTACTACTTTACTAGTGCGTGGAAGGCATGGTCGTGGGTTCGAACCCCACCTAGGACTGGGATGCTTGTTTGTTAATGTTCTGTACGGTCTTTGGAGGCCCGGTTTCATGCTGACCCTGCATCTCAGGAATTCTGTCTGCTTGTCATGTCAAAAGAGTCAAAGAGAGGGAGACAAACGCACTTAAAGTTTCAAGACTATACATTTTTAATTGCTTTTGATTCCCCTATTATGTTTTCAAGGGATTGATTTATTGATTTTAGATGTTTTAAGTCCTTTCATTACAGTTCCTTCGGCGTCGGCCATTCTTTATGGCACTAATTTTTACGAAAAAATTTTGTAGTGAAATCAGGTATGTAAATGCAATTAGCATTACTCAAGTTATACAGTATGATATGACATATTGATAGGTTCACAGTTTTGTTTAATAGTTCTGAAGTGCTTTTTTGAATAGGAAAATCTTTCATGGATACCTTCATTCCTTCCCTCCCCCCATCAATATTCACTGTGACCTAAGTCAGTATAGAATTATATCTCTTTTTTCCCTGGAACTTCTTCAAAATATGTTCACATTTAGTTAGATGTTTATATTTTCGACCTCAGATGTGTAGAAATGGGAACTACTGTAGCCATATCCACAACACAATTCTTCAGCAGAATCATACCTAATAAAATGTAATTTCCTGTCTTACTCCTGTATGGAAAACTACTTTTACAATACAAAATGACACGTTTTTAAACTAAAATAATAAATTTATTTATTTCACGTCACGAAGAATAGAAGCTTTTAATTTTTCTAATAGTAGTTGACATTATTCATCTGTAGCTACTAATTGCAAGATATTGAAAGCTCGCGCAATTCTACTGGGTTGAATACTCACTGAAGGCACTGATTGGAGCCGGGAGAAGGAAGCGGAGGGAATTAGCTGATTGAATCGGGAAGCAGAGATAATCACGAAGTTATGAGAGCGTGGGGAAGAGCAGGAAGGACGACAAAAGACGGTAATTGTGTGTTGGGATAATAAACCAGATCTTGGCTCAGTCGGAACTGAAGAGATTGAGGGTGGGCGGTGTCCGTGTGCTGCGGAAGAGATGTAACCTACACGTGTCTGCTAACATGGCGTACAATCGTAATGAAGGAAAGTGAAACCACGTGTCATATTTTCCATACCAAAACGTATTTCAATCAGTTTCAACTAGAACTATCGATATATCGCTGATTAGCTTTGTTGTATGTTATGTTGGTAGTTTCAAAATAAATAAAAATCATTAAAATAAATATATAGCGTATTATTAGTTAATCAAAAGTACAATGAAGTCTATAGTTTCATGGACTGGCGTGCGACACTACTGTATTGCATTCCAGAAAGTATGACGTATACACTCAAGGGTATCTTATCTGCTGTCGTCCTCGATGGTCTCACGGTTACAATGCTGGCTGTTGGATCACAGGTTCGCGGGTTCAAACCCGGAGATGGCGATGGATTTTGAAAGGTTGATAAAATTATCAAGCTATTTTTATAATTTTAATTATTTCTTATTTGTATTAGTTTTAAAATAACTATCAATTTAAGTTTGTTAAAATTTATTTTATTAATTTAATTTATTATTTATTAAATTAAATTATTATTTATTTATTTATAATTATAGTAATTAATATTTATTTTTAAATGTTTTTGTTTCAATTAAAATTTTATAAGAACCTTGGCAAAGTTAATATTTTCAGGTGTTTATTAAAAACACCAATTCTTCTTTGTGAATGTGCTTTTCCGGGAGGGAAGTAAGGCTGAGAGATCTATGTTACGGACTTAGATTTTGTAAGATAAATCCTATTCCTGGTACAGTGGTCCAGGCAAACATTGTCCGTCATTTCTTGTCCTCGTTGAATTTGGACACCAGATAATCTCTGCAATTAAAAGCGTTGTTAAATACTACTACCACTACCGATCAAGGATAATATCCTATAATTGATTCCTTAACATGTGTGATTTTGTGATGAACGTTAGCTTGCGTGAAGTGGAAGTGGCTAAGTCCATCTTTTCAGCTTTTAAACTGTGTCAAAAATATCAAATTTCGTCAAATTTTAGGCAAACCGTAACATCTGAAAAATTATTATTGTTAATTTCTGCGGCTTAGCATGTTGGTCACTTTTTCAGTTTCCCGTTCGAAAACTCGCCATCTTCGATAAAGGATTTTATCACAGCAATAAGAGAAACCCTGCGATCAATTCCGAAAAATGTTTTTATGTGGCGGAAATAATCTTAGCAGCGATAGACCTGTACAGTATCTGAATCGGGTACGCGAAAGAGACTAAAATTATATTATGAATGTTCAGTAGCTGTAATCCATGAAACTTATTTCTGTATAATATATCATATAAATGCTTCCCGAGCTGTAACCACGTACTGTGAAGTAAAGCGTCATGCCTTAGACTAGCGATATGGAATGAGTGTTGTATGGAATCCTCATGAGGGAAGGAATTTTCTAACGAAATTTTTGCCAGGGTATGGGACAGGTGGCTACTCAGCATCGTGATGGATTTGGGAAGCTACGGTAGTTAGCGAAATCCGGTTTCTCAAACCAGCTATAAGGTTGGAGGAATCACCGTACTAACCCTAACCCTAAGTAACCCTAGTACTAGTTGGATGATCTTTCGCCTCTTTTGCACGTACAGTTGGCTCGTCGACCTCGACCTTTATGGGCTCTCACGTCAAGAATTTGTTTGGATATATAAAATGCAAACGGTTTATTTTGCGCCATTATTACACCAGGAACTGACATCTCGGGTTCATGTCCAATCCTCATGATAGATTGCTCAGGCCAGGACGAAAAACTGAATTATTAAAACGCATCATTAAATTACAATGAAAAATCAACTGTCCTCGCTCATGCAGCTAATGGAGCTGCAGTATTCACTCTGCTGCTTTAATATTGCACGCGAGGCTAAAATACTGTAATTGTTGAATAGACATTTGCTGGCTGCACAGTCTACAGCAGGGGTACTCAACCTTATGAATACTGCGGGCCAATATTTAAAAAAATGTTCTTTTGGAGGGCCGCAGGTATCCTCCAATAATAAATAGAATTTACATAAATGTCTTAGTAATTAATGATTGCTGTAATTTGTAGTAATTAATAATACAAGTTTGTTCAAATATTTTTTTTTTTAATGTTGAGCTTGAAACTTTACTATCGGGCCCCAGAAATCATAGTGGCGGGCCGCGGGTTGTGCACCGCTGGTCTACAGTCTACGACTGAATTTGATTCCACGTCATTGTGGCTCTCTAATATTTTATGTAACTCTTGATCATGCAGAATATGTTCGTGGATTTTATATAGCTAGCATATTTTCAGGAACTGGACCTCCTGATGTCAACAGTTTCAATATTCTTGAAGTTTATTATTATTATTATTATTATTATTATTATTATTATTATTATTATTATTATTATTCATCCGGTAGGCATGTGGCCGCGTTTGGGTGAACAATTCAATGTCATTTGTCAAAGTTTCAAGTTTTCTAGTTTTATTTTCTTATTCATTCATTCATTCATTCATTCATTCATTCTATTCCATAGATCTTACATGAGCAATGAAGCTTTAAGGTGTGGAACAAGTCAAAATTTTACAATATTACAATTATTACAATTTTGTGCAATTTTTTACAATATTTTGGTGAGATGTAGTGAGATGAGGTGAGGTCCGAGGATTCGCCAAAATATTACCCGGCATTTGTCTTTTGGTTGGGGAAAACCTCGGAAAAACCCAACCAGGTAATCAAATGAAAGGGGGGTAATCTAATCAAAGGGGTGAAGCACATTAGGCCTATCATAAAAAGGGTTAACATGAAAATGTTCATTTATATATACGTTTAGAAATCCATTAAAATAGTTCGTATTATTCGTCTTTGCTATTCACTTCAACGCTTTCTTAAAAATTAAAACCTTAAGTGTTAAAAAATATTACCTTTTTAAATATTTATAGCACTTTTAAAGTTCAAAATTTTTAATGAAGTCTTTACATCGTTGGGACTACTCTCGCAATTTGCATACTAGTTTATAATTAAAGTAAAATCTAAAAAATTCATACTGCTCTTAACCTACATGATTTCAGTACCTCTGCTGCTGGCTCTAAATAATTTTTCGAATTGGAAACTGAAAAATTGACCAACTTGCTAAGCCGCAGAAATTAACAATAATTTTTCAGACCATCTTCGACATAGGATTTTATCACAGCGGTAACAGAAACTCTGCGATAAATCCCGAAAAATGTTTTTATGTGGTGGATTCCTGTGAATGTGTGTTTGTTACACGCTAATTTTGATTATAAGGGTATGTACTTCACATTTAGTATACGAATGTTAAGTCAAATTATTATAAACTTCACGAAGATGGTAATGATAGTAAGATCGGATGGATGTAATTTTAAAACGGTTGCAGTGTCGATTTTACTTTTATCCTTTTATATTTTTCCCATATATTCGTGAAGGAAATTAACAGCTAATTCATTAATTCTCTTTGGACATTCACGTTTATCAACTCATATTTCGAATCCTTAAACAGGCAGTGGCTTAAAGTTACTCTGCGAGTTACGATAATTGTAAGAGACTCAAGACATACAATTACGGGATTTAGTCAATCTGACAGTGGCAACGAAGGGCGAAAGTAGGCCTACTGTTAATCCTCTTTATTTACCCAGCGACAGGAAATAGGAAGAAGTTCAGAGGATTTTATGGCTCTCCCCTGGGAAGAATTCAATCATTGTCATCAATATGGAATTACGTGCTCTTCACTGCACATGATAAATCTTTCTCATTGTCCTCACTCCAAACCAGAGCAGAGAAATGAACTTCCGTCTTCAGATATTATTTGTCGTTATTCTTCTGTAGTAGCGAAAGGCAGGGCTGTCCATATAGACGCAGTCTGACTGCATGAGATTTCGTAAGTATAATTTCACGATGTCAAGGAATTCACGGTTTTTTTTTTACGAATTGCTTTACTCTATTTGTTTTTATGTATTTTCGAAGTAGTTCTTCGACTGTCCGTTCTTCAGGAAAATAGTGTTCCTGTTATTTTGTCCCTGATCATCCTGTTCTGGTTTATAAATTACTCGCGCTATGATAGGGAATCTCTCGTGTTCTTATCATATCTACATTTCTAGTATTGTTCATTTGTAATATTCCCTCTAAGCTTTGCGCAAACTGAATTCTTTTTCGAGCATCTGGAATTTAATTGTTAAAATTTGCTTTAAGATTTGTAAGAACCGCAAAATCAAGAGGACTAGAAATGTTTGCTCACAGCAGTAAAAGGACCGAGCAGCTATAAAAAATGAGGGGAAAGTTTCCATTCTGAAATTGTGTGTACGAGTATGTTGAGCTGCGTTTGTAAGTTTCTACAAAACGTACAACTAATGACCTCAAATAATGTCATTATATGAAACTTCTACAACCACATTTGAAGGGTTCAGAGTCATAGTGGGCCAAGCGCCATTTATTAAAAACGGAGAAAGCAAAGGTTAAAGTTAAGTGAATACCATAGTTTAATGAAGATTGATATATAATTTAGTTCTAATGTGTATACTTTATATTACTTGCTATATGTTTCCATTGAATTATGGTAATAACTTCATTTTAATCCTCGTTTTCTACGGTTTAGCAAATGGCGCTTGGCCCACTATGGTTCTGAACCCTTCATTTAATACTGCAGTGAATATTACGTAGTACTTTCCCGAATTGTAAGTAGGCCTACTATTATCTCCCTTATAAAGTCATTTTAAGAAGTTTCAAATAGTCTTGAAAATGTAATTAAATGTATAAATAACTAGGAGCAAGACAGTATACGGAATATACAAAAAGTTATCGTCCATTCTCCAATTATGGTAGGCCTATGCTAGTTACTTATGACTGAGACTTATGTTTATACTGCACCACCCGTGATGTTAAAATGTTATGTTTTATTTAACGACGCTCGCAACTGCAGAGGTTATATCAGCGTCGCCGGATGTGCCGGAATTTTGTCCCGCAGGAGTTCTTTTACATGCCAGTAAATCTACTGACATGAGCCTGTCGCATTTAAGCACACTTAAATGCCATCAACCTGGCCAGAGATCGAACCCGGAACCTTGGGCATAGAAGGCCAGCGCTATACCAAATCGCCAACCAGGTCGACACCACCCACGATCTGGGATTGTTTCGGGTCTGGTCTGCACAAGGTCTTCCGTTAATCACTACTCGGAAGTGCAGTGAGTTTTCAAAAATAACAGTGACGCACGTCTGTTACATCGTAAGCTAAAGTACCCACGACCTGTCGCCCACGCGCAACCTCTAATTGTTGAACACGTGTATTTGCCACGCTACCAAACTTCAAATTTTCGACTACGCCGCCGCTTCCAACAAACAAAGCGCCAGGGTATCAGCTGTCATGAGTCTATGTAAAGTGGAATTAGTGGTGAAAGTGCATATTAGAACTTGTAACTAGTGCTAAATAGAAGACTGATCACCTGATAGCAAATATATACTAGAAAATTTTATGTTTCTTCTGGAATTAATGATGTTTTTTGTTTAGTCGTTTTCAATTATTTATAATTAATTGTGATGAAGTAGATATTGCTGAAAAAAATATGTAAATATAATAAAACGATGGGGATCATTAATAAAATCATGAAACCTTCACTAGTACAAAGACACACAAGAATAGGCTCGTATAAAACCTTAGCACAGCCAGTATTAAGCTATGGTAGCGAAGCGTGGACTGTGAAGAATAAAGATGTCAGTAGAATAAAAGCAAGTGAGATGAGGTTTATGAGAGCAACAGCTGGATATGCTCGCTGCGATCATAAAAAAAATGAGGACCTAATGCAAGAACTTAAAATAGAAGCCATTATGCAGTTCATCAGCAAATATCAACTTCAGTGGAAGGGTCATCTCGAACGAATGAATCGATGCAGAATTCCAAAAGCACTGCTTCATTACCATCCATATGGCAAAAGATCTCTAGGCCGTCCAAAGAAGAGATGGACTGAAAATTCTAGTTTGAGACCGTAACAGGCCACTTGGCCTAATACTTGTTAGGAAGATGATGATAATTAATTGTGTTATTTTTTTCTTTTCCTTCGCCATTGTTTTCTTTCCCCCCCATTATAATTGTTTACCTACCATTTACTAAAAAAAAAAAAAAACAATTTTTGGTAAGCTTTGTCTTCTAGGCAGCCTTCACTTTGAGGAAGCTGAATAAAATTTATTCAAAATAAATATACTTTTTGCTTAACAACATACGAGTATAATCAATTCCTGCTCACGTAAGACGAATTATGTGAATAAGAACGGTAATATGTATGTAGGGTAAAGGTTGATAATAGTGTGATAGTTATTTTTGAGAGTTTTCTTACAATTTCACTGAGCGAGAGAAGGACCGGTTTTGTGCAGCAACTTGTCCACGAACATTCCCTTAATAAGTTGACGCAAGAAACCGATCTCCCTCTCGCTCACAAGCAAACGTTCTGAGGAGGGCAGATGAAGTTCATTTTTTTTTCTTTGACCATGTTAATAATGTCAAAAGAAGTTTTATACAAATTTTGACCACTCGACCGCTATTACAAGGGCCGCAAAAATAAGTTCGCCAGGAGCCGTTAACAGAAAGAAAACACAATTTCACTGGAAAAATTCGTTGGGATAGACAGCAATTGTTGAGATATTTTTCAACATATTCCCCACCAGAACTGAGACATTTGTCATATGGGATCGACAGAGAAGTGCAGACGATTGCCAAACTCTGGTTCCGATCCCAGGCGACTGACTTCTACGACACAAGGACACAAAATTGATCCCATGGTATGATAAATGACTCAATTGCAGTGGGGGATATGTTTACAAATAGCACAACAATTGCTGTATCTGTTTAATAAATTTTACCATGCAATTGTGCTATTTTTCTGCAAAAGTTCCCAGGCAAAATCACTTTCTGGACGGCCTCGCAATTGCGGTCGAGTGGCCAAAATTTGTATGAACACTTTTTTGACATTATTAACATGGTTGAAGAAAAAAAAATAATTTTTTTATCTGCCCCCATCAGAATGTTTTCTTGTCAGTAAAATTGTAATAAATTCTCAAAAACCGTTCACGAACGACCACAATGATATCAGACTTCTATGTTTAACTCTTCGCTCAAATTTGTCTCTCAAAATAACTCCATTTAGTCCACTTCTACCTTATATATAGCTTCTTGCTGCTATATAGCCTTGTTCGGCGATCAGCACTCTTTTTATACATATGCAGCATGGCGTACCGTTTTGTGACAAGGTATAAAATATAAACAGACGCCTTTCGAGACCTGCCGTCCTAGGCCACGGCCTACTGTGACCTTCTATTAAAAAATTGCTGTGTTCTGAGTAGTCAAGTGATCCGATATTTGTGGGTTCAAACCTGGCCAATGGATAAGAGCGGTAAAATCCCTGTCACAGCTTTCTTCGAGTGGTAAATAAAATCAGCCGGTACCCTTGTGTCGTAAATTCTTTTCCGAAGTCTTTTCCAGTTTTAGTATTATTGCTTTGATCGAAGTTTCTACGAATATTAGATAATCTTCGGATACATAATGCAGAACGTTATATATGCTGGTTGACACTAACACTACAGAGCACTGCAGATGATTACATTATTTAATATTCCAAGAAAATAACGTTGAAGCAGGAGGGGAAGTGTGTCAATATCGGTGAGCAGTGCTGAAAGAAGAGCACCGAACTTACAATAGTTTGTTCCTAAATGTCACTAGACTGACTTGCCTCGACTTTGACCTCTTATTTAGAAAAAGCGACATAAAGTGCCAAATCGACTCGAAGTTTCAAAATTATTTAGACCTCGTGTAGTTGCTTGTGATATGTTGTCTACCTCACTACCACGTATGTTGAGACACGTCATAATCATAAGAATGTTAAAAACTAGATGCTTCGTTTCCGTATAAAAATGTATACTTACTGTCAAACATTTGAGAGGTCCTCTAGTGTTCTTTGCTTTAAGCCGGAAATCGTATTTTTTTGTATATTGATTTAATAACAGTTTGTTCTAATGTTACTTACACTCCTTAATTTTTTATTGAGAATGGGGTGTGATTTCGGATTATCGTACAACTAAATTGTTTTTTCATGCAACATTGTATGTCCATATCTCTACAGAATATGTCATCTTTGCTAAATTTTTTAAAATTCTATTTCCGAAAGATTTAAATTTCACAGTTTTGTTGAAAAAAAATATGTAACGAATTTTTTTAAGTTCTATGTCGTTGAAATTTATTATACTTAAAAATTTGAATTAAGATTTATTAGTATTTCAAGTTCATTATTATTGTGTGAAACTATTTTTTCGACTTCATATGATAAATAATCTCCAGGTAATGAAACAAATTTAAATCTTTCAGTACCGGTACCTTATTTATTACGATTTTATTAAAAAAAGAGGACGCTTTCAAAATCACATAAAATAAATTAAAGCTAATCACGCTATTCTTTGTAGATAATTGAGTTTCTTCTTTTTTTATCTGTTCCTTGAAATAATTATTGCGGTTTAAATATATACCCATAAAATTAACTCATAATTATATCATTCTTGAGAACTCATGAGTGAAACGAATGGGCGAGTTTCTTTAAAGTTTGTAAAGTACAGACATGTACAAATTATTAGACTCAGCAACACATTTTTTACATTTTCATATCATGAATTACTGCCCACAAAATAATTCTCTAGGACTCTATGCGACAGAGATCACTACAAAAAGTTTTAGAAACCCGAATTTTTCCACATATGAGGGACTTGTTCCCTGATGATGAATGTGCCTACATATAGGATGGAGCACCCTTTCACAAAACCAGATCAGTAACTAATTTTCTGGCTGAAAATAATGTAGACGTTCTTTCCTGGCCAGGTGACAGCCCAGACCCAAATTCAATTGAAAATCTTTGGTATATCGTAAAGAGAGAAAAAAAAACGACGATTACCACCAAGGTGGACCTCATAGGAACACTTATCCAAATATGGCACAGGGATGAAGACATCAAGAAACAATGTGAAAATCTCATGAACAGCATGCCAAACCGCATAAAATTGATGATAAAGAACAAAGGGTTTCATACTAAATATTAATTGTTGCAAATAGTGTGTAATAAATGAGTTTTGTAGAATAAATGTTACTTGAATCATATATATCATTGATTCAGTCTAATAATTTGCACACGTTTGTAAGTGGACCGTTATCTTCCAGAGAGTCGCACTATCGCAGTTCCTATTTGAAGCCGGTCGATGCACATATGAGGTCACACCACATTAAGTCCCTGGTGTAGAATAAACTTCAATGAAACATTATATAGCAGGGCGGCCGCTTTAATCCTAGCAACAAAAATAAAGACAGCCATCTGAAATTAATTTCTATTGTACAATGTGGTTCTGAAAGTGAAGTGGTGTGACGGAAGTCACGGTATTTAGTTTTAAAATGCACATTATTTACTAATATTAAAGAAAAGTACATAGTTAATTAAAGAATACAATACTTCCGATGTGGAGGATAACAAATAGTTTTATGAACTTATTAAAATTTATGCTCCTTAAAATTACAATCTTTGTTTGTGAATATATTATTTCCATCAATATATTTATAAAGATAAATACTACACAAATATCACATACAATACAAGTAGGAAAGTAATGTCAAAACTATGTTATCTTCTAAAAAGAAAATTGTTTCGTATGTTACAGATCTCTCATTTCGATTTACATTATTTGTTGTCTAGAAGAAATATTTTTTTCTTCATTTATTTTTGTTGAAAATGGTTATGTGTTTGTGCATCATTCCCGAATGAACTGACACACATGCTAAATGTGAATAACATGTCCCATAACCTAGAAAACATCGCTAGACAGATTTACAGAATAAACGAGCAAATAGAGAAAAGCTATGAAAAAAAAATATTATGGCTTCAAGGATACAGAAAATATACATTTATTTAAGGAAGTCGAAAATGATTTTGTGCAGAATCACAAACTTCTCTTTGTAATTCATATAATGGGAAAACCGTGAAGTAACACGCTATTCTTCGATAGCATTTTCTCCAGACTAACTAACCCGAATCCCTGTGTAACATACTAACCAACTAATTACAAATACTCCAAAATAATATTTTTGAGTTCCTAGTTCCTACATCACATCAGAATTATAAAGTTAATTTTTCCATAGGCTATTACACAAAATACTACTTTCGAAAGTAAGGAACTAGTATCAAAATACTGAAATTTTAATGTTCTGTAGCGGTACATAATTTTTTTGCTCATATTAATGTAATATGAAAAAAATGCAGGCTATTTTACCATTTTCTAAACCCGATAATGTAACACATTTAAAATCAGACGTTAATATGTTGGTGAAACAGCTAAATGATAGTTAAACTAGAACATCCAGGAGTATGAAAATATTTTAATATTTCAGATGTTATGATCCTAAATATTATTGCAGCGGTCATCAGCACAGTGGACCCTCGGGCTAGCGTCTCTTACCCGCGGATAAGACATTGCACTAGCGTGCATTCGTGGCTGCTGGCGGTTATGATTTCTGCCTCTCCCTTATGCACGATGGTGCATATTACGATACACTCGTTACCCTTTACCCATTTCAGCGAGTGCTGACAACCACTGTATTATTTTATTCTTTACCTGACATAATTAGGAAGATTAAATCCAGACGTTTAAGATAGTCGGAGCATGTAGCACGTATGGGCGAATATAGAAATGCATATAGAGTGTTAGTTGGGAGGCCGAAGGGAAAAAGACCTTTGGGAATACCGAGACGTAGATGGGATGATAATATTAAAACTGATTTGAGGGATGTGGGATATGATTGCAGAGACTGGATTAATCTTGTTCAGGATAGGGACCGATGGCGGGCTTATGTGAGGGCGGCAATGAACCTCTGGGTTCCTTAAAAGCCATATCAATTAAAATATTTAAAAGCACAGAAGAACGTGTGTAATTAACTCCAGTTGACATAATACAAACATTGCCAGCTTTACATCAACCCAGAGGAAAATTATGGTGCTGCGATAGGAGATGGATAGAGCAATCTCCTGGAGCCTATGAACTGGACTTGACATGGAAGTTTTTAAATTCACTTAAGTGTCACCTACGTCAAAACAAATTTAGTACTCAGCAGGTATTCAAGGCTTCACTAACATTGGCTACTGAGAGTATTTTAGAAAGCGTTTCTGTGTCTCTAATTAGGCAATTCAACCCTCGTACAACTGTACGAGTCTGATAAAATATAAAGAACTTCAACAGCTCGTACGGACAGGAGCTCCCCAGTTATAAAATACTGCCTTCTAGGATTTCATATGAAATTATAACTTGAACATGGCAATGGTTTTAACTAATTTTCGTTTATTGTTCACTATCTGAAAAAACTGAACCCAACTGAAATTCAGTCAGCTGTTTTCCACAAAAGGGGACAGACCTTTGAGGTTAGGAAATATTTATTAGATATAGCGGAAGAGCATTTGTGGGGCGCACGAAAAGTTGGAAAAGAATCATATGAGGGGCTCACAACCATAGTGGACCAAGTCCACCAGTGATCAGTTTGTGGATTAATATAATCTCGGATGAAGAAAACTTAGATTTATTCATTTCCATAACAAACCAAGTCCATAACTCATTTGTTACTCCACAGAGGGCAGCATTTCCTATGGAAGGTGAAGGTTGCTAAGCGTGAGCCAGGAACTTTAAGACTCAATATCTCAGAACTATTCCAGATTGACTTGGTCCACTCTGGTTGTGAACCCCTCATATACAGGGCGAATATAAACTCTACCCACAAACTTCCAGACGTTGTTTAGGGATGTTAACGGAGTGTTTTAGTAATCGTACTTTCCTCGTTTCTTCTTAACATTATGTAATCGTCTTCACATATAAGCGAATCTCATTTTGGTATTGGACCAATACAATGCTTAGACTTGTCTTGTTTGTTACAACCTTATAATGGAACATCGCTACACTTTGCAGTAGCTGTTAGGGATCTTGGTCAAAGATAGATTGATCGTGGTAGTCCTGTCCCATGGCCAGCTCGATCACCAGATGTATCGCCGATAGACTTACATATAGTGTGATGTTAAGGTTGAAGGCTGTTTGGTAAAACTTTGGTTCAGATATAAAATTTCATAATAGTATTTAAATCGTTGTAACAACATGATACTTAACTAGCGAAAAAATCATTACTCGAATACATTCTCCAACAAAATTAATAAAAAGGTTATGTTATCCCAATTACATGCAATGAAGACCAACAGGGTGGCAGGAGGTCAAATGGGTTCCATTTGTATAGAAATCGGCATTAATGGCAGTCCTATGTGCTCGTGTTTACCCACAAGCAAATACCCCTGGTAATCATTTCTGTCAGAGACTGAGTAAACCCCAGAGCCTTAGTGCGGCCGGAAGAAGGTTTAGAGCAATGAAGGAAATCCATGACCCCATCGGAAATCGAACCCGCGTCTTTCCGGCTTTTAGCGTTACGCCTTATTCAGAACACTGCAGCGCCCCTTGCCACAAAATTAACTATGACAAAAAAAAAACATAGTTCCAAGAGACATGGCTATTAAATTTCTACGTTGTATCACGACTACACCAGCACGAAGAATGCGCAAGGGACGGCAGGATACACTTAGGCTTAAATGAATAGAAAACCTATACTGCGTTTTGTGATTAAATGCACAGTTAATTAGAAAATTAAGTTTGAAGTTTCAGCAGTCCCGCAATATCGTCGCTAACACACACTATTTCTAATACAGAGGTCAACGAAATCGGTATGTCTCGGTAGGTGAGCTGCTCTCTGCCTCGACGTTGTTGCAACGTCCTCACATCGTGCAGTGGCTTGAAATGAGAGGTTTTTAAAATTAAATTTACACGAAAACCGTCCACGCTATTGAAATACGCCAAAGGGATAAATTATTCCTTATTAGATTTCCTATCGATATGGACAAAAATCACTATCCTATTCGCAACAGCTACCGAATAAAAGGTTGTTAAACATTTGGGAGAAAACATTTTTTTCTGCAAAATCTATTAATTTTCTACCAATATGATATTACAGTTTGTTACATATAACATGGGCTATTCACTCCGAAAATCTGCAAGGCTATTTCACTTCCACTCTGTATGTCTAGGATAAAAGCTTACATATTGTAATAACAAAAGTATTTCTACCTAATTGCAATGCTTGAAAGAACCGTTTGTTTCAAAACGAATTCTACGAGTTCAATTTCATACATCGCGAAAATAGTAAGGGCCACGTATCCATCAACGTCTCACCTTCGAGAATAAACCTTCTCACAGAAAACCGAACTCCCAAGCACCGGTTGTCTACGCAACTGTCAAACCCGACAATTTTATTCCATTACTTGCAACTGCGACCAAAAGTAGAGGGAAGGGGATAGGAAGCTTTATTCGTTCATGCCTTGAATACTTCACCGTTAATATTTTACCTCGTGCTCGACGTATGGGGCCGCCATGCCTCTAAATGCTGTTCGCACGTGAAAAACAGAATTCAGACTGACAACTCAAATTCAGGTTGTGTATTTCAGATATATGGTACCGTATAAATTATTTTCTCTAAATTGATTTTCTCTGCAGTTACTGTGACCGCAAATTTCAATTTTTTTCCCATATTTCTATACTAACAAATATTTCAATGAGAAACATATCCTGAATAATTTTGTATGGGGAGGGGCGAAAAAGTGACATATTATGCACTCACAATATTAAAATGGAATGATTGATAGTTTTCGACATTCCTAAATAATGCACTTATTTAACTGTTTAAAGGAAATAAGTTTTGAAGAAAAGTAAATTAAATGTTAATGTTATGTTTTATTTAACGACGCTCGCAACTGCCGAGGTTATATCAGCGTCGCCGGTGTGCCGGAATTTTGTCCCGCAGGAGTTTTTACATACCAGTAAATCTACTGACATGAGCCTGTCGCATTTAAGCACACAAAAATAAATTAAAGGGTTTATATTTATTTTTTAATGGAAAGTAACTGACAACAAAGCTGTTTGTTTTCTACTGCTATGAACTTAATTGATAAGGTACTCTTTTTCAATTCGGACATCTCCAACAAACACGACTATCAACAATGAGATTATGAATTGAGGGAATCAAAATAAAAGGGATGTAAGTGCACTTAAATTATTTTTGAGAAAATATCGTTAGAAGTACTTAAGCTTTCGTAAATTTCGTGGAATTTGTTATTTCAATTTTAATGTGTAATGTGATTAAAAGATTCTTTAGCTTGTCCTGCATGCACTTAATTCATGTTCTTAGAAATGTCACTTGTATCACTTTGCTTCTGACCCTCTCAACTGATATATTCAAAACAATTTTCTACCAAAGGTGTTAACAGTCGATATCGTGAAGAAATAATCTGTACAAGGATTCTTAAAGCGTTGTTTCAGAAAAAATTATTCGTAAACGAAGAGATCCCTCACATGTAATTATTATAAGACATGTAATCAAAGATTTTACTTTCCTAGCCAGTGGAAGCCACTTATTGTTAGAACTTCCCGACTAAAAATCGGCCGGTGCTTAACTCACGTGTATTATTAGATTGAGAGATAAAATACGGAATCAATACATACGTCGAGATTCTGCACTCATTGCTTGTGAATGAACATTTCTCTTAAACGTTTCAAGTTCGACAAATACATGTAGACTAGAACTTTAGTGCTATTTTTATCGAATTTCCAAATTTGGGTCTTAGCAATAGGGAGAGTTGAAAGAAGTTAAAAAGTGTAAAATATTATCGAGATACGTAGAATACGGCCGTTCAGTTTTCCCTTTCCATGTAGTGTTAAAGACAACTTGGTGTTAGCTGGGTTTTGAAGCATATAACCTCGTTAAGAAAACAGTCCGTGTAGTCGAGACTACGACTTGTTTATTTTAAGACAATCAATATGGATATTACCCCGAAATAGGGTCACAGTGCCGCTGGGGGATGAAGTACGCTTACAGAATTTCAATGAAATTTACACTCTGTCGTAGTCTACGACTCGCAACCATCACTACGTGCTTACGATGTGACGTAGAAACTAGAAACGACGGAAATTTCAAACGGTAATCCTTCAGACAAAATAACATACATTATTTTCACATGAATGAGTTATAAACTATTTTCTGTTTCATAAAATAAACTTCCTATAAATAAATATATGTAACATATATTTGTACATTAAGAAATACATGAAAAATTCTCAGTACAATAACAGTCTGGAACTTGAAATTTTTACTTTAGTTAAAATATGCAGACAAAAGACACTAACAAGAATAAAATGCACGTAACAAAAGAACGCATTTCGAATATATGCTATTCACATTTTTATTCAGAAAAGAGTAATGAAATTCCTGAACAAAGAATTCATTAGGCCTACATTATGTAAAATTAATCGTATTTGAAGAATTTTTAAAAAATCCCCGTAAGTTTTAGAAGAAGACCACACCATGAATGCAGCGTATGTAGGCAACAATTTCGCACGATTGTACGTAAGTAGCATATTATATTTAAGCGGCTCTTGTTTACTGCATATACGCAGTGTGTTGTAAGTGAAACGTACAATAAGGGAGTTCCAAATTTTATTTCCGTATCTATACAACCAAGAGTGAATGAATGGACGAACTGGCATTACATATAGCGCTGCTTCCCAAATAGAAAAAAAAAAAAAAACACATACATACATACAAAATATTGTACACACATGCATACGTAACAAATATGAATAAGGAAACTTTCAATAGTGTGAAACACTTATCGTGGGTAATAAGCAGAATTATTTTAAGAAACACGAATGGCTCTCGTGACCGATTAAAGGGGAAGGAAAGATATTTTTCAAAACTAATGCAATGCTATCTGAGAGATCATTTTCTGCATCTGCAGACAATTCATATGAGCAAAGAAAACGAAATTCGCGGATTTCAATGCACTTAATACTATAATTGCTAATGGAGTAAACTTGAACAGAAATCCAGTTAAACTTGTATTAGGTGTGAACTTCTTTGGATTATATTTCATATTATGCAGAACTATACTGATGTTTATGCAGTGTATATCAGGAACTGTACAAACTGATTTTCGAATTTAAATTGATGTATTTCTGCCTAGATTCTCACTTCTAAGATGTACGTTGCCGAAAAATGTAACCGTAATCATACTCGTATCTGGTACTGCTTACATCTCAACGACTTTCATTACGGCAAGCATCAAAATTATCGGCCTGAACACTCGCTCAGAAATGGGACAATAGGTTACACAACAAATTTAGTGTCCGAGGCTTCCTAGAATCACTCAGACATAGAACAACAAATTCAATGCTTGAGGCTACAGCTAAAAGTAAATACAGGATAAACTCATGCCCTGAATACGAACAAATAATATTCTGTTGTCTCTCCGAGTAAATAAGGTTTTGTTCGAAGGTATCGATCAGACAGTCCGAATGTCGGTGTATCGACAATCTGTGATGTTATTGAGGTTCCCGGAATTGTTGGGTCGTGTCGTGAGGAGAAGAATAAACACGCAAGGTCGTGGGGGAGAATTTGAGTGGAGGGTCTTAAGTCTTGTGCAGCGTTATCAGTTATCGGAGTCGACTTCATTGCTTCAAGGGACGCAACTCGATTCGACCTTCCGAAGTCATTCAACAACTCCATCCTTCGACTAGCCGCTACTGCAACACGTTCAACATTTTTCCTCCTTGCTTATTCTTTTATTCAGGACGTATTTGTTCTTGTCCCAATGAATCTTTCCATCGTTTGATATATATCCCAGCATCTCTCCCTTTCTTATTTCATATCTTCCTCTCTTTCCGTTTCTTCTTCTCCCCACTATTTCTCCCCCATCACCTTTTCTTCCCTTTCCATGTCCCCTTCCTCTTTCCTCTCTCTTCCACCTTTCTTCTCCTTTTCAACCCTCTTTTTTATTCCTCCTAATCCCATTCATCCTTTCTCTCTCTTCTTTATCCATCTCCATTCTTTTTCCTTCTTCCTCTAAATTTTGTTCTACCCTCTTCTCTCGCCTGCTTTAAAAATAGTTTTATGTCGCTTTAACTTATGTAAATCATTTATAGCAAAAACATAAAATAATCATTACTACAATTTTGCAGAGTGTTATGGTGTCATAACTGATTTAAATATCTTAGAATAAAATAATAGATACGTCATACTTACTGGCTATGGTTCGCCACCACAAGTAACAGATTATTTAGAATAATTGTTTACAAGTCGGTTGACATGTGGAACTGAACTCGTTAAGGTTGATTAGTGTACACATTCAGAAGTTATGTGACGTACAAAGATCCTGGTATGGCGGGGAAAGGGTTTTGTTTAATAAGCATAATTATGTTATTTTGTTGTGTCCAACTAGCAATCTGATCTTAACGTTTAAGGTTTTGTATTTGATATTTAATTTTGGAATTCTGCATTACTTCATGGACTTTGCTAAATGATGATTCTTTTCGTAATGTTTGTCAATGGTTATGTAGTTTTCTGCGTATGTATTTTTAGTAGGTTATTTTACGACGCTTTATCAACATCTTATGTTATTTAGTGTCTGAATGACATGAAGGTGATAATGCTGGTGAAATGAGTCCGGGGTCCAGCACCGATAGTTACCCAGCATTTGCTCATATTGGATTGAGGGAAACCCCGGAAAAAACCTCAACCAGGTAATTTGCTCCGACCGGGAATCGAACCCGGGCCACCTAGTTTCCCGGCTAGACGCGCTAACCGTTACTCCACAGGTGTGGACTCTGCATATGTATTTATCGGCGTTTCTATGAAGAATAAATATTGTTAAGACACGCAACGAAGTCGTGTAGAGCAGGCATGCCCAGCCGGGGCAGATCTAGTCTTCAATCGAGGTGCAACAGTGACGCACACGCATAGAAGTTATTCTACGCCACTGTCGCACCTCGTTTGAAGACTAGATCTGCCCCGGCTGGACATATCTGGTGTAACGGTAGCTTCTTTTGCTGCAGCTTATAATGGAATGGTAGAATTCATGTTCTGGGGGTAATAAGTTAATTAAGTAGTAAAATATCGTTGCAATCGAAAAGTATTGGGAATAAATTTGAATAAGGAACAAAAAAGTTTCCTTCCCAGGCAGGAGTCGAACCACGAAAGTCTTAGTTACCAGTCTATCGTGTTCTGGAGTGAACAAGGCTCAAATCAGCTACAAGGGTCGGTCCGTTTTTTTGCCACTACTGTACATTTTTAGCGATTTCTGAAATTTAGAATTCGTAATGGTTCATCTGGTGTTACAAATTTAAACTGTTTTTCCACTATTCAGTAATTTTCGCTTTTGATAAACCATGAAATATAGTCATGTTTGAAATAAAAATATAAAAAATGCTGTCATGACGGGCTACAGTTTTACTAATAGCAGAAATATAACGTGGACTACTTTCAACATTCCAGATTCGTAATGCAGCGTTTCGTAATAGAATTTCAGCATTAGCCTATCAATTATTCACTCTTATCGTTCGGAACTAAATAGGTAATATACTGTGTACGGTAAAAGAGTCGCTAAGATCGATTATCACAGGTGATAAAGGTCGTACGAGTCGACGACAAATGCGTCGCGACACGCAACTGAAGAGACTTCCTGAAATAGATACGAGCGGCGGCACATCCCGCAATTGCATGTGTTCATGTTATGCTGACAATGTAATGCAATATCTTTCATCTTTGCGTTTCTCAAAGGTCAAGTTTTACAACGCTGTGAACACACGGAAAAATTCTGGTTTTGATCCCAACTACAGAAAACTACAATTATTAGAGAATGCGTTAATTGATGATAACGTTGGTAACAATAACAATCGAGCAATGTTCACAAAATAAATATTTGACCAGGTGATGAGTTTCCGTGAACGCATGCATGTCGTCTGTGTAATGTTTCAAGAGTTCTTCATAAAGTATTTAATCTTTTCCACTCTCAGAAGAGCTGAAAATTCATTCAGGTTAATTTTCATGTACTCACTCTTGAAACATCTTGAATTACACTATTGTTGTTGTATTATTTAGTTTACAGTAGAATGAGTGCGACTTCATGTTCCTGTAGAAACAAACAAATAACTAATCTAAATAAATAAATGAATAAATAAATAAACAAATAAATAAGTACCTAAATAAATCTTTATTAACAATAAAACTGTAACTAAAACTTTCCTGGTTATTCTCGCTTTTGCAAAAATAAATGGTTTAATCATATATAATACATATTCCAAAGTGACAGTGTTAAAAGTTGTGTAATCAAGATGTATACATAAAGTAACTAAACTAACTATTCAGTCATTCATATTTTTCTGCCCAAAGGCAGGTCTTTCACTGCAAACCCAGCATTCTCCAACAGTTAATATTTTCTGCCTTCCTCTTAGTCTCCGCACATGATCCATGTTATCTTAATGTAATTATCTTCTGATATCTTCTTCTGCCACGAACTTTTCTTCCCATTCACCATTACTTCCAGTGCATCCTTCAGTAGGCAGTTCCTTCTCAGCCAGTGACCCAGCCAATTCCTTTTTCTCTTCCTGATCAGTTTGAGCATCATTCTTTCTTCACTCACTCTTTCCACATAAATAAATAACAAAGCTAACTAAATAATCAAATAACTAAATCAGTGGCCGTCAGCACTCGCTAACGCTGGGTAAAGGGTATTCGGCGCAACATCATATCGTCGTTGTTCCTGCAATAACTCCTATGTGCAAACTATGAAATTTTTCAGTAGGAAGAAAAACCACATTTATTCTTTAGAGCAAAAATCTGAAAATAGATAAATATGTCACATAGGAGTTATTGCCGGAACAACGACGATATTCCCCGTCGTGCAGCAGGCAGAGAGCGAGAGAGCATACCCGCCAGCAGCTATGGATGCACCATAGTGCAGTCTTTTATCCGCGGGTAAGAGACGCTAGCTCGAGGGTGCTCTGTGCTGATGGCCGCTGAACTAAATAATCAAATAACTAACTAAATAATCAAATAACTAAATAAATAATAAAATAACTAAATAAATAATCAGACAAATATATAATCAAACAAATAAATAATCAAATAAATAAATACATGAACAAATACACGAACAAACAAATATATAAACTAAATAACTAAGTAAATAACTCAACTAGCTTAATATATATCTAAATAAATATGTAAGCTTAAAAGTAAATAAATACACTAAACTAATACGTATATAAATAAAAAGTCATTACTCTCCATTTAAAATTGGAAAATAATATATACGAATCGGTCATTATTAAAAGGCACTAAGTCATTTTTTTCAGTACTCAGAGTTCTGTTCGCTTAGATATATTTGTGTTGGGATTAAGCATCACTCATGGAACATAATTCGTTGGTTTCATCCTGTATTAAATGCAGGAAAAGTTAAGAAATCCATCAAAATGTCCATGTGTTCAAAACTGACTGTCTTTTAATATTGACCCATTCATACAATAAAAATTCACTGCATAAAACTTATTCCTATTAAATGGGAGATTCTCTATTTTTCGAGTAATTATTATATTATCTCACGTTAGCTAGGTAATTAAAAAGGAAGCAATGCAGAAAAAAATATTAAGGATAAATGGTTCTTCATGTAACTATCATTGAAACTACGAGTCTGTTCTGATTGGAGACAATCGCTAATAGCAGCTGCATTTTAATGATTACTTCATAGTTAATAATAATAATAATAATAATAATAATAATAATAATAATATTTAAGCAACGACCCATGTGACCGCTCTCTCGTCACTTTTACAAAGCAGTCGGAACAAACATGAAGCATTAAGCAACGTGGCTTCCAATTCATTTGGTCACGATGATACAAGATCATGCCTATAAGAACACAATCTCTATGCAGGACTCATCCCGTTCTTGTGGAAGGGAGTATGGCCTATATCTACATTTCACTGTCAGTAATAAAGATTGGTCTGCTGGGTTAGTAGATGCACACAGAAAATCCTAATTCTGAGCTGAGTGAACATAGCTGCAATCTGTCTTTGAAATAGTATATTGCAAAGTGCTGTGTTTCACAAGACTGCTAGAAATTTCCCAGCACCACACAGTCAGCCGTCTCCCCTCCAACTACAGAAATGGACGTTGCTAAGGATAAAGATATTTGCATAACAACAATCACGGAAACTGCTACTTCTGACTGACAAAATCAATGCCGATGCATTAACGAGCCGCAGATTTTACGATGACCTTTCTGGCTTTTATTTTTGACTGTGGCATGGGACCAGCATGCTACGAGAGCGGTATCGCATTTCCATTGCTTTCGGAATCCATGCAGGCAATGTTATGGATAAGACTACGAGCAATGGCAAGCATTCTTTATGTAACGGCCCTTGTGAGCTACAGGGACTAAATATCCGTGCCAAAGAAAATGGTATAATGATAATACATGTTTCACCACAAATTTAAATTAATTTTTCTACTGAATTCAATGCAGACTGTGTAAAAGTAAGAGCAGTAGACCTTCTGGAGAATTTGAAATAAACTCTTGGAGTGCTATGCATAGACATTTCGCTAGCCCGCGCTACGAGCGTGCTAAATTAGCCCCGGCTATCGACTGGTTAATTGTACAGGATTCACATCACATCACATCACATCACATCACATATCATATCATATATATACTATAATTTCAAATTGTATTGTATAATTATTAATTATTTGTATTGTACAGTAAAATTATTAATTTCAATTCAGGAATCCGCCCCTGAGCACGAGTTCTACTCTTTCAGGGGCGAGCTAAAGTTTCTCTGTAAATTTTATAATTTATGTTACAATTATTAGCAAAATAATAAATAAATAAATATCATATCATATATCATATCATATCATATATCATATCATATCATATCATATCATATCATATCATATCATATCATATCATATCATATCATATATCATATCATATCATATCATATCATATATCGCTAACACTGATTTATGAATACGAAAAACGTTAGTTCGCTGATCATCCACCGGAAGCCCGCGCTAAGAATGTCTATGAATACGGCTCTTGGCCTTTAAGTTTTCAGAACAAATTAATATTCTAAATACTAATCCAGTTTTAACAATATTTACACACAAAAACAACCCTTAAAGATTGACGACCTTGTAAGAAGTTATGAGATATGTCACTGTGGAACCGCTGCAGAGGAAACAGAAACGAACTGAATCACTTTCTTTAGCTACGATAATGAATTACTTTTATACCCATCGGCTTTTGAACTTAGGTTATGACGAAAGCAAACCGGTGCAATAGCCAGTCAACTAGTGGTTCGCTTAAGAAGCATGAAAAGTAATTCAATTGTCTTCGTGTTCTATTAGAAATACATTAAGGCCAACAACAGGACCAAGAGGTATCTAGTGCTGAATGTGCAGAGAGAAATACGGAATCCTACTACAAAAATGCCGTCAGTTACTCGCTTACGTAGAGAAGCGGTTGTAGATGGAGATTTTGTTTCCTGTGCGTAGTTGAATTGGATTAGGAGTGACAGGAAATCAATGGGCATACATCGATTACACGCGGCGTCTCCACAAGCTGCCAAAACTTCAATGACCTCGGGAAAGGCGCCAAGTTACATGCACTCCCCGAGATCTGACTCAACTTAGATAGTTGACATTCCCGCACCGCGTGATGGGACATTCCAGCTGATAGATTACAAATTTCAGTTACAACAAGCTTATGTCTCAAGTAACAAATCAAAAATGGTACTCGGATGTTCGTCTATAAATATTTTCAACGATCTGATCCACAGGTATGTATGAAAGAAACGTCTTCATCATACAAATTCAAACTCAGTGTAACATGAACGGAAGCAACGAGAAATATTAATGTAATTTATGGATTTTACATTTCCAGAGTTTGCAGAAATGAGACAAATTTTTAAACCGCAAGAAACCACGGTCTACTTTCAACCCTCTCTTTTAATAACGCATTAGTGAACGCAAGTCCTAGCACAATTTAATCATCTTGTGGTCTGATTTGATTAAAAATTCAATATGAAACCGAAGCGATCCCGTCTTAACTTTACTGTATATTGCTTTAATTTTCAAGTAGATAATTTCATTAGTTTTAGATCACATTTCACAAAATAATTGAAATAATTAAAATAAAATGAGAAAATAAAGAGAGAAAATAGAAAAAAGGATACATGAGAAAGACGCAGCGACAAGAACAGGAAGTAAGAAAAGAAGAAAATATATTGAGCGGAAGAAAATGAAGAAAGGAGAGAGAAAAATAGAAAATATATAAAAGATGAGAAATTAACAAGAACATGAGGAAAAAAGAAAAGAAAATAACGACGAAATACAGAGAGCAAAGAACGAAGGACGAAAGGAAAAGGAAGGAGAACAATGGACGAAAGGGGAAGGAAGAACAAGCAAAAGAAGAAGGAAAAAAGAATGACGAGCGAAAGGGGAAGGAAAGAAGAACGACGAGCGAAAGGGGAAGGAAAGAAGAACTACGAGCGAAAGGGGAAGGAAAGAAGAACGACGAGCGAAAGGGGAAGGAAAGAAGAACGACGAGCGAAAGGGGAAGGAAAGAAGAACTACGAGCGAAAGGGGAAGGAAAGAAGAACTACGAGCGAAAGGGGAAGGAAAGAAGAACTACGAGCGAAAGGGGAAGGAAAGAAGAACTACGAGCGAAAGGGGAAGGAAAGAAGAACTACGAGCGAAAGGGGAAGGAAAGAAGAACTACGAGCGAAAGGGGAAGGAAAGAAGAACTACGAGCGAAAGGGGAAGGAAAGAAGAACGACGAGCGAAAGGGGAAGGAAAGAAGAACTACGAGCCAAAGGGGAAGGAAAGAAGAACTACGAGGAGAAAGGGGAAGGAAAGAACTACGAGCGAAAGGGGAAGGAAAGAAGAACTACGAGCGAAAGGGGAAGGAAAGAAGAACTACGAGCGAAAGGGGAAGGAAAGAAGAACTACGAGCCAAAGGGGAAAGAAAGAAGAACTACGAGCCAAAGGGGAAGGAAAGAAGAACTACGAGCCAAAGGGGAAGGAAAGAAGAACGACGAGCGAAAGGGGAAGGAAAGAAGAACTACGAGCCAAAGGGGAAGGAAAGAAGAACGACGAGCGAAAGGGGAAGGAAAGAAGAACTACGAGCGAAAGGGGAAGGAAAGAAGAACTACGAGCGAAAGGGGAAGGAAAGAAGAACTACGAGCGAAAGGGGAAGGAAAGAAGAACTACGAGCGAAAGGGGAAGGAAAGAAGAACTACGAGCGAAAGGGGAAGGAAAGAAGAACTACGAGCGAAAGGGGAAGGAAAGAAGAACTACGAGCGAAAGGGGAAGGAAAGAAGAACTACGAGCCAAAGGGGAAGGAAAGAAGAACTACGAGCCAAAGGGGAAGGAAAGAAGAACTACGAGCGAATGGGGAAGGAAAGAAGAACTACGAGCGAAAGGGGAAGGAAAGAAGAACGACGAGCGAAAGGGGAAGGAAAGAAGAACTACGAGCGAAAGGGGAAGGAAAGAAGAATGACGAGCGAAAGGGGAAGGAAAGAAGAACTACGAGCCAAAGGGGAAGGAAAGAAGAACTACGAGCCAAAGGGGAAGGAAAGAAGAACTACGAGCCAAAGGGGAAGGAAAGAAGAACTACGAGCCAAAGGGGAAGGAAAGAAGAACTACGAGCGAAAGGGAAAGGAAAGAAGAACGACGAGCGAAAGGGGAAGGAAAGAAGAACTACGAGCGAAAGGGGAAGGAAAGAAGAACTACGAGCGAAAGGGGAAGGAAAGAAGAACTACGAGCGAAAGGGGAAGGAAAGAAGAACTACGAGCGAAAGGGGAAGGAAAGAAGAACTACCAGCGAAAGGGGAAGGAAAGAAGAACTACGAGCGAAAGGGGAAGGAAAGAAGAACTACGAGCGAAAGGGGAAGGAAAGAAGAACTACGAGCGAAAGGGGAAGGAAAGAAGAACTACGAGCGAAAGGGGAAGGAAAGAAGAACTACGAGCGAAAGGGGAAGGAAAGAAGAACTACGAGCGAAAGGGGAAGGAAAGAAGAACTACGAGCCAAAGGGGAAGGAAAGAAGAACTACGAGCCAAAGGGGAAGGAAAGAAGAACTACGAGCCAAAGGGGAAGGAAAGAAGATCTACGAGCGAAAGGGGAAGGAAAGAAGATCTACGAGCGAAAGGGGAAGGACAGAAGAACTACGAGCGAAAGGGGAAGGAAAGAAGAACGACGAGCGAAAGGGGAAGGAAAGAAGAACTACGAGCGAAAGGGGAAGGAAAGAAGAACGACGAGCGAAAGGGGAAGGAAAGAAGAACGACGAGCGAAAGGGGAAGGAAAGAAGAACTACGAGCGAAAGGTGAAGGAAAGAAGAACTACGAGCGAAAGGGGAAGGAAAGAAGAACGACGAGCGAAAGGGGAAGGAAAGAAGAACTACGAGGAGAAAGGGGAAGGAAAGAACTACGAGCGAAAGGGGAAGGAAAGAAGAACTACGAGCGAAAGGGGAAGGAAAGAAGAACTACGAGCGAAAGGGGAAGGAAAGAAGAACTACGAGCCAAAGGGGAAAGAAAGAAGAACTACGAGCCAAAGGGGAAGGAAAGAAGAACTACGAGCCAAAGGGGAAGGAAAGAAGAACTACGAGCGAAAGGGGAAGGAAAGAAGAACTACGAGCGAAAGGGGAAGGAAAGAAGAACGACGAGCGAAAGGGGAAGGAAAGAAGAACTACGAGCGAAAGGGGAAGGAAAGAAGAACTACGAGCGAAAGGGGAAGGAAAGAAGAACTACGAGCGAAAGGGGAAGGAAAGAAGAACTACGAGCGAAAGGGGAAGGAAAGAAGAACTACGAGCGAAAGGGGAAGGAAAGAAGAACTACGAGCGAAAGGGGAAGGAAAGAAGAACTACGAGCGAAAGGGGAAGGAAAGAAGAACTACGAGCCAAAGGGGAAGGAAAGAAGAACTACGAGCCAAAGGGGAAGGAAAGAAGAACTACGAGCGAATGGGGAAGGAAAGAAGAACTACGAGCGAAAGGGGAAGGAAAGAAGAACGACGAGCGAAAGGGGAAGGAAAGAAGAACTACGAGCGAAAGGGGAAGGAAAGAAGAATGACGAGCGAAAGGGGAAGGAAAGAAGAACTACGAGCCAAAGGGGAAGGAAAGAAGAACTACGAGCCAAAGGGGAAGGAAAGAAGAACTACGAGCCAAAGGGGAAGGAAAGAAGAACTACGAGCCAAAGGGGAAGGAAAGAAGAACTACGAGCGAAAGGGAAAGGAAAGAAGAACGACGAGCGAAAGGGGAAGGAAAGAAGAACTACGAGCGAAAGGGGAAGGAAAGAAGAACTACGAGCGAAAGGGGAAGGAAAGAAGAACTACGAGCGAAAGGGGAAGGAAAGAAGAACTACCAGCGAAAGGGGAAGGAAAGAAGAACTACGAGCGAAAAGAGAAGGAAAGAAGAACTACGAGCAAAAGGGGAAGGAAAGAAGAACTACGAGCGAAAGGGGAAGGAAAGAAGAACCACGAGCGAAAGGGGAAGGAAAGAAGAACCACGAGCGAAAGGGGAAGGAAAGAAGAACTATGAGCGAAAGGGGAGGGAAAGAAGAATGACAAAAGAACGAAATAGAGAAAGGAAAAAAAACAGAAAGCAAGGAAGAATGAACATACGAAATAAAGAAAGGAAAGAAGAATGGACAAACGAAAAAAGAGAAGGGAAGAAGAACGAACGAAATAAAGGAAAGAATACTGACAAAATGGAGTAACGAATGTACAAAGTAACTAAGGACAAAAACGAAAATTGAAAAGGGTCAGAAATTAAGCAAAGAAGTATAGAAAAAAATGAAAAACTTTAAGGAGGTAAAGAGAACAATAAAGGAAAGGTAGATGTAGATGTAAAAGAAAGAATTAAAGAGAAAAAACATGCAGCAGTGAAGAATCCTGAAGTGTTTTCAGTATGCACAGCATGTCATGGAAGTACAGTTACGAGTACACGAGACTTAATTATCAAATTCTACATTTTCCTCATCACGCAATAGGCCTACAATATTGTAGACATAACTCTATACAATTCCACGCAAGGTAACTTGAGAATTTCGATTGGTGACAATGTGACACTAAATGAGCCAGGCATATTCATAGCTTCATTTACATTTTAACGTTTCGAAAGCGAGGAAGTGTGTAAATACCTAGGTGCACGCAATATTGATGAACGTAAACCAGGAAAGTCGAGCGAAGTACACGGGAATTTAGAGACACCTTACATCAATTCTCGCATTCAGATTAGTTTCAAATTTCCATCCTATAGCAGCAACAGTAGCAGACAGATTCTCATTTTGAGACCTTATATGTAAACGATATCAATTATCATTTACTTAACTAAGACATTGAATAAATGCAAAATAAAAGTTTCTGCACGAAAGACAAATGGATGATAGTGATGTTTAATATGGTGCGTCAGCATCTATGACCATTTGCACCCTTATCTAAAGTTCTTTAAAACAAAACTCACTTAAATAGTAGCTTAACTAAAATACGAACACGAGCTAAAATTTATAAATTAAGTCAGACATCTTACTTTTTTCGGATTACTAGTATATAAAAAGTCTTCTGTGTGGGGTGCATAATCATATTAATTTTATGTTATATGAGCAAGTGCATTTTCTGTAAACATTGCAATTAAAAGAGGAACATGGATTTAAAAATTTCAATTTGGAATAAAAGCATTTGTCAAATACTATATAATCTAAAGTGTCTCTTGTTATTTGTGGCTTAAATTATTCAAGCCTGCTTCACAGGGAGCTTCTACCTGAAAGCCAGATTTGCATAACATATTCGTTACTGTAGGTACGTTAACAAAAAGCCACAATTTAAGTCACACAGAATTGTGTGCACTCAAAGTTGGGTTCTGGCGTCTTGTCAGCGCATTTGAGTTGTGTGGATATAGAGGGAAGAATTGTGACGGTGTCGTGTATGGTTCCTGGGTAGCTCAGTAGGTAGAGCATTCGTGTGCTAAGCGAAGGATCTCGGGATCGATATCCGGCTCCGGAAAAATTATTCCCTTGACATATTAATTTGCGTTTCTAAATTACGTTCTGAATTAGGTACAATTATCTTATTGTCATAAAATAATGTATTCAACTTTGATTAGCTGAGGGTTTTAAATATTTTTATACCATAGGAATTGGGATTTGAATTATTTTTTCATTTAATGTGCTGATGTGAGTAAGTTTGATGCTCTGGCCTCTATATTAAAAGAGTTACTTTCAACTGGTAGCCTACTGTATTTTCCTAAGCCGAATGCAACTTTCGAAAATCTTGAGTTATCCGGAAAATTTCCAATAATTGTGACTGCAAAAAGGAGAATAACAGCAATGAGTAAGTTGACTGATAAGATGTTTAATTTCATATCTACTGAAGCGAAATAAAAAAGCCACAGAATTAATTTTACTCGCCTAAAAGTCAATCTCACTAACCCATATTCATACCAACAGTGTGTAGACTTCGTTGATTTCACTGAACTCTGTACGAATGTATAGAGTAACCTGAGTTCGATGCCAGCAAGAAAACTAGTAGCAGGCGACGCGGCGCCTCGGGACAGCGCCGCTATAAATCCGATGACGACGCCAGGCCTACAAAAACAACAGCGCAGGCAAATAATCCGCCAATTGTCTTTTTATCTCTGCAGTTCCAATCCCTCCCCTAGTTTTATTGCACAACGAAAAAGACACTTTAAATGTCTATCGTAAAACTCCCCTCTACTTCACCGGGATAGCGCTTAAGAAACGGGCCTTTGGCACTTAATTCAACGACACGCCTGTATTCCGCGACAAGCAAATGCCTGAGGTACAGTTCACCTAGTGAGCCTTAAGAACACCCGAATCCAATCACATTACGTGTCTCAAGTTCCATTTTGTATAAAAATGAACTGATATTTGCTATAGTAGGGAACCGAACTCTAAATATTCTATCTCCCCAAATATATACTGTATCATATAATTGCAAGCACTGACGCAACGAGCGGGATTTTGAGGTTAACCCCCTTTCTCAAAGCCCCGCAAAAATACGCTATTGAAACTATGCAAAATTGTAACAGTGACGTACTTCCAGTAATACTGTTCACGATAACAGCAACTCTCCCTGTAACTATTCGTACTCCTTAAAGATCATTTTATCGCTAAGAAAACTTACCTTAGGAAAAGCACAGGAGAGGAGCGCCTTAATGGACTGGATCTCATAAATACATACATGAGAAAGTTTCTGTGAATGAAAATGAGGTGCTTAACGAACTAGCTACGAAACGCAGAAGTTTGGGATACACTTTGTCCAGCTTGAAGTATAATAAAAGAAAAATGCCCGTCGATCATTACGTCGCGCTTTGCTTTTTATTTCAGCGCATAAATATCTCTCATTTCATCGCATAGCAAGACTATAATGAAAATTTAAATCTATGCTTATCTATTCTCGATGTTCCATGCACCTCAAGTGAAGTACACGTGGTATCTCCTTGGAAATGTATTGTTCATAGGGATTCAGAATAGTTTCTTGCGTGTTTGTCCATTCCGCTTCTTTTTACTGTGCTTCCCATTTATATTTATCGCATATTTAGTTTCTCACATGTACAGTAGTCTATATTTTTATTTTAATACACCTATGAACGTGAAGATAGGCGGATATGTCTTACAAAATTCATGCTGCAGGAAGGTTGATGTTTCAAGGTAGGTTTCGAGAATATAACGAGAACATTCAAAATATTCACTAAGACGAGGGGCCTCTGATATTAGTTCTGCAAAAGCATCTTGACACCTTTTCATTCAACGTCTTCTGTCCAAGGGCAGGTCTTTCACTGGAAACCTAACATTCTCCAATCGTTCCTATTTTCCGCTCGTGATCCATGTACAAGTTTTTAACCACTTTCAAATTTGAGATGTTTTGATTCGGAGCTCCTGGTTTGATACACTACTTCCTTTAATATTTCTAAGCCTACTCTGTCCTAAGTGAAATTTACACTCTATAATTTTAACATTGGGCACATTAATTTTAGCAGAATTGTTTGATGCTATTTTATAACCCAACAAACCTTTGAAATGATTAACTGCAAATGTGCTACTACCTATACACTACCAGTACAAACTAAACGAAGACGCACGAGTCTTCGCCTAAAAGTATAAGGTAGCATACACAGTACAGCCTTGTCAAATCAAGCATGTTGAATTCTGAGTGTGTCTGAATTATAAGAAATGCAACGAAACTAAACATAGGCCTAATTATGTCCTAAGCGTGAAGTGCGACGAAATGAACTATAGCGAGAAAAAATTAACATTTCATATTTACGTAGCAACACAAGAGATTAAGTGGTGTGAAAGATAAACTTACATTTTTTTATGGTACTGACATATCGTGATAATGCATTGCGAATGTGCAGAGAAAGCATATGCTTTATTTATGGCCATGTGGACTCAATAGCAAAGGTTTTCTGTTTGTTTAGTTGGGGACCTATTTAGTCGAATGAGAAGGTCCGTCTCATTCAAACTTACAGGTAATGAAACATTAAAGTTATGTTATCGCATTTATTATAATCAGTTTTTTTTAATTCAAACCTCCCCTCCCCACACCGAGAACCAAATTCTGGCTACAACTTATTTATGGCTTTTAAGGAACCCGGAGGTTCATTGCCGCCCTCACATAAGCCGCCATCGGTCCCTATCCTGAGTAAGATTAATCCAGTCTCTACAATCGTACCCCGCCTCCCTCAAATCCATTTTAATATTATCTTCTCATCTACGTGTATGATAATTTCTTCAGTTTCTCTAAAGAAGCTAAATTTATTTGTCATGTAATATGTTACAATGTTGAGGATAGTAATGCTAGTGAAACATGAGTGAATAAATGGAAAGCAGTTTAGTAAATTGCCTCTCTGTATTTCCAATCATATGTTTTTAATGCTTTCAAGATACTTCAATTTCCAACAATAGTCAGTCTCTTGTCCTATTGTCATTAATTTAGATTCTTTATTAATATTTACGTAAAAATTAAAGTGGTAAATTATTTTCAAAAATGACTTAGAAAGGACGCCCCAAGTTTTCTACAGATATCTACGTAAAAGAATAGAAAATATGGAAACTCAAATGTTGGAGATTTTTGTCAATTTTTTGAATCGCTGATGAAAAACTACTGAACATTTTAAACGCTAATAAAAAATTTAGAATTTCGACACAATTCCTCGTAACTACAGGAATAAATAGATTTTTTCTTGTTTTATTTAACGACGCTCGCAACTGCTGAGGTTATATCAGCGTAGCCGGTGTGCCAGAATTTTTGTCCTGCAGGAGTTCTTTTACATGCCAGCAAATCTACTGACATGACCCTGTCGCATTTACACACACTTAAATGCCATCGACCTGGCTCGGGATCGAACCCGCAACCTCGGGCATAGAAGGCCAGCGCTATACCAACTACGCCAACCAGGGCGACTAAACAGATATAAATAAATAAATAAATAAATAAATAAATAAATAAATAAATAAATAAATAAATAAATGTTCTCCGTAAGTACCCCAAGGATACTACACGTACAGTACCACTGATTGAAAAGCAATGGTTTAGTTAATTCTATTTGAATTCAAGAGAACTGTAAGAATTATTTATAATATATAACTCGATCACATTAGTTAATTATTTTCATATTAACTTTCAATATACCAGCGCTCTTTCTCTCACGTCTGAAACGCTACACTCAGAATAAAAAAATGGTAAATATTAACTTATTGGAAACCGTTAATAAAGTGACGAGTTAAAGACGAATTATTTCACACACATATCACGCACACTCTTGACGTTGTCTCACTGAACCTTGCGAATATCAACCGACATATTCCGATTTGAAACCCTTTAAATGGAGAAATGCAACCACCACGCACGGTTATTATTATAAAGACGAGTGGTCGTAAATTTCCTACAAGAAAATACAACGTTCATTACAGCAGTAACTCACGTCCGTAATGCGAAATGTCGTCGCGTAGCTGCAAATGAGCTCCATTATACGAAGCCGTGAGCGTTGTCAACGTTGTGGAGGAGATTTGTTACAACTACGGGCTGACAGACTAAATTAATCGCTGCATAAATGTATAACGGCGAAGCCCGTGCTACTTAAATTTTGTTTATTAATAAAACACACTCTAATGGATCATTTGAAAGAGAGTTCTCGGTGTAGCTGAGCTTAAGATATTTGTAAAATAAGGCTTATGAAAAGTAATGGATATGAAGTCCTAATTATGCTTTATATGAAACTCATTGATAGAATTTTCATAAGAGAAGAAAAAAATTGTTCTAGGCGCATTCAGAATTTTTCAGTACTGCTTTACAGACAAATAAAAAAATTGTCTCAACTCTTGAATGATATAATGATGCTTGTGAATACGTTTCTGAATACTTATTTTGCATCAAATCCTCCATGTCCAGACAAGATGAATGAATGAATGAATGAGTGAATGAATGAATGAATGAATAAATAAATAAATAAATAAATAAATAAATAAGCAACTAAATAAATAACTAAGTAAATAACTAAATAAATAACTAAGTAAATAACTAAATAAATAAGTAAATAACTAAATAAATAAGTAAATAACTAAGTAAATAAATAAGTAAATAACTAAGTAAATAAATAAGTAAATAACTAAGTAAATAAATAAATAAGCAACTAAATAAATAAATATATAAATAAATATATAAATAAATAAATAATAAATAAACAAATAAATAAAATAAACAAAAATAGTTGTTTTTAATTGCCCAAATAATTGTTCAAGAAAATTCTGAGTGTAGCGTTTCAGACGTGAGAAGAAAGATCGCTGGTGTACTGAAAGTTAATCTGAAAGTAATTAACGTGATCGAGTTATACATTATAAATAATTCTTACAATTCTTTCAAAGAATTCAAATAGAATGAACTGTGGTACGTGTACCCTTGAGGATAGTTAGGGATAATATTTATTTTATTTTATTCATGTATTATTTCCCTATGATACTGCCAATATAAAATATTCATTAGGAATTAAAGCTTTGTGATGATAGTGCATCACTTTGACAGATTTTCTTACCTTTGCCTCTAGATATTTATGAGTACAATTTTTTACATGCAGGCTAACTAAAAAAAAAGTAAGTTACGAAACCGTTTAATTCAGAAAATGTTTCAACTGTAGTTATAAGCACGTTTAAGCCAATATTGGATCACATTACTAACAGGATCAGGTTCTCCATTAAGTTTTTTTTTTTTCATAACCACCCCTACATTTTCTTAATGCTTGAATTGAGTTTTTCAACAATATGCAATATTTCAGAGTAGATGTAGTCTTTAAATAACAATTATTACTGAAATACTTTTCCTGCGCTAAACAAATTAAATCATTTATAAATTTCGTATTTTATATATTATTCATAGCCGCCACAACGGTTCAGTGATTAGAGCTCTGGACTAATCGATCCTCGATGTGTGACTTGTGTTGGGCAAGCCCGTGATCCAGGTAACACAAGGTTTTTCTCTGGGAGCTCCGGTTCCCCTGTGGCATCCCAACAAATAATCTCATCTCATTGCGTGTTGTAGAGTAGACTAGTCTCCTACGGCCTGGGCAACGGCTCTATCAGTAAATTGGTCTGTACAACTGGCTTCATATGAGTGAATGATGAACAGTGAAGTATCCGACAATAGCGAATAAAATATATATTGACATTCATTGCATTGATCCCTTCATTACTACAAAAATAACGTAAGTACTTTAATGACCGTACAACAGCAACTTTAATAATGGTTTTTACACATTACAGTTAGCTTGTTATATTTATGGTGTTTACTTCAGCAATGCTTAGCAAATGTTATTAGCCTAAGAGAGTACGTAGCCACCGGCGAAGCTCAGTCGGCTGAGGCACTTGCCTACCGATCCGGAGTTGCTTTCGGGAGCGGGTTCGATTTCCGCTTGCGCCGATTACCTGGTTTGATTTTTCCGAGGTTTTCTGCAACCGTAAGGCGAATGTCAGGTAATCTATGGAGAATCCTCGGCCTCACTTCGCCAAATATCATCTCACTATCACCAATCCCATCGACACTAAAAAACCCAGTAGTTGATACAGCGTCATTAAATAACCAACTAAAGAGAGAGGGTACGTTTATAGAAAAGGTTGAGAAGCAGTGAACGAAATTGGTTTCTATTGAACAATTTTGGTGTATTTATTTTTACAATGCTCCCAGATTCTTCAGTTAAAGATTACCTACTCCCATAGTTTGATATGTTTCATTAATACCTTATCATTTTCCGCAATTCACATTACTGATTCATCAGTATCTAATTAGCATTCTCTAGTTAGTAATGTCTACTTTATATTTAATATTCTATATGTGCATTCTTCTCACATTGAAAGCCACTTTACAAAGAATGACCCTATTAAAAAGTCGATAAAATGGTAATATTCCACAAAAGAAGCAGGTGTGAACTGAAAAATGGCAGGAAAACCGAAGCTTTACAATAAAAACTGCCGCTTTGTCCAAAATCTCAATTGTTGCAGAGAAATCGACCGTCGCTTCATGTGATAAGCTAAGCTGTTTGTTCACTGGAAGTAATGCCATGAATAAAACAAGTGCTCGTAATAAAAGCACCGATAACTCGGTTCCTGGAATGAATGCAGCACTTTCCCGTTTAGGAAATTTTATGTCACAGGTACACATTATGTCTGAAGGGAGGGAAACTATGAACTGGCGAACAGCAAAAACGGAAATTGCTGCTAATGCATCCATGTAATAAATGTTGAATGTAGGTTAATTCTGCTGCTTTGCCAGGAATTCTGCTGACCTGAAAGTGCTCGCACTCTGCAGCTTTACAGCAAATATAAATAAAAATTGAAGCGAGATAGAAAATATAAGCGCTGCATAAAAACGTTATGTCGATAGGTACAAATACACCACGTTTCTCCAATGCGATTCCCTTCCACAGAATTATTTTTGTTCTGCGACGTACCAACATCAATATGAACAAAATTAACTTCCGAACTTTAATAAAAAAGGACGAAAGTAGAATAAAATCAAGTGCGACACAAAGTAGTCAAGGGAAATATATATTTAGAAAACAATCGCAACAGAAAATATGATAATCCTTGAACACATACACCATATATAATTTAATATAATTAAATATATAACGTCTAGAAGAAACGTAGAATCAGAGGTCCACTTAAAAAAGTGGCCGACAAAGATGACGTCATATGAAATACAGTCCGCAAAACATAGTAAAAGGGATGGTGGAAGGAGGGAGGTTTAATATATGAATGAATAAATGTTGGCTAAGGGGAGAGAGACCACACTGATTGACTCGCGAGTCAAGAAATGTCGACAACTGACTTGATAGATGGAGATATTTTTTGACAACTGAAGAAGAGACAGGGAAAGACAAATATGCCGAGAACGAAATAAAAGACTGAAAAAAATATCGAAAATAATGCCATTAATATATTTCAATATGTTTATAAAATTCAGATCTTATAACAGGATTATTCACTTCCAAAATTGCTTAGAATGACTGCCCGAGGACCTATTCCTATTAATGTTTTGAACGGCTGAATTAACTATGAAAATATAGAAGAGAAAGATAAAAACAATAAAATAAATATTACAATAAGACGAAGGTGACAATTTCAAGGACACACAAAAATGTGGAAATTAATACAGAGTGTCGGATAAGTTTCGTATCATAGACTAAATAATGAAATATGTTAAATATGAACCCCTTCAATTTTAAAACATGTCCGCAGCAGGAATATATGTGTGGAAAGAGATGGTGCCGGAATTCTATCTGTTAGACCAGCGGTCATCAGCACAGAGCACCCTGGGGCTAGCGTCTCTTACCCGCGGAGAACACACTGCACCATGGTGCACTCGTAGCTGCTAGAGGGTATGCTCTCTACCTCTTCCTGCTGCACGACGGGGCACACGGGATTGCTCCGCTTATCCCCAGATCACATATAGATTGCTCATGTCTATGTTAAAGTCGGTTGCACTTTGAAGAGAACAACCGCCAGGATCGCCACCCGTCCGCCGTAAACGAACACGAGATGGCAGTACAGTCGCTAATATAATTCAAATGGGACTTATGACGTGACTCCTTATGTAACAACTAGATGGCAGCATAGTAAACCTGACAAAAGTTGTTACCGTCAAAGCCTATAACGCCGAGAAATCTGGGTATATACATGATCTAGGGCTTACCCTTTACACATTTCAGCGAGTGCTGACGACCACCGTGTTAGACGAAAGATCAGGATTGCGCTCTGCCTCACTATGCTACGCCTATGTGGAACTGGGTCAACGACAACTTCCCAGATTGGTGGCTAGGCCACAGAGGATCCAGAGAGTGAGCTTTCAAGTCGCCTGACTTAAATCCGCTACACTTTGCTTTCGGAGTTATCTTTAAGAAAAATATATACGAAGTGAAGATTCGTTGACTTGCAGCATCGCGGATCGAGAAAAAGTCGTGAATTCATCGCTTACATACTACACCGCATTGTGAATAATAAACAGTTCCGTCTACAGACATTTCTAAATCGGAGGGTGTCATATTGAACATATTTCATAAGATAGCCTAAGATGAGGGAGTTGTCGAGCACCCTGTAGGTCTCACAAAATCAAGTGTTTTATGGTCTCTTCTTACTCCAGAGCCAATGTAAAATAAATAAATGTAATAAAACTTAAATTTTTAAGTTACTTATTTTTTAACTTATTCTTTTAATGAATTCCATTATGGTAATGAAATTTCAATTTTTGAAAATACGGTCAATTTTTAAAATGTGGGGAATCTGACAATTTATACTTTGAGTTGGCATAATCTGTCCTGGAGACATTCCTACAGTCTCAGTCGACACACACTGTCCGTCAAGCAGGGAATCCGGTTGAGCGAGAAACGGCTAGCCTTTAATTTTGCCTACAGCTTTCTCATCAGAAGCAACATTATTTTATGCACCAAAAATCTATATAACGGTACCTGCGACCGTACGTCTCTTCCGAATGAAGCCATCTTAAGAACATAGGCCTATTTTATCCGTCAGCAATCCATCGACTTCGTCAGTCTTTGAATTCGCGAACTTAGCATCTAATAGTAAGCATGATGGTGTACGCCAAACCACCCAGTACCGTATTCTTAACATTGACTTTTGGCACAATAAGCAACTGTTTTGCAACTATCGTCCTCTATGCAAAGAGAGTACCGATGTCAATTTTTTTCAGTAGGTTATTTTACGACGCTTTATCAACATCTTAGGTTATTTAGCGTCTGAATGAGATTAAGATGATAATGCCGATGAAATGAGTCCGGAGTCAAGCACCGAAAGTTACCCAGCATTTGCTCATGTTGGATTGAGGGAAAACCCCGGAAAAAACCTCAACCAGGTAACTTGCCCCGACCGGGAATTGAAGCCGGGCCAGCTGGTTTCACGGCTAGACGCGCTAACCGTTACTCCACAGGTGTGGACCCGGTATGTCAATTTGGAATATCTTTTATTGGGTTTTTTACGACGCTGTATCAACATCTCAGGATATTTAACATCTGAATGAAATGAAGGTGATAATGCTGGTGAAATGAGTCCAGGGTCCAGCACCGAAAGTTACCGAACATTTGCTCGTATTGGGTTGAGGGAAAACCGCGGAAAAAACCTCAACCAGGTAACTTGCCCGACTGGGTTTCGAATTCAGGCCACCTGGTTCCGCGGTCAGACGCACTAACCGTTACTCCACAGGTGTGGACATTTTTAATCTTAAGTTCGATTTATAACGACAATTCACTCTCGAAAAGAGTAAAGAAAATAGAGGATTGATCACAACTGGAAGTTACTTGTGTCGCTTCTATAACCAGAATGTAGCTTGAGCGACCCCAATTCCTCATATGGAAACTCTATTTGTCAATAGCAGTTGTCTGACGACCATTTGTCAAGTCAACTTCAGTGCTGCGAGAGACGCCTACAGGCTATGCTTCATAGCTGCACTGCGGAGTTGAAGAAGTTGCCTAAACCCCAGGCGGTACAGAAATTGGGGGAACTTTCCATATTGCATGCAATCTACCCGTACAGCATATACAGAGATTCTGAGAAATGTCATCTTGAATGAACCCTAATTCGATATCCCAAAAAGGGAGAGCGAACGTCACAGTCCACGGAAGGAGTAACTATATTATTTTAGGAACATTAGTTACAATGTTGCTTCCGCAGGGGTTTTACGTTAATTATATTGACAAAAACTTCCGTAAAATAAGGGTCAGAATGTCAATATCTGAGTCTCATCACTATATTACAATATTTTGCTGATACATATGTAACTAAGAAAAGTAATATTATGTAACAAGATACAAGTAAATAGGCATTAATGTTACTCTTCTGTCATTAGTATGCACTTGAAAGTAAAGGTCATATGAAAACTGCTTGTAAGAAGACAATGAATTTTAAATTTAGTAGAAAGTTACTGCATTTTTAGTCCAATAACAAATTGGTTTAGACTTTATAATTTCATACCTCATTCGTAATAAGTGCGACAAATGAGCTCGATTATTTTGAGACATTTGAAATTATCTTTGTTCTCCCAATTACATCAATATTCTGACCTATATTTTTAAGTCAGCGTTAATAATAATTCGATTATGAAAGGAAAGAATTCATTTAATTTGAAGTTACTTTTATCACTTTTTCAAAATACTTCACAGCATGCAGCTATACTACAAGGTTTTATTAACTTTAAAATGAAATACGATAGAGATTAGTTAATTCGACATTGGATAATTTGAATTAATAGATCATTAAAATAATTTCTCACTCATCTTTAAATTCATTTTTCTATAAAGGTAAAAAATTAGTAATTAATTTGAATTTTCTAAAATTAAATTTAGATAATCCGAAGCCATTAGACTTTAACAAAAATAGTGTAATAGAAATCCCAGTCATTAATCAATTCAAAAACTCAAGTTCTAATTTTTTTACTTTGTTATTTAACGACGCTGTATCAACTGTGGGGTTATTTAGCATCGATGGAATTGGTGATAGAGGGATGGTATTTGGCGAAATGAGGCCGAGGATTCGCCTGACATTCGTCTTACGGTTGGGGAAAACCTCGGAAAAAAACTAGGTAATCAGCCCGAACGGGAATCGAACCCGCAGTCAAGCGCAATTTCGGATAGCAGGCAAGCTAAGCCGGTGGCCAATTCTAATCTTAAACTTCATATGATTGACTGGAAGTGGAACATAAAATGGTTGTTTCTGCTGCTAAGGGATTTCGTACTGTCCAGTGACTAACGGCAGCAGATAAGAGCAATAAGCGGGGTTTGTATCTATTGTTTATAGGTGAAAGAGTCCCCCTGCCAATTACCCACTAGTCAATAACTTGAAACAGAATGAATTTGTGGAAATCTTCGTTATTGTACGCACTGACGTACAGAAGATGTTACTGGTTCTTCTGAATTCATAATATGGAAGAGAAGCATGCACAATCAACTACTTTAACGTTAGCAATGAAAGTTGAAGCGTTTTCTTCTATTCGTAGCATACGTTTTGCGTAAATAAAGATAAAACAAGACAGCAGTTACAAGTTAAAGTATAGTGCACATTCATTACCAGTTACTGTATAAGAGTGTAAAATTCTCTTTTTATGTACATTTTCTTAAAAATAATTTTATATTTTTATATTTATAAATTTTAAACTGTCCATTGAGGTCGAATTAAGGGTAAATCAAGGACATAAAAAGTAGGTATTACAAACGTAAGTACATTGCAGAATGTACTACCTCCAAAATGAAGGTAAGGTAGATAAAATCACTTAAGAAAAACTGAACTTCTAAATATATTAAGAAAATTGTTGCTTAGTCAACTGTCCAAAGACAGGTCTGAACCTCATAACTGACACTAATAAGGCATCACTCGTGAGGTAAATAAGCCAGGAGATAATGAGGTAGGGTGACCAGTTCCTTTCGCCCTCCATTGCAAACATCGCTGACTAGCAACATATTGCACCAGACTTCAGATGTATATAAAAAATGTCTTCCTCCGACATCGTCAAGTGAGATGTACTGTCTGATAAATAGATGTACGTATTAGCCAGAACCTCAATCAGAGGTAGACATTAACAAATAATCCCCAACAATTGGAGGAACTTTTTATCTCCTTGTAATAATTTGTCCAGAGTTCAAAAATTTGGTTAAAGGTTCTGGAAAAGAAAAAGGTTTGTACTGTACTAGAGCGTCCAATACCGAAGAATTGTACAATAGCACCTTAAAATTTGAAACGCTTATCTTTCTAATCTCTCCTCATTATTTGTAATTAAACAGATACTTCAGATTTAACTCTTATCAGAAATTTAAAACATCTTGGAATATCAACCGAAACGAATCCCTAGTAGATAAGAAAAAGTAATGTTACTACATGGTTTAATCTCTGTGTAAGATCGCCGCAAAAAACAGAATAGCACCCCAAAAATGAAGCACACATCCATATAGTACGGGAAGCAATACATCTTGTATAGTGGAAACTATGTACATATCAATAAAACTAGATTAAATTTTATTATGGGTAATGAAACCAGACTTCCAAGAAAATAAATCTGACGTCTTGTCAGACTCCTTCCTTTTGTATAGTTAAAAAGCACCTTCACCAATAAGTAAACTTCAGAATATTTCAAGGGTGGAAGATGAAATGGGCAGATAAAAGGCGAAGGGAGCTCGCACGTGGGACATGCACGCACGTCCACACGCACGCAGCAGACACTGTACCCCATGACCACCTCTACACAGACGTGTGTAGTAATGAGTGGAGAGGGGCGAACAGCCATTTCTCGTGAAATCAGTGTTCTCCCCAGACTAAGAACTCCTCAACGAAATGGCTGCTCGCAAACATTTTGTGTAGAAGAAGCAAGAAAATTTAGGAGGGAGAATACTGATGAAATGATACAACCAAGCCATAAGCGACCGTTCCTTTTACACAAAAGAGAAAAGTGTGTACTCATTAGGGACTGAACATTTTGGTAATAGCGATACGCCCGAAATTTTCCATAATTACTTTCTTCATTACATTTACCCTTCTAGATATCTATAATGAGCATATTTAAGCAAGACAAACTAGCAAAATAATGTGAAATTTAGATAATTGTACGATATGTCAATAACCATATATCCCCCTCTATCACAAGAGCTACGAAATATGCTCCAAAATTGTTTTCAGTATTGTTAGAAATAGTGTGTAACTTTTTTCAGTCAATTTGAAAATCGCTTGGTAACGCCAATATTTCTCTATTTTTATACGGATTCCACAGTCTAGTATATATAGTCACGAAGCTCAATACGTAGTAAATATGCATCCATACGTAGTTTCTAACCACTAGGATCGCTACTATCGCCTCATTACAGACAATGCGAAATAGTACCTGCACAGTCTATTGTTCCTAGCACCCTCAACAACTCAAGCTTCGTGACAGTATATACTAGACTCTGGGGATACTGTGTACACTCACTTTTACTACCTCTATGATCATTGAATAAAATCGATTTCTATAGTCGACTTACACCATTCTTAAGTGTTTACTACGGTATGTTATGCATCGAAGACTATATTTTTATGCAAAGAGATTTTGGCTGGACTAGTAGAGGACCATAATGAATCTGGTGTCAATTGTTTGCAGACAGTGTCGTTCTCTACTGTCTAATGTAGACAGTAGACAGTGAGAAGGGCTTTTCTGCGTACAAGAAAAAATACTAGCCGATTTTCGCACAAATCTTCGTGCGGACAATGTAGAAACCGAGCTTAGTTTATCTACGTAAAGATTAATTTATTATATTTTAGTTTATATTTTGGTGATGATATGTGTAAGCTAAATACAAATAAAATATTAAACATAATACATTTAGCTAATAACTTATTTCACGAAATACACACCAAATTGAGAACTTATCTCATGAAATACCCACAAAATTGAGAACTTATTTCAAGAAATAGGTATCTACCGAAATAGTGGCAGATTTAACATCGATATCACCCATTTTATTTCACCAAAAAATAAGGTTCCTAGTAATCATCTGACAACAGAGACATGGCGTCTGCGTTATTTTAGTATAGACTAATATACATTACTGTTTTTCACAATACTACGGGCCAGTTATACAAACAATCAAGCTCAGATTAAGACATCGAATTGTCCACAGCTGTGAGTAATGGTTAGCACGTCTGACCATGAAACGAGCGGGCCGGGTTCAAATCCTGGTTGGAACAAGTGATCTTGTTGGGTTTCTTCCGGTGTTTTCCCTCAAAATATTAAAGCAAATTACAGGGTATCTTTTAGCGTTGGATCTCGGACTCATCCCGCCATCATTAATTCACATATCATCATCCATATCATAGCCCGGGTGCGGCGTGCTGTACTTGTACAAGAGCGCGGCCGTTCGGCTACAAGTATCAATCACAGAACAGAACTGCTAAACATAATAAGCCTCAGGCAGCAGTGTAGGCCTAAGCCTTCTGGTCCCTCCTCCACAAAAAAAAAAACTTCACAATCTTCAGTTATACTTAGGCCTAACTGTGAATTGTTGGTTATATAAGTACTAACTTTATGTTATTTCATATTAACTCTAAGCTAAATATAAGTGATAAATCTTCTAAAATTAATCATTGACTGAAGTTTACAGAACATATTTCCGAAAGAAAACAAGAGAAAATTTTTTCCTTATAAGTAAAACAATGAAAATTTACATACTTGGATACACAGCGTTGTGTTAATTTTTAAGTTCTGATTATGGTGAAATGATGTTATACATACTTTTCTAGGTTATGTCAAGTTACAAATTAATATATTTATTTTTTTTTATGATTATTCTGATATCTCAGCTAATGATGATACTGAATTTCGCCGTGCTCCTCGTGTTTTCCACGAGCTAGAAATCCGTTCATTGAAATCTATGACAATTTATAAGATTCCAGTTATTACCAAAAATTTGTAATTGATGAACTTGAACAAGGTTACATCCTCAGCTACAAACACTCAGCGATGTCATGCTCTGAATGCTGTGTTAATTTTTCTCACGCGTATTGAGACATATTCAGTAGGCGGTGATGATTAAGTTTTCTTTCTCATTGGCGAAACAAATGAAAACCAAATGGCTTTACACACGAATTTCATTCATGTTTCGCGATGTTGCCACGTATTTTAGTGCCAATATCAGTTACTACTAAACCTAATTTACATGTTCATAAGTTAATTTTATACAACATATGTAGAAATTAACAGAGTTATTTATTAATGTTCAGTTGGAAATAGTCTTTAGTAGTGACTGGATCTGAATTTAATATTAATTAGGCCTAAAGGGAGGTCATATCTCACACTCAATAAAATAGTGTCGTAACTTGAAAATTTTGATTTGTGAAAATACGATATTTCCTAGTAAAATACTGCTGTAAAAATATTTTAATAAATAGGTTCCAAAATTTTTTATAATTTACTATTTCATTATGAGAATTTCATACCCCCAACCAGTAAAACAGCGTTGGAAATAATTTACGAAAGTAATATGCGATTTTCCACTTACGGCAACATTTTACCGCACGGCAACCAAGATTGTCGTGACGGACCGCAAAGAACAGTGAAAAGTGAAAGTGGCAACGTAGAGAGAATATTATACCTCCTTTCATATAATTGGCTTGTAACTGTATTATCGCAAAGAAGAAAAGAGAAATGAATAAAGGCATGAATGAAGAGAAGTTTGCACTTGTTACGGAAAGTAATTATATAAATCCAGAAAACCTTGTGACAAACTTTTATGAGAAAGTATTCCAAATGCATACAATACTCATACAGTTTATATTGCTGCATATATGAACTGGGAAGAATTTAAAATTGGCACAACAGATAATTTCACAACCTTTGAATTTTACACTAATAGAGAACAATATTTCTTAATTTTTAGTTATATGCATATCATCCTCACAGGTTGCAGTCCCTTGAAGAACTGTTATTGTTTACCAAATTTTAATTTTCATCGTTTTCCTGTTGGATTATTGTAATTCAGGATTGCTTTGGTACTCTATTGTTTGATATTCGATTTACATGTTAGAGCCAATTGATTTGATACTGATGTGTGTGAATGAAAACAGGTATCATTTGGAGCTAGTTCAAGACATTTTCTTGTCTTTTCCTGTCTCATTTCGTATAACCTGCTGTACGACGCATGCATTTCATTTCACTGAAAGTAATGCGATTTTCATTATATCTCCGGAAAGTCCAAGCCCCACTGCCATAACACAGAATAAGTCTCGCCAAGGTTTTATAGAGGCGGAGGCGTGTATATATTTGGACTAATGACATTAAGCCACATAATATTTATTTCCAAGTTTCCAAGGGTGCTGATATATATTTTATATCGGCAATCTCCAGCATCACTATACGTCCTCTACCATTCGTCAGTATCTGCTCGCTTCATTGTCATGGTCGCCCACTGATATATTAAGGGGACACTCAACTTAAAAATTGGAAGAAAAAGTGTCATAGAAATGAAAAATTAAATTTCTACACTAATTTACGTGACAGAACTAAATCAATATGCAGAATTCTTCCCCTATTCATTGAGAAGTCACAGTCAAATGCACAAAGCCAAAAAATAAAAAAATGATAATTAAAAGTGATATTTCAATTAATGATTGATTAAAAATTGAAATATTTTTTATTTTGAAAAGTATTGGATCTAATGAGCTGAGATTTTGCATGTTACTTTCCATGCGTATATTAAACTTTTTCTCCAAATTTGAAAAAGATTGGTCAAATAGGAAAAAAGTTCCAAAATATAGTTGAGTGTCCCCTTAATGTAAGATAAAATATAGGAGAGTGTCTTGCATAACAGCAGTAATATTGCTTAATTCCAAGTTCCGCCGCATCTCTACTCGCATTTTCCGACTAATAATGACGATTATGAATTTTTATCCTTAAGTGTTCACTAATCAGCAGTTTATAAACAAACGCACCTTTCTAGTAGTGATGGTTACCGTACTACTGGCTGTGATTTGTGATAGTCGTAATCGTCAGCCATAGTAGTAACCGTAACAGCAACAGCAATGGCATCGCCATAACCGTACAAGCAATAGCAATCGCACCGCCGCAGCCGTTACCGGCAATAGCAATTGCATCGCCGCAGCCGTTACCGGCAATAGCAATTGCATCGCCGCAGCCGAACCGGCAATAGCAATTGCATCGCCGCAGCCGTTACCGGCAATAGCAATTGCATCGCCGCAGCCGTTACCGGCAATAGCAATGGCATCGCCGCAGCCGAACCGGCAATAGCAATGGCATCGCCGCAGCCGAACCGGCAATAGCAATGGCATCGCCGCAGCCGAACTGGCAATAGCAATTGCATCGCCGCAGCCGAACCGGCAATAGCAATTGCATCGCCATAACCGCACAAGCAATAGCAATCGCACCGCCGCAGCCGTTACCGGCAATAGCAATTGCATCGCCGCAGCCGTTACCGGCAATAGCAATTGCATCGCCGCAGCCGTTACCGGCAATAGCAATTGCATCGCCGCAGCCGTTACCGGCAATAGCAATTGCATCGCCGCAGCCGTTACCGGCAATAGCAATGGCATCGCCGCAGCCGTTACCGGCAATAGCAATGGCATCGCCGCAGCCGTTACCGGCAATAACAATTGCATCGCCGCAGCTGTTACCGGCAATAACAATTACATCGCCGCAGCCGTTACCGGCAATAGCAATGGCATCGCCGCAGCCGTTACCGGCAATAGCAATGGCATCGCCGCAGCCGTTACCGGCAATAGCAATGGCATCGCCGCAGCCGAACCGGCAATAGCAATGGCATCGCCGCAGCCGAACCGGCAATAGCAATGGCATCGCCGCAGCCGAACCGGCTATTGCATCGTCGTAGCCGTCCTGGCAATAACAATTGCATCGCCGTAGCCGTCCTTGTAATACCAATTGCATCGCCGTAGCCGTACCGGCAATACCAATTGCATCGCCGCAGCCGTACCGGCAATACCAATTGCATCGCCGCAGCCGTACCGGCAATACCAATTGCATCGCCGCAGCCGTACCGGCAATACCAATTGCATCGCCGCAGCCGTACCGGCAATACCAATTGCATCGCCGCAGCCGTACCGGCAATACCAATTGCATCGCCGCAGCCGTACCGGCAATACCAATTGCATCGCCGCAGCCGTACTGGCAATACCAATTGCATCGCCGCAGCCGTACTGGCAATACCAATTGCATCGCCGCAGCCGTACTGGCAATACCAATTGCATCGCCGCAGCCGTACTGGCAATACCAATTGCATCGCCGCAGCCGTACCAGCAATACCAATTGCATCGCCGTAGCCGTACCGGCAAAAAATTGCATCGCCGTGGCCGTTACCGACAATACCAATTGCATCGCAGTAGCCGTTACCGGCAATAGCAATCGCATCGCTGCAGCTGTACCGGCAATAGCAACTGCATCGCCGTAGCTGAACCGACAATAGCAATTGGATCGCCGTAGTCGAACCGGCAATAGCAACTGCATTGCCGTAGCCGTACCAGCAATAGCAATCGCGGTTTTTACTTTTTTTTCATTGTATATTATCTTTAGTCGTTACGACCAATAGCATCGCCGCAGCCGTTACCAGCAATAGCAATCGCATCGCCGTATCCGTACCAGCGATAGGAAATGACACCGCCGCGTCGTAGCCGTTACCAGCAACAGAAATCGCACCACCGCACAGTGGTTCAAAACGCAAATTTATCGGGACAAATAACTTTTCAGCTACTTAACAGATTTTTTATTAAACTTTATACAGTAGTTACAGGTATCATATGTATTTTGTATACAAACTGTGATTATGTTGATGTAAAGGAACTACCCTTTATAGATGGATGCAAAATTAATAACTTTTTTCCTATTTAACAGATCTTGACGAGACTTTATACTGTAGTTACAGGTAGTACACATGTTTTGTATACAAAATCTGATTTCGTTTGTACGACTTCCCCTTATATGGAGGTGTATTCAGACAAAATTAGCAACTTTTCTCCTACCCAACAGGTTTTCATGAAACTTTATACAGTACTTAGACTGCATATTTGTTTTGTATTTTATAAAACACTGTTAAGTACTGAGCATGCGCAGTATATCATAACTGGAACTTAGAAAATTCAAGTGACCCAAATTTTGTTTCTGGGTCTGTACAGAAGTGCAGTAATATTTTACCAGTATTTATCAGTTTGCTTAGGAACAAATCAATTTTCCTCTCCCAATAGGGATACACAGAGGTAAAATTTGAATTTCATTAAGCGTTTCAATTAGATCTTTAGCAATTTGTACAGGAATCACCCTACATATAAATGTGCCTGTGTACAAAATTTCATCTCATTTTTCGGTCCAATGTCTGTAAATTTAAATTTTATTTTGAAAAGTCACTACTTCTCCTACCAAATTTCATACGTTTTGCCTGAAATTTGATTCACTCCCTGAAATATAACTTACTACTTACTTTTTTCAGAAAAAAAAACAAGAAAAATTATTTTGTATAGTCAGACATAAACACAGATCAAAATTGTGATATTCAAGAGGAAGGAAAACATTTTCCCAGAAACACTTAAGGTTTAAGAAAATCCTGATACCAAGTTTTCTTACACACACCTTTAAGACGACTTATAGAAAATCATGCACGTAGTACGAAATTTGGAGTAGTAGCACTTTTAGTAAAGAAATATGTAAAATGAAAACAAATTGAGAAAACTGATTACAACGTTTAAAGAACCACGCAAGTGACGGCCGAAACAGCTGATTGAAAATTTATGGAAAGGTTCTCTTAACCACATACAATTTTTAATGTTACAAACGAAATGTCGAATTTTGAAAAAAAAAAAAAATCACATTTGTGACTGCAAATTAACATTTCGTCGTAAATTTCAACATTTTTCCAGATATTACCTGTTAGTATTACGTTGTTTAACGATGCTGCAACAACTGAATGGTTATCAAACACAGATGGAATTGATATGTAAATGACATTTTGGCGAGATGAGTCGGAGAATTCACCATAAATTCCTTAAAATTTACTTGGCAGTTCGGAAGAACCTCTAAAAAATCAAACTACGTAGTTAATCATCAAATGCGATATTCGAACACATACCCGAACACAGTTTTGGAGCACGAGTCCCGCTTGCAAATTATTATGCCAAGTCCTCACAATAAACGTAAAACTATCTGAAAGATAAGGAATCGTGACACGAAAAAGAGCACACTCATACCCGTGACCATCAAAAGAAGTTTCCTTTCCGGAAACTTTAGCAGAATACATATATCCTATCAAATCTGGTTTTACCCAATGTTCAGTTCCCGTAACTCCCTCCTCTCTTTCAAAACGATTTCCAGCAGTTCTAAGTCGTTTTCTTTCTCCCGATCTTCCTCTTATCCTGATTTATTATTTCTGACTACTTCCCTGCTCTGCCATTCGCGAGGGGAGAAGTCTGGAATCCAAGGGTTGCAGCAGTAAACAAAAACTGTCTAATTCACCCTTATGTTACGCACTATAAGCAAGGAGTTTGGCTTTCCGATGCTTACGTGAAAACGATACAAGTTGCAGTCCAGAACTGAATATAAACAGCACTTCCCACTATTTTCATGGATTTTTTTTACCGGACTAGACATAGCCTATAACGGTACAAAATCTGATCCTTATTCATCTTGTCCATCGCAAATGTCACAGAGACTGCTGGACCCTTCGGTAATCTACAGCTGTGCATTTAATTGAATTATTTAACTAATTGTTATGCATTATTATTTCAACTTTTACACATGGACGAAATTACAACTTTGCAAAATATTTTTCCATCTTGTGCCTGACATGCAACAACGTCTGGACGTCCTGTTCGTGAACGCACTTGTAAACAGATTTTCGAAAGCACGCTGCATCAGAGCATTTATAGCTTTTCTGACATTTCCAGAATAATCCGGTCCATAATACGGAAAGGTTAGGCGAAAGATACGCCACAAAATGCCAACAACCCACTCGAAAGTAACCATAATCAACTCGAAGGAAGGCTTCTCATTGTCAGCTGTCTCTAACCACAGAGAAGAGGGAAACACGGTTTGCATTCACTAAGAGTTTTCAGTAGATTTTACGTATTCAGCAAACAAGCTGCAATTGAAAGCAAATTGAATTTTGCTGAATATTCTAGATATTGCGGGGTTTTAATAAACGGGAAAACGAAAAGAATAAATCGAATTTCAATGCTGCTGTCATGGAGTCTAAGCTATATTGTAAAGCAAGGCTCACAAAATGTAATACAATTTCAAGAAGTTTGATTTTTTAAATTTCGAAATACTGAATTATGATTTTTATGTATTAATACTAAAATTTACCAGGTACTGGCTGGTATGTACATCTATTATCAGGCAGTACATCTCACTTGACTGTATGTGTCAGAGGAAGAACAATTGTTTACGTGCATCTGAAGTCTAAGTAGTATAATATGTAGCTAGTCGGTGATGTATGCAATGAAAGGGGAAAGGAAGTGGCTACCCTACCCCATTATCTCCTGGGTTTGTTGCCTCATAAGTGGTGCCTTCTTAGTATCATTTGAGGGGTTCAGACCTGTCTTCGGACAGTTGACTAAACAACAACTATTTATGGCCATTCTGCGTGTATGTAAAAGGATTGATCCCTTAGACAATTATTTTTGGTATACTTAATTTTTAGAATTTGTGACCCTCATTCTTTTAATACGTAGCTTGGTATCTGTCTCGATATTGGGTTAGCATTTTACCGAATCTTGATTTTTACTAACAATGACAATGAGGTTACACTGTGAAGTCATATGACTTACTCATAAAAAATAAATATAACAAGATAAATAATTTGCTTTTTATCTCTCCTGAAATTTGTTGAGTGAGGGTTACAACCTTTTACCTTAACACTGTCGAATATCACTCATTATAAAATACTTCGGCTAGTACATTTGAGAATTGTTATAACAATTCTATCACCACATATCGTCAGACGGCGAACGAGTGAACAGAAATGAACAGAAGTAGTCATTTGAAATCTGGAAATACTTTTTCTAGAAATTAATAGATATCATACAATATTACGAACATTTTTCAAATATCGAATTTCGAACCTCACAGTTGCCCCGCATACAACTCTCTTCATAGTTAAAGTTTGACATGGTATTAAACAGTTTTGTAGTAACATTATGTATGAATGCGTGAAGGGAAAAAAAAGTAATAAAAATCAAATTATAGCGATTATAAAAAGATAAAGTATCTTAATTAGACCTTAGGATTTAATTTTATTAATAAAAATTTACCCCTAATATTAATTTAAGTCTTTAGAAATCGACGAAAATATCTATGCATTTTCACTAACTTACCTTTCTTATACAACTTATAGTCCTTTCATAGAATAACAATTTGGTCTGAAGTACACTATAAATATTGAACGGGTTACATCAGCTGCTTGTCTATGCGGATGATTTGAATATGTTAGGAGAAAATCCACAAACGATTAGGGGAAAACACGGAAATTTTATTTGAAGCAAGTAAAGATATAGGTTTGAAGGCAAATCCCGAAAAGACAAAGTATATGATTATGTCTCGTGACGAGAATATTGTATGAAATGAAAATATAAAAATTGGAAATTTATCTTTTGAAGAGGTGGAAAAATTCAAATACCTGCGAGCAACAGTAACAAATATAAATGACACTCTGGAGTAAATTAAACACGGAATAAATATGGGAAATGCCTGTTATTATTCGGTTGAGAAGCTTTTATCATCCAGTCTGCTGTCAAAAAATCTTAAAGTTAGAATTTATAAAACAGTTATACAGGGACATAATTTTATTTTTACTAACATTTTTAATATTAACCTGGCTATATCTTTCTATTAACGATTGAAACAGGAAACACCGTTTGTTACCCTTTCCACGACGGAGTTCGATGATACTGGCGTAAAATACAAATCACTTTACTAGGTATAGGAGGGAAGAAAAGTAGTTCATTCATGTAAAGTAGGAAATATCGCAATTTTGAGTTTGATAATTTTCATTAGGTTTTTGTTTAATCAAAATACAGTACTGTATTAACACTTAGTGTTTTTACACACGAATTGAGCTATCCATTCGGAAGTATTAATTATGCAGTGTATATTTTACTGTTACAGCACATTAGCGTACAATATAGAGAATGAAGTTAAATTGAAAAATAATCATAATATGGATATTTAAACACTTTTAGAAAATGGTGGCCGTTCATTTTGATACAGGCTTCAGTTCTTTTGTGCATATTATCGCACTATAGACTATTGTACCTAATTCCAATTACCAGTTTCGTCCTTCGTACAAGTAACTCATGTTGAAATAATTCTGTACCTACTCTATAAAAGAGTACCTTACGTAGACTACTGTAAATTCAATCTTCACTTCTGCCCGATCCGAAAAGATAAAATCACTCAGAAATGCTATCTACTGTCCGTTCAAGTGGTTTTGTCGCAGGGTTGTAGAAAGGTGGGGGGATCACGTGACAGTTAATTACTTAAGGAGGCCCTTTTATTTAAGTTATTTTAAACAGTTGTATAATATTACGTAGACGTCCAATTCCTAACAGAAATTCATGTTTTCAGAAAAGAGCTAAGATAGCCCAGCTACTAGACTTAACAGAGGGGCGAACAGAAGCAGGTGGGGGAAACCGGGATGAGACATAGGGAAACGGACGATAGTACCCGTACGAAAATATGATTCAATATTGAAAGCTCTTTCGTCACTGGAAAACGCGAACATATTTCTGAAACGTACTATACTCAGTAACTCGGTACTGCTTACGCGCCCTCGGCTCTGTGTCGTGAACGGTTGGAAGTTTACTAGTAGAAGGGGTGGGAGTGAAGTACATTCCAAAACTCAGGTACAATAAAAATTGAAGTAAAAATAAAATGATGTCCCTGTATTACCGGTTGTTCTTTGTGGTTGTGAAACTTGGACTCTCACTTTGAGGGAGAAACATTGGTTAAGGGTGTTTGAGAATAAGGTGCTTAGGAAAATATTTGGGGCTAAGAAGGATGAAGTTACAGAACTGCACGCATTGTATTCTTCACCTGACATAATGAGGAACACTAAATCGAGACGTTTGAGATGGGGAGGGTATGTAGCACGTATGGGCAAATCCAGAAATACATATAGAGCGTTAGTTGGGAAGCTGGAGGGAAAAAGACCTTTGGGGAGGCCGAGACGTAGATGGGAAGATATTAAAATGGATTTGAGGGAGGTGGGAAATGATGATAGAGACTGGATTAATCTAGCACAGGACAGGGACCGATGGCGGGTTTTTTTGTGAGGGCGGCAATGAACCTACGGGTTCCTTAAAAGCCAGTAAGTAAGTACACTAGAAATATTATTTTGTATTAAAATTTCAGCAAGAATAATTCATCTTAATGATATTTGTCTTTCAAAATAGAATCAATTTCAGACGAGAACATTTTGTTTTAAAATGCCGAATTTACGTTTCCGCAGCAGCAAATTTTAGGATAGTCATTAACAAACATTATTTGAATAAATCATCTCTATATAGTTAAGAACAATTTTACACATTACGTTTAGTTAATTTTCGTTACTACTTTTGGTTCGTGGCTATAACCTCGAACATATTGTGAAAGTGATTATAAAAACGTGCTTTGAGGGCCTCCAAAACGCATGTTCTCTTTGCACTGCAGAAACGATTTTGTTTAAGTAACGACATATTAGGCTCTCTGGAACGTCCCTTTGGTCTTCATAGAACTGCGTTGTCTATTTCTTTTTCTTGAAGAGTAAGGAGGTGAAAGAGAGTCAGCCCTCCCCCCTCCCCTCCCAGCAATACCATCCCATCTCAAACACGATACGCAAGTACACTGGCTCCATCGGTAGCACTTTCGTGGGATCACGTCCACAAAATTACACGAGGGCTCGATCAAAATTCTTCGGACATAATGAAGATAATTTGTGTAGGAGTCAGAAAACCTACAAGGAAATGTTCAGTGTTTCTGCCTTTGTAAACGGTTGTGAAAATATAAGGCTACGGAAAAAGAAAAATCCCGAACAACTACGTCTTGGCTGCCCATGCTCTTGGTAATTGAAAGTCATGCACTGGCCATGTTAAAAATATTAACTCACCGTATTTGTGCGCCTCGATTCCACTACGTGGTCGGGAGAAGGAGTTTTACATTCGCTGTCCACCGCTTACCTGAAACAATAAAACACTACTGTAATAAAACATTGTCACGTTTCACATTTTCTTTTCTTAGAATTAGGTATAATTTGATAGTATGTTCAGGGTGATCAGACGCCCTCTTTTGTCCGGACATGTTCTCCTTTTTAGGCCTCTGTCCGGGGTCCGGGAGGATTTTAAAAAAATCAAGAAATGTCCTCCTTTTCGTAACTTGCACGCCTGATATTTTTAAATTATCTGCTTTGACGACTTTTCAAGTAATTTGCCTGTAGGTGGCAGCGGCATCGATGGAATATACTCTTTGCCAACGATCATAACTCCCTTTGCTCCTTCTTGTTATGGTCGTTGCTCAGAGGTAGCTAGTAAAGCGAGATGCGAGTGTAAATCTAAATAGATATTTTCTGTCCTCTTTAATAATTGTATTATAGTTCCCATGACTTTCATATGTAACTAACTGTAAAATAATAATTATTAAGTTTTTCATAATTATTTTGTAATAAAATAGATATTAACATACTTTTAATATGATATAAGCCTAAATCTATACTATAAATAATTTGTAATAAAATATATATTGACGTAATTTAAAGTATAATATAGGCCTAAGCCTAAATCTAAGTACGTATTTTATGTCCTCTTTTTTCGAACAATGTCATTTTTTAAGCTTTGTGTCCTTTCTTTTATCAATGTGAATATGGTCACCCTAAGTATGTTCATTAGGTTCATAATTATTATAAATGTGTCATACAAATAATAATTTTGTTACTCTGAGAACCTGCATATTGCAAGTATTCGAAATACTTTCACTAGTTCCATTTCAAAATTTCATAAATCACTTCACAAGTTCAATCACCACCCAGTAACCTACTCGAAATTCATTATGATGTGCCATGAGCATATTTTGCGGTTGAATAAATTCAAAATTTAAATTATCAACATAATTCGTCAAATAACGTCGATGAAAAAGATTGCATACTTAGTTATAAAGCATAGTACAATCAACACACCTGTAATCAACAACGAAAACGTTTTTCGTAAGTAAAATATGACTTCCATTAAATACTCGTTTTTCATTACACGTAACATACATAATTTAATATAATCACTAGGCCTATATTATGTAAATAAAGGTTCCTGAAGTCATCCATGATCACATACTAAGATATCCATTTATTTTTAGAAGTAACAAAATACCCAATGCCGGAGAGCTCTACCCATTCTAATATAATACGTAAATCATAAGAATGCTCATAACAGACTTAATTTATTAACCAGCAAATGAACGATGTAGTAGAGCACAAAGATTACTATGAGCGCATGCATCATTCTCTCAAACTCTACGGTTACGTCCACTTTTCAATGTAAGTTTGTATTTAGCCTATAATTTTTTGTGGAAAGTTTAAGATTGTAAACATGTTGTTATTTCATCTGTCTCATAATCAAGAGATATTGCATTATTAATTACTACTGTTAGGAAACTGCTATTTATATAATTTTAGAATAGTTTCATTAATTACTCTTCACTAAAATAATTCAATTTCATTGAGTTTCAGGTTTCAAGATCAGTCCCTTCGCATCTCACCAAACAGTGATCAGAAAAATGCTATGAAAATGAGCATGGAATGGAGAATATAAACGAGAAGACGGGAGAACCCCAAGAAAAACCCCAACCGCAACTAAAAAACCCCAGGCCTAACTGGGACTCAAACCCCGGGCCGATTTGGTGACTTCACGTGTAAAATAGCCTAATATTTTGCCAAAACTCACCGTTTCGGTACGATCTGTCATAAAACAGACGAAATTCACATATTCCTTGAACATTACTTTCTGCTCATAACGTCTATAATGAGAAAATAAAGAGTTTACGAACTAGATTCATTGCTACGTAGGCTATTTGAAGTCGAAATGCCAGGATTTTGAGGTCTATTGAGGATAACTTAAGCTTCAGCTAAAAACATAGTTATTATTGTGCAAATCTGGCTTTCAGGTTTAGCTCCCTGTGAAGCTTATTTGAATAATTTCAAAGGAAAAAATATTCAGGGACCGGGTATCGAACCCGGGACCTTTGGCTGAGCGTGCCAACGCTCTATCGACTGAGCTACCCAGGAACTGTAATCAACACCGGCTTAATTTTTCCCATTTATTATTATCACTGAATATAATAGTGGACACTGTTTCTAGGTTTATTTACAGTTAGTATTTCTTTGCAACATCTTGCATCTCTAACTACTATACCCAGTGCTAATAATGAAATAAAATGTCCTCTTTTGCTGAAGCTTAGGGATAGTCAATTCTCTAAAAAATATCTGTCTGAGACAGATCGCAACATGCAATGTACGAGTACTAAGTACGAGCATTTTTCAAATTACGTGTGAGGCCACTTTAAACGCTTTCACTGTTTGCTGATAATATCTGTGAGGGGCAACAGTTGACTTTGTGACGTTCTCATGCAAATCAAAATACTGTGTCGCGAGCAGAAGATAGCAATCTGTGAACCCACTTGAACTTTCCTAATCAAGTAACGGCGGAACTGCGCCCCACAATCGATATCTGCACCACAGTGCGCTGCCAAGCGTGTCTGCACCTGCCCATAACAGCACCCTACTCCCCACCCCCTAATTTATCGTCCAGACGCAAACTGTCGCAGGACTGGGCAGCGATGCCAGCGACGATCATTTAGGTTAAAATATCCGAACCGTATGTTTGAAAGTCTTCCCACAGACACGTGACGTTTAACTACTCTAAGTGCAACCAGCATGCGTTGTGTACGACAGCGACAAAAAGTAAAGTTTCGAACTGAAATACGACTTGCTACGACAGTCACTTCTCAGACAAACTCATTTCGCTAGTTTCAGCTTCTTCGTAAGTTGTGTCTTTGCAGTTTATCCTGTTTAGATATCAGATTCTTCCGGTCACATTAAAACATTATGGAAAATGAGCTTTATTGATACAATTTAATTTTTGGAAATTGATATTGTGCTAGGTAACAATGTTGTTAAACATTTTAATATGTTTCAAAATGTGCCAAGTCACATGACTTAGAATGAATCGGGCGGGGGGAGATGCTTATTTCTTTGTAGTTTCACATTCTTCCAAGAAAGAACGCCACGCGCATGTTTACATGATCACTGAGACAGCTGAATGGAGAGTGGAAGCTAACTCATTTTTCCGCGTATTCTTGTTGTGAGAAGAAGAAAAGCAAGGAAACGGCTCATTTTTCTGCTATAAAATAATTGCAAAGGTACGTTAAAGTTTTAATACATTTTTTAATTTGTTGTAAATGTTAATACTTTGTAATGGATACTGTAATAAAGTTTGTAAAGTTTGTATTACGAATAACCAACGACGTTCTTCCGCCATCTTAGGTTGCGTCACTGCGCTAGGCATCTTACCCCGATACTTGGGAAAGATGCTCACTATTTTCGGGGCAAGATGACTTGTTGCAAGAGTTTTATTTTTTGTTTTATTGCAGGAAATGTCTAGACATTTCGTAAGGTCTTATGATAGAGGTCAGTGGAATAGGACAGTCTTCAACTTGAGATGGAACATGTTAGAACAGCGGTTATGAACAGTTTTAGAGACAACAAACAAAAGAAAGGCAGAAAATGAAAATGACTATGCAGTTTGTAAGGTGAACTACTATGATCCCAAAGGACCTCGAGTGGACTGGATTGAATGCATTGTATGCTTCACAAATCTTGCACATGGCAACAAAATTTTGGTTATATAAACGTATCAAACCAAGTTCAGGTTATATATCAGTAAATGTGTCGATTGCATTTGCCATCTTATCCCGACTATCATGGAAAGATGCCTGAAGTACAGTTAAGAAGAAAACCTGTATCTATAAACAAGCTAATTAATTTTTTCCGTTTTGTACAAAAATATAGTTTGAAAATACCTTTCAGACTTTGATATTTCAATATGAACTTCTTAACTAAATAAACAGTACATTAAATTTTCAAACAAAGTAAAAAGTTAGACATCTTCCCCCGATTCACTCTATGTATGTTTATTTCAACATTTTTGCTTTACATGTAAAACTGGAAGACAATGTCTTAATAATAATCATTTTAATATCACATCACAATGACTTAGCACAGTTTGGAACATTCATACTACTGACTTAGCACACTTCGAAAAAAACTACGAGATTATAATGGAAATAACACGGAACATAACACCGTTTGAAAAGTTTCAAGTGTATTCTGTATAGATGTTAGGAAAAATAACGTTAACCTATAAAATTAAAAAAATGTTTATAAATGACTTAGCACCACTTGGAAATACCAGTATGTATCTGAATAAAATACTATTTGAATAGTTTATTTTTCGTAAATGTATTTTAAATTCGTGTCAAGTGACAAAATCCATAAAATCAACAGCAATGTATTGATATTAGGACATTTTAATATGTTGTTTATTTGTTTAAATGATTTGTGTAACATTTTATTGCTTCAAGAACCACGTTATCCACTACTAGCTTCTCTGCGTCGAGCAACTCCACCAAAGAATGAGGTTAATTAATTTTTAATTTCAGAGTAAATAAATTACTGTGACGCTGCAACCAACCGAATTAAAGTTTTTTCTTTTTCTTTTTTTTCCTAGAAATACACATTTTCAGCATTAGTGAACGCGAGAAAAGTTACTTAGAGAGTGACGTCCGTCTGTCCGCTCATAAGTCTGTTTACGGGAATGACGCATATGAAATATTTCGAGTATAAATTTTAAATCAAAAATACAAAATGACGAAGAACTCGCAATATACCCTAATTATTCGTTTTTAACGTATCTCTTGCAAATGATGAAAGAATAAATTAAATTAGTTGTCCAGTTATGTCTTCATGCCACTTGGTTTCCTATAAATTTAGTATTTTATGTATTTATTTATAGTACATTTCGTTGAGAATATTTGAAGTCCAAATAGCCTCTAGATTAAAGTAGCTGGTCACTTAATACAGGTGCCCGTAAACAGAAAACTACTAGAAGTGATGGAAATATTTATTTTACGTAAATTTGTGAATTAGCAATTATGTATCTACTTAAAACCGTACCATTTAAGTTATATTCTGAATTGAAATGACTTAATTTTGAGGTTATAGAGAATCTCTTTTATACAGTATGTAATTCAGGGAATTGAAGTTTTATATATATATATATATATATATATATATATATAAATTATAGACATCAGCTCAAAGAATTTGAGTGACCACAAGGGTCCTGAATACAATAAACATGTACAATATAATGTGATGTGATACATTAAAGAAAAAAGAAAGTTAATTGTTGAAGGCAAATATAAGTGGATTAATTGAAATAGAGATGGTGATGTAATATTTGAAGAGAATCCTTGATAATACTTATAAGAATAGACATTACATAATCAAAAGGAATGCGAAGATCCTTAAGATAATTCCATGTGAATTTTGTAATTGAACCTCTACTGCCAAACAGCAAACCAATGCCAGATCATTGTTTAAGAGGGACGTTGTACTTTTGAGAAAGATAAAGCAGATAAGGTTCATATATAGACTTCTTCTCAATATAGACTTCGGTGGCCTGATTTATGTTTCTTTCGAAACGGATAGTAGGGTCAAGAACAAGACCCCGTTTTAAGCGTCCGTTAATAGCAACAATGTCTGCTCGTCTAAAAGAACCATCTGATGATACACAATGTACTTCCTCATGAATCTCCCAATTTAAAGTTTTTAACGATGTCGCCAAAGCATGTCGTACACGATGATGTCTAGCATTGATCAGCAGCTCGCCTTTAGGGCATTGTCCAACCACGTGTCCACTTTCATACAGGCCTATGTTAAATTATTTCATTTATATTTGTCACTGCTTAATAGTTAAAGAAAAACTACAAACGTAATACGTATTTTTCGCAGCAGGATGAAGGAAATGAACTGTTGCGGAACACGCAAAACTTACTAGAAAGTATGCACGATACAAGTTTCATTTCTTCATCACACGTGACGCAAACACCCGCCATAATAATTGCGACCTTCTTTAATTTGACAGGTTATTGTGAAAGAGATAAAGCAGCAACGATGGAATGCGAATAGTTGATGTACAAGCAGTCACAGAAGACCTAAGCCACAGAACAGCGGTCATCAGCACAGAGCACCCTCGGCTAGCGTCCCTCACCCGCGGATAAGAGACTGCACTATAGTGCATCCGTAGCTGCTGGCGGGTATGCTCTCTATCTCACTGCCTGCTGCACGACGGGACATATGATGTTGCACCGAATACCCTTTGCCCATTTCAGCGAGTGCTGACGACCACTGCCACAGAATATTTTTCATCACAAGTCTCACAGTAACCGCAAGGAATCGAGTACTAGTTCTTCGAGTGTCACTTCTCGAAATTTTGTAGTAAATGTCTCCACTCTAGACTCTCTAAATAACATGGATTTAAGAGTCATTCAGTTCTACCTTATTCTACTCTATTTCCGCTTTCACAACAGAAAAAACTGCGGCATCACAAAATTTAGGGCCTACGTAGATACATCTGCAGTCACAATTGAGACGTTAGTTCACAGACGCTATCTGCAACGTAGGACGACTTTTATCGTTAAAAACACTTTACTTGTAGTTCATTAGTCTGCGTTGTTTTATGTATAGTAAATATTTGACACATTTAAGATTTTCTTCCCTTTCGAAGGAAATCGTGCCAAGAATTTTATTATCCCATAAGAATCCATCTTCTTTAGTCGTGTCTTAACTCAAGACAACTGGATTCAAATTCAAGCACGGTTAACGATTCTCCTGATAAGATTAAAGCACAGAATGTATATGATACAAAAATCTTCATTACTTATTCAGAATTACTTTTCTGCTACAGAGTTCCGACTGGCCTCTGCGAGTTGTCAGTGTGCGAAGTGCAGCCGCGGAATGTTATCGCGATGATCTGCACGCCACGGCAAATGCGAGCAACGGCCACGTGCCGCTGCTGAGTCAACCCGAGACCCCGCCTCCTCACGGACCGGGAACTCTAAAGCTTTCATGGAATGAAACAGTCTGCCCCTACTTGCACCCAATCTCAGATTAGTTTCCAAAAAAAAAAAAGTTCATTAAAATAACTTTCGCTTTGTACACATTACGCAACTACAAAACAACTATTACAGTATATCCATTTATATACTTTAAACTGGTACCAGAAATTGTGAGAAAACCGTTAAGTTACAAACTATGTGCTACATATATCAGTGAAAAGGTCATACTGTCGGGATTCCGGGAAGAGAACTATTTTTTTTCAAAACTTTCTGACATTTATGGATTTTATAATAATTACAGCATAATACTTCCGCCATGGCCGTCTGGATATAAACTTCTTACCACAGTTCCTTATACTATGGTCCTCTGCCTGCCGGATCGCATCCTATAACTGCGTAAACTGCCTGCTCAAAGTATTTTGGCGCTAGGTGGCAGGCAATGTCCACCGCTATTAACATTATCTGCCATCTAGCGGCTACTCACGCATAAGTGTTGATTGGGCAGGCACTGTAAGCAGCCATAGGATGTGATCAGGCAGGCAGTGTAAACAGCCATAGGATGTGATCGGGCAGGCAGTGATTTATTCTTGCTGTACTCTCAGGATTTCCAGGGGAAAAAACCAGAACATCGCTCCGTTATTATAAATCAATATATTTCAATCACAAAATATTCAGATTTGTGAAGTGTGGTTTGTGACTACTATGAACCGCAGAACATAGCATGCTTGAATTTAAGCAATTAATACAATAATAAACTGTAGTGAGTTTGACTAATGTAATATGTAGCTAGTCGGCGATGCAAACAATAGAGGGGGGGGAAAAACGTGCCACCCTACCCCATTATCTCCTGGCCTAGTTGCCTCATAAGTGGTGCCTTCTTGGTATCACTTGAGAGGTTCAGACCTGTCTTCGGACAGTTGACTAAACAACAAACGACAACTGCAGTGATTTATTATGAATTTAGGTTTTATGGTGATTTCGACATGCATTTTTGCCTGTTCAAGAGAATGCCCATGGGGATTTGTACATTGCAGCTGCCAGAGACCAAAAGGCTTTGCATTTAATAATCGTCAATATAGAAATGTAAGTAGTTATTACTAGTTTTGTCACTCTGTTACCAGTATTAAGATCAAACATATTATTGCTAGATAATACTGCAGTAGATCACTTTATTATTATATAATTGCATTGCTAACGCAAAAGTGTACAAAAACTATGGCAACTATGATGTGAAAATGTACAATTCGATTCGTTATTAAGTCAAAGTGTTAAAAAATATCGAAAATGTCGAAATTTTGCCCTCTAATACAGAAAACACTGTTTACGAACAATTATTATTATATAAAGGTATAATTTCTTAATTTTTCATAAGGAAACAAATATTAAAATTATTACTTCTTTGGTCTAACAATTTAGTTGGGAATTTTTTAACTATCATCTAACAGAGAAGCAGGTTTTGCTGCTTTTCCCACTAACTGTGAATAGTGTCAACGATAATATTTTTTTTTACAAATTATTTTCTTTTGCTATGTCATAGAATTGCTCCGATCATAGTTGTTTTTTTAAATGCTTTAACTCCAAATATTTTTCTAGGCATGCGATTTGTACCTTCCTATTTGTATCATTTTAAATAAAAAATTTCAAGGAAATTTCACAATCGACTTTGAATCTCCAATTATGCGTTCTTTCGTCAAATAAGGACCCATAACTTTTCGATTAAAATAATCGTGTTTCATGTGGTGTGCATCATTCCTGGATGAAAAGACTAGTGTGCGAAAAATAGTCTAAATTTTGCTTATACTCCTTCATCAGGAAACTGTTCTATTATTTGCCGTGAATCTACAGCGTGGACATATCAAGCTTTACTTTTTCCCCAAAGGAAGCCATGATATGGATTTATCACCAATTAAAATCCATCGCCTCGGCAGGATTTGGGACCGCGAACCAAGGATACAAAGTCGAGGACAACAACAATGCAGAAACTGTAACAAATTGTAGAGCTTCAAAAGCGATTGATAAGAGTCTTAAATATCTGTTCCACTGAGCTATAGTTTGCCAGTCTTTGTAGAAATTACCTCTGTCCTCCATAGGCCTAATAGCCGAAACCGCCGTTTGTTGAAAATTGTAGATATTGTTATAGTGTGTGTTACCTCACACTGAACGATTCTATTGTTAGTTTGGCTTTAGGACGTTTACTTTCGGCAGCACGGAGAGGCCCGCACTAACTGCCGGGTGTTCATGTCATTACGTATAAAATCAACAACCGAGCTTGCCAGTTCAAACACTATTACTTTTTTCCTAATGCCAAAGATCACAATTGGGCTTTGTGGACTGCTCCTGGCATAAGATGTTAGTTAAAATAAAGTTTAACTTCATAAAATTTCTCTTCACTTTATATAAAATCACAGACGGTACATTCTGCTTTCAACAGCTCGTAAATGAAGTTCTTCCTCCGTCCTATCAAAACTTTCAAACTATCTGCATCGCAGCCAAAACGTGAAGGATCATCCGACACGGCAGGGGTGTACCACCTACACCTACAGTCCTGTTACATGGCTTAATACATGACCTTAGTGTACACCAAAGATATCGCGGTTTCAATTAAACAAAATCTTACTTTAGCTACTCCTTAGGACTGTTTGAGCGGAAAGAAGATGAAGTAATTAGTGGAGATAAGTTACACATTATAGTCTGATTAATAGGCTACACAATCTGCCACAGGTATTGGCTCTGTAACACATAAAGGTTACCCGAAGATCAATAAAGAATTTAGGCCATTCTTCAAGAAATCTCAGCATAATGTAGAATCTACAAAAGGAGACAATAAAGTATCCAAAGGCATTTTTACGAATTCTTTGCAAATAAGCGACATTAGGATTCACACATCAAAAAGTCTTTAAATTTGAGTTAAATTTAAGCTTCAGTTACCCCAAAAAAATTCCACAAAATGTGATGCTTCGAAAATCCAAATCGAGTCAGCTGAAGAATATAATCTTCATGATGTCGCCATGTTAAAAATAAACCAAAAACTTCACTGTGGTAAAGGAGAATGTTCATGACATGCTATGAAGCACGATGAAATGTAAGCTAAAAATGGTCCCAGCATATTGTTTCACAACACTGTCCCAATTCCTCTGATATACTCTTTAAAAATCAACAATGAAGAACTATTCACATTGGATCTGACCACCTGACCCATGCATTTATTCTTACAAGTAATGAAACACAGCAGCTTTGTGTTGCGTTAGTTGACACCAAAGCCAGGCCACACCGGTCGCATTAATGAACCACTGGAGTAAAAAGAAAGAAAAAGCTATTATACTATTATCGAAACGCAATTAATAGGGAAATTGTATGAGAACCAATCCGACAATAGAAGAATTGGACTTTATGTTTTTAATGTACGTACAGAATGAACTAGAACCTGTTTCTGGAAAAAATAATATTCAAGTTATCAACGATTCTTCGAAAAACACACAAATCTCAAATTAGACTTCGGTAACACTGCTTACAATAAAGTTCGACGAAAGAACTGATTAAAACGGAAACGAATCTAACAACTTATTAATTTGCTGCAAATTTAGCAAATTTTTAACGTACGTATCCTGGATATAAAATACAGATGCCGATGGCTAAATTCTGCAAGAATGCACTTTATATAACATTCCATTTTGGTGTCTCAAGTATTAGAAGCTAAACAGTTATATTTACGTCATTGAAGACATAAGGAAACTGATTTAGGATAACGCACAATTATTGCGAAGAAGAGTATGAATCTTTGAGGAAGAGGAGAAAACCAGAGATTAAACAAAAGTAGTAGGAAAGATTTGGAAGAGGAAAGGGGTAGAAGGCGGTGGTTCGGAAAGAATAGGAATGAAAACAGAGGAGGTAAAAGAGTGCGTATCGAAGGTGTGAAAAGTAAAGAGAAGAAAAAGATGTTGAAGTGGAAACATGAGAAATTATACAGTTAAAGCAGAACAAAATTAGCGCACTTGAGCGGGACGAGCACCCGAGTCTGGCAGATGAGTGAGACTCGTAATGACCCACTAAACAGATCTGGAGACCCGTGACGCGACTCTTGGCAGACACCTGGCCGCCCGCCCGCTGGGTGGTCGCGCTATTTCAACGCTACTTCACTGTGCTGACAGATTGAACAACTTCTGAGTAGGGCTGTCCCGCCCCGCGATGCCAGAACAATCTCGTCAAGTAAACGGTGACGTTTTGCTCTCTCATACGAAACAGTAATGGAAAATATCGTAATAATGAAGAAGATAACTATTTCGATAATCTCGAAGTAAAACAGTTTCTGTAACTGACGTAACGAGTAAGAAATTTCTGGCATCTTGTCTGAATACAGAGATTTATCTTGAACTGAAAGGAATTTGTTCACTTTATAATAGTCGATTCATCAGCGAATTTCACATACGAAACAATCCATTTTACTTAAATATGACAACCGGCTACGAAATGGACGGTCCTGAGCTCAATCCCGGGTGGCGATAGGATTTTTTTCTCGTTGCCGAAACTTCCAGATGGGCCCCGAGGTTTACTCAGTTATCAAACTGAGTACCGAATCTTCCTCGGGAATAACGGGTTGTCGGAGTGTCGAGGTCAAGAAAGTACGAAGCTCTAGTACCTCCATGTCCTGCAAGCACCTTTATGGCATAGGGGATGCCTTTTTATATCTATACGATTATGTATCTAATTAAATGGTTCAGGCAAGAAATACAGTATACTTATTTCGATCTAAATTAATGACTTACAAATTTATGTAGCTTATTCGTCGTCACTTAGGACAGAGGCTGCAAGAAATAGAAATACATTTTTTTCATAACGCTGTATTTTACTTAGGCTACATAATAAGTTATTTCCTCACCGGTTAGTAGACCTACATAAAATATTTTTAGTTTGAATCGCATCTCGCATGAGAAAGCCTCATAGTTCACAGAGCCATAGCACAGTATACTATATACAGTCACGAAGCTTGAGTTTTGAGGGTGCTAGAAACAATATACTGTGACGGTACTATTTTGCATTGCCTGTAATGAGGCGATATTAGCGATCCTAGTGGTGAGCAACTATATAATGTTTGCATATTTACTATGTATTGAGCTTCGCGACTGTATATACTAGACTGTGGTCATAGGGTTTCTTGTCTTAAGGTCTGAAAGCACTCTAGGTACTTACGATAGAGTTATGAGAGTAGTAAAATCTTTGACAGTGGACGTTTTGTGGTTCACGAACAGGAGGAGATCTGTAAGAATTCAGTCATGTATTTTTTTTTAATCTTTGCTTGATATAGTGATTATTTTAATAGACGCATGATACGTACAACACACAAATTGTATTAAAGAAAATGTCAATTATATTCCGCCTCTAACTATTACATACATCAAATTCTTCTTTCACTGCTTTCATTAGTAGCACAGTCTGCCATCGAGTTCGCAACAAATAAGACGCAGTTTTGACATTACGTGGAAGCCATAATTCTCTCAATCACGCTCAAGAAAGAATGTCAACATGTGCTGTCAGGTTTCGTAAGGCCGAACGAGATATGGTCTCTATGTGTATCTGTCTGACGATAAACTAAGAGAGCCAAAAACAAGACGGATGATAAACCCCTGGAAGAGGTATAGCAGATCCTACACGGATGAGTGGAAGTTAATTGTGCGTCAAATGCAATCCATCACTAGGAAGAGATGTGACGACAGTTGAATGAATTGTTCCAACAACGTACGTAACAACAACACTGTTGAATTAAGAGATCCTTACACTTCATGGCTAATTCGTCATTTACAATCTCTTAATGCATACCGGAAGAGGATATTCAGGGACAATGTGGCAGAATCAGAATATCAGGGGAAATCAAAGTAACTTTGGGAAAAAGAATTTCTCTACAGGAATTTGATGCATCACAAATTCCACAGTGTCTCCCAAGTATATTCTTTGAAACCACGTAATACAAATTATGCAGAGAATAATTGGACGCAATTACGCAACAACAGACTAACCGACAATTAAAACAAAATTTAGATACTAGCACAAATCTGTTGTTGACTGGATTATTTAACTCAGAAAAAAAATCAAGAATGCGATATCTGTACTGTGCTGCTATGTATAAGCAAAATTAGTTTATTTCATAAAATAATTCATTTGAGTTGCTTTGCAATATTAAATCAACTGCTGGTCTGTTATTAAAAATCGGTTAGCCTTTATTATTATTATTATTATTATTATTATTATTATTATTATTATTTATTATTCGTTGTAATAGAATGTCACAATACTTGTTGCATAAAATTTTTCATAAATAACCAGATTTACTTTATTGGTCACCTCTGATTAAGGTTCTGGCTGATATGTACATATAACTTATTATGGGGCAGTATATCTCACTTGACGATATGCGTCAGAGAAAGAACAATTGTTTGTATGCATCTGAAGTCTGATTAGTGTAATATGTAGCTAGTCGACGATGTATGCAATGGAATGGGAAAGGAACTGGCCACCCTACCCCATTATCTTCTGACCTAGTTGCTTCATAATTGGTGCCTTATTGGCATCACTTGTGAGGTACAGATCTGTCTTCGGTCAATATCTTGAGAACAGACTTTTGTTAGTTCGTCTTTTATTGCATAACTCAGTCCAATTAGAAGGAACGCCTGATAACTTACTGTAAACTCTCTTCTATTTGATATTTTGTTCCGTGCATAAATGTATTAAGAGAACCTTCAAGAATGACACATCTCATGCCAATCATTCTCTTAACCGGCTAATTTTACATTATTTTTTTCGTAAGTAATTTGTATAGTACTTAATACTACAAACATCACCATAAAAATGGAAAAAAAAAAAAAAAAAGACAGATTCCATGAAACTTTAAATTTTTGTGTATGTATAGCTATATCTCGGGTACAGATTCTGATACTACAGGATCTCACTTATGAAATGCTCATTTAGTAAATATTTGACATGAAATAAATTCGACAATTAGTTAGGGTGGTATTTCTCAGATTTATTTTAAAAATTATCACAGTTTTAAACACGTTTATCTGTGGACCATGCGCTATTACAACACAGTTTTCTAAATCTGACCTTCAAATTCTTTAAATTGCTTATTTTATATAAAAATAGTCAATAGTTTCAATTAAAACAGCTATACCAGGTGCTTTAAAAGCACCGATATCATATCCTTTTTCGAAAAGACATGATACTGGGTGTTCGCGAAAAAATTCATAACCTAAACCATTAGGAGTAACTGGGCCAATTCTGAATTTTCAAATTAAATCCTAGGTCATGTAAGATGTTTTCATATAAGACTTTTAAAAGGAAACTACTTTCAGAACAGCATTTTTTCTAATTTTCATTCTTCACTCGTAATCAAATGAAAATAATACACTGTAAATACGGTACCTAGCTCCATTTTAATTATGAGACATGCTGTGATAAGGAAAAATAAATTGTGATATTGGGAACACTCATTCTAACACTAGCGCTCAAGATGCCCACCTTCCTGAGTGACCTCCTCCTCACGTCTTGGGTTGATCGGAAGACTTCAGCATTGCTGTCATACACTGGCTGCTCTAATTCTTTCATGCTTTGTTGAACACATCTAATAGATGATTTATTTAATTCGTCCCCATAAATAGAAATCATTTGGAGGCAAGTCAAGAGAGCTGACTGCCAAGCCACCGGTCCTCCTTGTCCAATGCATTGTCCGAGGAATAACTGGTCAGTTAGTAACTTGTTCGAGCCGTAAGTGAAAAGTGAGCTGGACGGCCAAGCCGTTGAGGCTGCGTTGTTAACTTTACAGCGAAAAGAGCATTACAAAACAGTTACATGTTATCGAGAAAGTCTTCGTACGTTGCACCATCGAATACCGCACTTCAAAAATGAACGACCCCATGACACGATGTCGTAGGAGACCACAACATGCGTTGAGGCTCCACACATGCTGCTTATTCACCGACGTAGCTAGTGTGGATTAACCGGAGACCATTATGAATGTCCATCTCCCTATTACTTTTGAAAGTAGCCCAAGTCCACAGAATGCTGCGCTGAAAAGCACCGTTCTTGTTTACCAGTTGAAGAAATGAACAGGATTCTGAAAGACATTTCCCCGAAGTTCTTAATGGAGATGGACATGGTACGGATAGAAGTGATTATCATTGAGAATTCTCCACAATTTATCATGATGCAATCCCGAGCTGAGAGAAATCATCCTCGTGGAGTCTTGAGGATTAACCAACAACGCAGCGGGGAAGTCAGCAGCTTACTCACCCCTCACAGCATTCTGATACGATCACCCTTGTGTTTCGGCTGCACCGGACTGGTCGTGCGCACACGATTTGCAAGAAGTTGGAATACAGTAAGAGTGGCTGCTCTGCAGTTTCGACGGAATTCTCCGGGTATCATTGAACAATTTCTTCGTTTGTAAAACGCCATTTTCCAAAAAGCAGAACCTCAGATGGAAGCTTATTGATACTGAAATAAAAAAATTCAGAATTGACTGTCTCAATACAAAATGAAGACTGTCGAAATTGATTTATCAATTGTCTATCACTTGTTTTCAAGGCCTGCAGTACCTGTACTATACTAGTTCTGAATAGTAGTTTACCTGATTGTGGTGGTGTGCTGCTTTGCTATGTGTTTTCGCCCAGAAACAGTCTACCGAATGATACTAACTCAGCCAGTGCACTATTATAGTGCACACTAGCGTCGTGCATTATGTGCGCCATGTTCGGTTCAAGTTTGTCGAGTTTAGTGAAGTTCGATACTCGCCGATGTTCGCTCTGCAGGAGGAGGTCTGTCGTGTTTGTTCCACCGTGTTATAAAAATATTCGCTCGCTTTCACTCATGTTCTAATCGCTTAAGAATTTTATTGATTATAGTTCACGTTAACACTTTGTTTGTTAAAAACATAAAATTGTTTAGTCACACGTTAAAAAGTGTCAAAATTTAAAAAAAAAAGGTATATACTCAGGTAGTTCAGGAGACACTGATGAAGACGTAACATCACGTCGAAACGGGCCGTCTGTTTTTAAGAATTTTAGCACATATCTTACGATTACTTTTCCATATTAAATAAGAAGTTTTTAATGTCTTGGTTGCCTCTCTCATGTTCGAACATTGCAGGATACTAGTGTACACAAAGGGGACTTCTACTATCACAGCATGGTTCAACCAAAAATTAGATACTGTATTTACGATTTATTTTTATTTTTCTTTGATTGTGAATAAATAATGAAAATTACAAAAAAGTATTAATAAGAGTTATTTCGTTCTAAAGTCTTATCCAAAGATACACGTACTAGGCTCTAATTTGAAATTTGTAAGTGTAAGTTATATCAATATAAGTTGAATAATTATAGGAAAGAAAATTTGTTATTAAATTGTGTATTATCACTATTTGTGAATGTATCAGTTTTAAGATTAAGTTTATGTACTTTTGAACTATTAATAAATAATACCAATAATACCAATACTAATTTGAAATTTCAAAGTTGACCACGGTTATGTCTAGTTCCGGTTTGCCCCGAAAAATTGAAGTACCACCAATCGATTCTTTACATGAGTTTCGATTTTGATTTTTTTTTTTTCGTAAATACATAGTATCATGTCATTACGGGTGTTTTGAAGCACACTGTATATTAGGTATTCGAAACTTCTTAAACAAGTTTTATATTGAAGCCGAATAAACTACACGTCGACAACCACAAGCTGTCCAGAAACTTCTTGAGACAAAAAGAACAGTATGCCAAAAACCACTTTTTTTCTAGTATATAAACGAAGGTGAAAACGTTCTCCATCCCCCGTCAACAACTTCGAATCGACTTTTAAAGTATCACAGTACTCCACATGTAGCCTACTGATGACATAATCGATACTTACGCATTAATGTTTACAATACGAGCAGTACGAAACCGATGTCACCGGAATAGGTGGGAATGTAAGGACATCCCTGCCTTAGGGTTTGGGCGAACATTGTTGCTTCGTGCCAAAGTAATAAACCACGGCGACTTAGAAATAGTCCACGCCACGTTCACAAAGGGGAATCCCTAGCACTTTGTAGCCAACACATCAGAAAAGGGGGGAGGGAACGGAGCGAAGGGGGCGCAAGTCGCACGCAAGTTCGAAATAGAGCAGACGCAACCGGCGCTCATCCAGACATCATTACTGCAATTATCGTCGTCGTAAATTCTTCCCTCTCCTCGCACATACGGATCAAAGAATGTAGCAAGCAGCGCGATCAATACGTACAGGGTGAGCCTCCTAACAACCGAAGGATTTGTATTCCCTCTTCCACTTAGGCCTTACATTCTCCCTATCCACATTTCAATTTTATGCTGGTTTCCGTAAAGAAAACAGGCATATAAGTAACTATCCATGCGTATTAATTGTTTAGTATTCTCCGACTTCAAATCACCGACGTATTTCAATCAAACATGGAAACACAATTTTGATCAAATCATCTAAGTGGAACAGTAGTTGATATTTTTGTCATTATAACCGATGTTCGAACATTGAAACCTGACAAAGGGAGGTGAATTATTTAAAGTAAGTTTTAAAAACAGGGTGTCCCATATCTTAAGTTTATGGAAAATATAATAATAATAATAATAATAATAATAATAATAATAATAATAATAATAATAATAATAATGGTTTATTTTAACTGGCAGAGTTAAGGCCATTCCGCCTTATCTTCCACTCAACCAGTGCGATACAAAAATACAAAATTACTATATTGCTAAGGAGCAAAACATAATACAATACAATACAATACAATACAATACAATACAATACAATACAATACAATACAATACAATACAATACAATACAATACAATACAATACAATACAATACAATACAATACATAACAATATAGAATTCTGTATAATGACCTTTTGTGGAAAAAAAACCTGATTTTAAACGAGATAGTGAAACAAGTAATGAATTTCAAGTATTTAGGTGTAGCAGTAAAAGTAAACACTTAGAATGAAAGTTAAATAAATTTTAGTGATGTGTGGTACAATTAAGAAAGTGTTGTTGGGACAGTGTGGAAAGACAACATGACTTAGAAGTTACGTAAGATTTTAGCTCTTCCTGTCTTTTTTTATGGATCAAAATGTTGGACACCAACGAAAGGTAATATGAGCAAAAGGATAGAAGTGACGAAGTATGTTTTTAGGAGATGTCGCTGTGTACAGTGTAACTGGCAGGTAACAAAATATTTGTGAAGAATTGGATATTTTTTACGTTTTAGATTAAAATACGGATTTTAAAACAAAGCTGTACGATCATATCCAGAGAAAGGACAAAGAAATGAACACCATTAAAAACGATGGCACACGAACTTGGAAGTCGTAGAAGCCAAAACGATCTTTTAAAAGATAAACTGACCTGCTGTAACTGCATTGGAGCCGGGATAGGCGTTCAAGCCTAATCCTTCACTGGTGGTGATAATGATAATAAAATACATTGTTCCTAATTGAAGGAAAATTTACGGATATTTGCTTCCTGCCCCTCCTTTTTGGAGATATATCTGAGAGTCAATGTATCTCTATATTGGGACTGAAAATACGTATATATCCATCAATGTACCATGAGATTCCAGCGTCCTCTAGCGCACAAAGATAATGAAGTATAATATCTAAATGTGGGTACAATAAGCCAATATGTCGCAGTGTACAGAGGCTTAGACAAAAGATGGACCCTAAAAAGTACACAATAACCAAGAAGTTCAAAATATAAATTACACTTTTGAGGCGAAGACCGGATGCAATAAGACCAATAACGTCGATTGATAAATTGAATTATGAAGAATTAGTAGTGATTCTTTTTATTAGAACCTTAATTTTTATTTAATATTCCTTCATTCCATAGTGTTCTGTCCAAGGGCAGGTCTTCCTCTGCAAGCCCAGCACTCTCCAATCTTTCATATTTTTCGCCTTGCTCTTATTCTCCGCATAAGATCATGTATCTTAATATCGTCTATCATCTGATACGTTCTTCTGCCCCGAACTTGTCTTCCGTTCACCACTCCTTCCAGTGCATCCTTCAGTAGGCAGTGTCTTCTTAGCTAGTGGCTCAGCCAATTTGTTTGCCCTCTTTGTGATCAGTTTTAGCCTTATTCTTTCTTCACCCACACTTTCTAGCACAGCTTCATTTCTTATTTTGTCTGCCCATTTCACATGCTTCATTCTTCTCCATATCCACATTTCAAGTGCTTATAGTAGCTTCTCTTGACAATGCCACACTCCATACAAAGCACTTCACTAGTCTCTTCTTTAGTTATTTTTTTCAGAGGTCAGCAGAAGATGACTTTTTTTTTATTAAAAGCTTCCTTTGGCATTGCTATCCTCCTTTTGACTTTCTGGCAGCAGCTCATGTTACTACATATCTATAGTACAAGCCATGTATTTGAAGCTGTCCACTTGTTCCACTGCCTCATTTTGAATTCGCAATTTCGCCGTCTTCAGTTTTCTTCCAAGTCTTCGTCTTGTTTAAGTTATTATGGCACATAAATATCTAGTAGCTAGTACAATGTATCTACATGTATTAATTTCTGCAAAGAAAACGATAAATTAAAGCTATTCATTTAGTTAGCCTCTTTGGCACGTAGTATGGCAGTAATATGGCAAGCTACTTAAGATGAATACACAAGAGAATAAGTATAATCGTCTCACGTCACCATCAGAGGTCAGAGACCAGCCTGTACTGCCTTTTCAAGTAACCTTAGAACACTTTTAAAAACCTCCGTTCTCCACTTTCGCGACAAGTGGATCTTTTTGGAGGTGCAGAATCGTTGTGTGTGGCTTCTCGTGCCGAGAGTGGTGAAGTGAGATAAACGGGTGGTGACAGATGCGTGGAGACGCTATTTGTGTGAATGTGTGACGGGACGGCGCGGCGCGGGTTCAAAGCCAAATGTCGATGTCGAGCCACCTCGTCTAGCAGCACTTGTCTGCCAGCCAACACAGCGTTACGTGCTGACAGTTGTTCTACTGAATTGCATTTCATTTCGGGCTAATTTTAACGCTGGATGCACACTCTAGTAACCTCGGCAGTTTTCACGTTTGTGGCAATGATTGGTGCAAAATTTTGGGAGAGTCGAAGCTGATTTCGGCAAGAAGATAACAGACATCGTTCATAGAAAGTTCTATTCACAGGTCTAAAATTATGTAAAAAAATGTACCTATTACATAAATGGAAATATCTCAAATACAAGTTGAAAATTGATGCAAAATACTTATATATAAAACAGAGACTAGTTCACAGATGTAAAATGTTCAAAATTCAAGTCGGAGGAGACTTTTTAGAGGGATTAATTCAATTACAGCTACGTTTGGTAATTGTTGATCACGGAACACATGACGTCACGTAGTGACCTCGACCTCATCGACGCGTCATGCTATGTGACGTGTGCGGATATTTTTACGTTAGCGATACTTGTGTTCCGTAATGGTCTAGAATAACCTTTTGACCCTCCATTCAGGTATTCCGTCCTGCTCGAGGTCGTCCTCTTTCGGACTTGATGGAAAATCAATCGAGCTCAACACTCTGCCCCATAAAGAGAAAATGGAGAAAACTGCAATTTTGTGGCATTCTTGCGGACCCATTTTATAATGAAGACGCGCACAAATCCGACCCTAACACTTGTTATACTACCGCAATTCATTTCATTATTTTTATAATAGTACAATATTCTTCAATTTAAGGAGGTTGTACCAACTACTAGGTTATTTAGCGTCGATGGAATAAGCCCGTAGATTTACCTGTGATTACCTGACATTCATCTTACATTCGGGGAAAGCCTCTGAAAAGATCGAAGTAAGTAATCAGACCAAGCGGCAATCGAATCCAAGCCCAAGTGTAGCTTCTGATCATCATGAAAACTCATCAATGGCAAGAGCTATACCGGTGGCTTCATAACTTTTACATGAATGAGAATATATGTATTTGTATAAGATTAAAATAACATTTTATGGTAATAGAAAATTATTTGTTCCATGCTGCATGTTCAACAAACTCATAAAATAGAAATTAAATGTTGTAGTAACTATTGTGAAGGAAGAGACGAACGAAATCAAATTAATGTGAAGTGCATTTTATCTTACTAGATACCTTCTAAATCTGTCTCACAAACGCTTTGTCTATCAACATTACAGAAAATTCCGTTCAGGAACAAACCAATGTGCGATCGGTGAGAAATTATCAGGTTTATTGATATACATCTTGTGCATCATGACACAGTGTGTCCCCCAAGACAACACAGGCATGACAATAATGTCTGAGGAGATGAGTTAGAACCAATTACCGCAAATTGTACTGTGCGGCAAAATTGTGACTTAATCTTAACCATTGTTCAATGATTTGATAAATTTTATATAAAGTAATGAAAAATTCTGAGTAGAGCCGAAGGCTATAGTGCACTCGGAAAGATAAGCTAAAAAATCTCCACGGTCCTATAGTAATTGAACCTGGTACCTTGACTTTATAGCCGCGTCGCTTCATAGTACCTGTAAGCCTATATCTCGTAGATTCAAAACTTGACTGACAATCAGGTTCACACAAGAGACCTTTCTTAGGTTTTGTTGCAATTTACGTACGAGCGTGGTATCACACGATGTAAACAGAATCTGTTATTGAATACGATGTAAGATACATACATTTGCAATTCAATTTAACCTATGTGGTGTGCTGTAAAGTACGTGAAATAAAACTGAAAATATAACGTAAAAACTCCAGGTGCCAATAGGAAACCTAAGTACGTGTCATAGGAGTAACCAGTCATACGAAATCAAGACATTCTCTAAAAACCTCTAAAAATGACGGCCTTATCTCTACCAGGTTAAATAAATAAATCTAAAATCTAAAAAAAAAAATCTAAAAGACACGAGTGACAAACTCAGAAAGCTTTTCTAGGGTCGACTGCAGTCTGAATGCAGCAAAACCGCCGAAAAGCAAACGCGATTAAAATAATAAAAGGAAGCAGAGTGCTGCCAGATAACTTCAACACGACTTTAATTCTTCCGTACTGCAATTCTTAGTCTCCTTCCACGTCTCCAGAGGGGTGACGATTTCAACTTCCAAATAAAGTACTAGCTTGTTTCAAAACTTTTCAGACATGAATATACATTTATTTAACTTTTCATAAACACAAATCATTCTTCCAGATGGAGTTCATTATTTTCGACGAAGAGTTTGCAAGTAATTAAATGTGGTGACGATAAAATTCTTTGAGCTTATAAGACAAAATAATCTTATAAACGCCTAAGAACTTCATAAAAAATACGTTAAATGTCGGCCACGTAGAGAAGGGTCGGTGGCTGGGCTGTTAGCTGCATGAACTAAAACCTCAATGCCTTTCAATTCTTGCCTCTTGGGTTTATGTTAAACCTGTTCGATGAGCTGAGAAGCTATTTTATTGGTAAAAAATTCTATTTCGGTTCACTAAAGACGAATAAGGATTACATAAACGTCATACACAAAATTCGTTCGTTGAGAACGTATTAATTTTTTCGGTATGAACTAACAGACCATCCAGTATGAATTTAATAATTATAGCCTACTCATACTTTTAAAATTACATCAAAACATCATCATACAGCATGTGTCCAAAACAGTTTTGTACAGTAATGGCAAAAAAAAAAAAATCGGACCGACCCTTTTAGCTGATTTCAGAGCCTTGTTCATTCCAGAGCACGATAGACTGGTAACTAAGACTTTCGCGGTTCGAATTCTGCCTGGGAAGGAAACTTTTTTTTTTTTGTTCCTTATTCAAATTTATTACAAATACTTTTCGATCGCAGCAGTATTTTACTACTTAATTAACTTATTATTCCCAGAACATGAATTTTACCAGCAATCGAAAAGTATTGGGAATAAATTTGAATAAGGAACAAAAAAAAAAAGTTTTCTTCCCAGGCAGGATTCGAACCACGAAAGTCTTAGTTACCAGTCTATCGTGCTCTGGAGTGAACAAGGCTCTGAAATCAGCTACAAAGGTCGGTCCGGTTTTTTTTGCCACTACTGTACAATCAAAGGTAGGACCTGCGCTTGTTTGTTAAGTGGTACCCACTCCTCTCCTTTATCTTTTGTAAAAATAATATGCTTTTCGTTGCATGCGACTATTCTCTTAAATTGTCACTTGAAGAATTTTAGAGTATCTGACTGTGTAGATGACGGGACGAAACCTGGCATGTGAGCTGTGCGAGAAGCGGTAGAATTAACTATCAGAATGAGAATTTGTTTCATGATTGTTAATTTTATATGAATCTACCGACACGGAAGTTCATCTCAAACTAAAACCTATGTTCCTCCTCCATATCCATTGGTGATACAGCCACTATACATGATAAGGTCAGAGGACAGGTCTTGCCTCCTCTACTGTACATCTCATAACGTTATGTGGCTTATGTATTTGTCAATTCGTATGTAGCCTATCTATTCGAGGCAGCTTAGTCGTAAACTAATTTTCCCAAATGAAAATATTTGGTTACAAAGACCAAGAAGTGTTGTTAACTGGGATGGAGGAAAAGGACGACGAACCGTGATGAATGAGGGATTTGCATAAACTGAAAGGTAGAAAGTATCAGTAGTCTATCATATTAATCACCTACCTATCATACATTGGGACTGTATTACAAAAAGCGTTGAGATAATTTCGGACAGCTATGCAAGCAAATTTTTAATCCAAGACTAGGTTTTGAAAGCAGGCATCGTACATGCCGCCGGCGCTCTATCTTATCGATCGAGAGGGGCAACACATTAACCTGCATTCCGCATCCATCACTGTCAAACATCCTCAATGGGTTCCAAACTGACGAATTCAAGGTTGCAGTACTCATGCAGTGTAATTACAAAATTAGATTTAGACATTCTGTATTCGAATAACGTCCGCCCTACGGAAGCGTACTTCCTTTGTAATAAGATTTCTTATGAAAATTCGAGTTGAAGGTAGACTTACAGCTTAAGTTACTATGGAAAACATGTAATACATAAAAAGATAAATTAGTTCCAGAATTTTTAGTTTGTAAAGTATTAATATAAAAGTGTTAATACGAAATGTAATACTAATGTCCACGAAAGATTTGGTGAAGAATATCGCAAAAAGAAAATTACTTGCACACCAACTATTTCGTAATTTATTCACATATATTGTAAGGATGTTGTTAAAACCTGTTAAGCAAGGTAGTGCAAGTAAATGCTATTTGCATTTACCATCATTTAATGAAAAAAGCAGAAAATTATATGAAAAAATTGCGATAAAATATATTTGTCACTGAATTATTTAATAACGAAACATTCTACAAATTCCTATTGCCTTTATTTGCATATAGCCTATAGTTTCAGTCTTCTTGATATTGATACCATCCTCCTCTTGGTTGTCAAGTAAGAGATTTTTCTTAGTACAGTGGACAGAAATCAAGTTCGACATCCTATAGTTCTGCTGCTTACGTAGGAGAATTAAACACGTCTCTATAAGGGCACTAAGAAATGGGTTTGCCATTTGAATGGGAATTTGTTCTTTGGCTTGTTGTGATACTTTTGTTAAAGGAAAACAGAATATTTTATTGATTAGGAGATCCATATCGATCGCTGATTTTAAATTAATGTACTCTTCTTTTTCTGTTTGGAAATTGTGCCATTTGTGAAACGGAACTGTCGAAACCCACTGTGGTACTAGAAGATCATATACAAGTCTCGGGGCGGGGAGGACATGCAAGTACAGTACTGTATTCGTTTATGGATAACCAATAAGAATTTGTATGTATTTCACCTGCCACATCCACTACCCTTATTGGACTGAATTTTCAATTCTGTTTTGTCGAACTTAGGAAAGTCCACTGTATGGACAGTAGACACTACTTTTTTGTTGCTTTTAAAATTGATATTTGACTCTGTATTAAAAGGTTCCGTTATATACATCACTTATGTAGGGTGACTAAAGAAGCTGCCATACAATAACGATTTTCTTAACTATGAAGTGTATGCTGTGGGACACTACCCTGCTGAAAAGAGTGAAGCCTATTAATGACCAATATCAATGCACTGGTTGACAACTGAAGACATAACATTCTAAATGTGCTAAGTGCCAATTTTTTAAATTTAATTTTATTCAATCTAAGGTAGGAACATCCATATGAGAATATAATACTAAATTGTCTTTGTCATAGCTCAGCTGTAAGTGACTCATTCGCCAAAAGACGGTGTTGTAGGTATCTCAATATGCATTTCGTAGTGTGTTTTTCATCAATATCTCAGAAAGTTGTTTTTGGTACTTAGCACATTTAGAATGTTAGGTCCTCAATTATTGTGTAGCATTTCATTTTATTTACTAGCACCATTTTTATTATAAAATTGCAATTTCCGAAATCAAATTAAGCCATGCAAATTCAAACAATCGCGTGACTATCTTTGCGTCAATTGCTAGCTTGTTCCTGAAAAGCACCGTAGTGAAAATGCTGCTGTTTAGGAGTGATAGGACTCGGCATACGTGACAAAACGGGTAATTCCGTTAAGTGTCCTGGCTTCTGACACAAAATATCAAGCCTCCGACACTTCACGTTGAATTTGAAGCAGTTCCCTGAATCCCTCACCTCGGAATATTTAACACCGACAGACGTGTCTTTTCCCACAAAGTGAAATACGAAAGAGATTCAGTGACATTAGTGACAGCGAACATGGTGCGAGGTACAACAGAGAGAGTTTCCATTACGAACGAACTTTCGAGGACTTCTACAAACTGATCAGCACTGACATTTTAGGTTTTCAAACTAACGTAGCTTGAAAGCTCCGATTGCGACCCTATATTATACAAGAAAAAACATGTTCCAAGCCGTCAATAAAGAAACTCTTAATATTTAGTAAGTCATGCAAGTTTTTGCGTACTCTTAAACACACCAAGACAAACGAGAGTGAGAACAGGAATAACTTTGATGTTTCACACTCGCAGATGTCACCATTCACAAGTCACATAATTATCGAACAGAGGTTAATACTTGTTCTATTATATAAAAGAATCGATTAACAGTGTACACCATGTTGGTTATCAGTATGATATAGCAGGTGTATTACGGGGTTTCACGTCACTAACAGTAAGCTGTACAAATGATGTACCATTTGTCATCAATCAGGTTAGTTTTCATAAAACTATAAGATATATTTGTTAATCACCGGATATCATATCAAGTTTTAAACACAGAGGTTGGTTTTCAGCAGTGGTCGTCATTTAAGATGGCGGTCCAATTCAGAAAGGTTGTGAATGTAGGGGCGTGTACGTAAGCATGTGATGTTTCGAGCCAGCCTGCTTTAGTCGGTCGCTAAGCTCTGAAGTAATTACATGAATGTATTCAGCAGAAGTAGTCTTCATACACAAGTTATACAGCATTACAGTAATGAGTGCAATCCTTTTTAACGTTGAATTTGAGTAAAAAGAATAATACAATTTCATTATTGTATTTAACATGAATTGCTGCCAAAAAGTCAAAAGGAGAATAGCAATGACAAAGGAAGCTTTTAGTAGATAAAGAAGCATCTTATGCGGACATCTGGAGAAAGAACTAAGGAAGAAACAAGTGAAAAACTTTGTGTGAGGTGTAGCATTGTATGGAGCAGAAACATGGACATTGCGACGAAGTGAAGAGAAGCGAATAGAAGCATTTGAAATGTGGATATGGACATGAATGGAGCGTGTGAAGTGGACAGACAGAATAAGAGTCGAAGCTGTGTTGAAAAGAGTGGATGAAGAAAGGATGATGCTGAAACTGATCAGAAAGGGGAAAAGAAATTGGCTGGGTCACTGGTTGAGAAGAAATTGACTGTACTGGAAGGAATAGTGAACGGGAGAAGAGTTCGGGGCAGAAGAAGGTATCAGATGATAGACGATATTAAGATATACGAATCATATGAGGAGACAAAGAGGAAGGCAGAAAATAGGAAAGACTGGATAATGCTGGGTTTGCAGTGAAAGACCTGTCCTTGGGCAGAGCACTATGAATGAATGAATATGTAACCCAAAATTACTACTAAATAGAAGAAGCAGCTAAGTGAACCAAGAATAACATATTATATGCGAATTTCGAAATCCAACAACTCAAAAAGTTTGTTTTATTACATCACGTGATAACGTAGCGCAGAAGCACTATGTCTTGTTGCTCGACTGTTATAAAATAATGTTTGAGTTTGGTTAAATCCAGCATTCATACCGACCACCTCTATTTTAAGTTCGGAGATCCCTTTTCTAGTTTTATAGGCTAACGAATCCAAAAGAGTAGGAAACCTTTCCAAGTCTCTAGTGAAACGACACTATTTGTAAGCGATTCCGAAAGTGTGAAATCTCGATACACCGTCAAAAATTCTGATCCTTCTTTATAATGGCAATGTTCCGTGAAGTTTGGAATCAAAAACTTTTAAACACATTGATTACTTTCGTAGCCTTACTTAACAATCACTACGTATTCATCGACATAACGCAACCTGCAGAAGCAAAGGCCTAATGTACCCTCCACGTGGTTCCTGCATATTTCAGGCCGCGTCGCGAGATCATGTTAATTATTAACGCCTGTTCCAGGTCATGTCTGGTCGTTGCCTCTCCTCCTGCTGCTGCCGCCATCATTCCGAAATGCGTACCGGAAAGCGAAAAGGATATCAATTATTAATCCGCCGTCCGTCCGAATTAAAGCGGAGAAACAAACCCCCAGACTGCGCGACGTTCGTTATTGAAAAGAAAGCTAACGCGCAGCGCTACTAATTGAAGCCATTATCTGCGCTCCTTGTTGCGCTGATGGAGTCGCTAATCATAAAGCCATTAAATTCCATTCGTCGCCGTTACTAATTCAGCAAGTTCAATTGTCACAGATTTTCTGTCATAAATGTAAATCTCAATTCGTTACTTTAGAAAACAATCCTGAAAGAACACGAGCGAGAACAGACGATCAAATTACTATTTCAAGCTCGGTAGCACTGTGGTTAGCACGCCTGCCTTGTATTCGGTAGATTCTGAGTTCGATCCCGAAGATTGATTATCCTGACTTGGATTTTTCGTGGTTTCCCAGTTCTTTTCAGGCAAATGACGGGATAGTATCAATTACAAATGATCACGAACCGATTCTCACTCAATCCTACAACTCTTACGACGAAGGACTTGCCATCTGCCTACAAAGTATCCTACTAAATGACCAAAACATTTCCTTCTATTGGAAAATAAAAGAGTTCTAATATTTCACTGCGACTACCGAGTTTGTTTGAAGGGTTTCCTATGTCGACCCACATATTTCCAACAAAACAAGTCCCTGTATGTATTCAAGACTGCAGCTTTTTTATTTCAGGTAGTTGTTAAAAGTAATAATTATTTTAAAATAAAAGATGTTTAGGCCTATACTTATTATTTTGACTATTACACTTTTACTATGTCATATTATTTTTGACCAATAAAACTGTACGAAAGGACGTCTTTCAACCAATCATGGCTGCTTATCGCACAATTTTATCGCTTCCCTAGCATTTGTGTAATTTTATCGCTTTCCTAGCATTTGTTTTTGTCACTGCCCTAGCATTTGCTTCTTTGTTTGCCAACATTTCAAACAACAAATTCCTTACGGTACTATAAAACATGATTTGCGATCGTAATTTGTTTCCCGCATAGATAGTCGACTGAAAATGGAGGCTCCGTTCAAACGTTTTGGTGAAGTCTACATTAGTGAAATAGAATTTAAGTCAATTAATATCTATTTTATTGTATTACAGCCCTTTATTTCTTCTAATCTCTGTATACTTTCTTCTGTTTTATCACCTCCCTACCATTTGTTTCTTTGTTTGCCAACATTTCAAACTGCAAATTCTTTATGGTACTATAAACATGCTTTGTGATCGTCATTTGTTTACAGCATAAACAGTCAACTGAAAATGGCGGCTCCGTTCAAACGTTTTGGTGAAACTTACATTAGTGAAATAGAATTTCAGTAAGTCAATTAATATTTTATTGTATTAGAGTGCTTTATTTCTTCTAATTTTTATGTACTTTCTTCTAATCGTGTAATAGTCAATTAAATCCCACTCGAGTTTTGATTTTGTCTAGATAAATCAAAACCTCTAGTGAGATTACTGCTGATAAAATTATTGAATAATTCTAACTTCATTCTGCTCCAATTTCTTCTAAAACTTTTATTTAAATTTTCGTCACTTTGTTTCCTTCACTTATGAAAAATAACAGTATGCCGTGATATTATATATTTTCTTCCTGATCTTGGCCACTAATATAGTTTAATATGTAGGCTTGTATTTGCACTATACTCTACTGTTCTAGCATTATCAGTTTTTTCACTACAGGATGGCTATTTTGTTTTAAGGAAAAGATATCATCATTATCATCACGGTCCAATATATTGAAAGCCTAACATTCTACACATCTGTCTTCTCCTACAAAAAAGCAGATCTGCATCCAAAGCCGAAAAACTGTGTCCTTGACATCATCTCAGCCCTTCTAATCCTCGATTTGCAGCGTGGCTATCAAGTATCGATTCACAGGAGAGTATGTCACAAGTGAAGCCGGCGGCGGGGGTGGACTCTCCGTGGCACGCGAGCAGCGTCGTTGAGTGCACGCCATGCCGACCGCTTAATTTTCTTGATGTACAAGGCTATAAGGCGTGGGTTTAAAACTGAGTAGAGCTCAGTTTTTTATACAGTTGAACCAGCGTATAATTTTAAGATTATAAAAACTTTCGTCTAGTTGATCCTTTTCGAGATTTCGGCAATTTTTTTGTCCATAAAAACTTAAATCCATTCTAAACTTTACATATAGTACTTTTCTCCCATATCTAGAATACCCAATGTCCACTATATTATTATTTGATAAATGCATTGAAGAAATGAAAATGTATATAATTATAATAGATATTTAGGTCTAATTTATACTAAATGACTTCCAATGACTTCACTTCAAAATTTCGCAAAACAGGTCTTTACATGTTGTTTAGTCAAATGTCCGAAGACAGGTTTGAACCTCACAAGTGATACCATCAAGATATCACTTATTACTAGACCGAGGCAAGTAGAGCCGCGGGCGTAATGTGAACTATAGCCATGACGCTATACGAATCCTGGAGCAATACAAGTGGCGCTGCGGGCTGCAGGACTCCACTGGCCTCGGTCGAGTAATACGAGGCAACTAGGCCAAGGAATAATGGGGTAGAGTGGCCAGTTCCTTTCCCCCTCCATTGGATACATCGCTGACTAGCTACATATTACACTAATCAGACTTCAGATGCATACAAGCAATTGTTGTTCCTCTGACACATATCGTCAAGTGAGATGTAGTGCCTGGTAATAGATGTGCATATCAGCCAGAAGCAATCAGGGGCACTTTGCATGTTATTTATCATTAATTTACTTTATTAATTTATTCTTCCTCCTGTGGATTGCTATGTATCTTCAAATGGTATTAATTTCCCGTAAAGAATGCTTGGTTTTCGATTTCTTTGTATTGAAGAAAGTTGCTCGACCCGTTGCTGATTTTTTTCTTCTCTTTTATGGAGGAGTGGTCCGAAGGCTTTCGCTGCAGCCTGAGTTTTATTGTGTGTGATCTGTATTTATCGCCGAACGGTCGCGCTCTTTTACATATACAGCACACTGCACTGTGAACTTAACCGAGGCTATGGTAATGATGATAATGACATGTGAAGAAATTATGGCGAACTGTATCCGAGGTCCAACGCAGATTGTTACTCAGCACTTATGCTCGAGAAAGTCCCGCGCCGTGGTGTCGTTGCCTAAGACGCACTGTTTCGAGTCCTCGCTGGGATAAAATTCTATCATGAAATTTCGGCCAGTGTATGGGACCGGTGCCCACCCAGAATCGAGAAACACTAAAGGAGCTACGATAGGTAGCGCAATCCGGTTTACGAAAGCTAGCTGTAACGGCTGAGGTGGGGGATCATTGTGCTAATCACACAATACCTCCATACTGGTTGGATGATCGTTCACCTCTGCTCGTGAAGCCAGCAGCCGGCAGGTTGGTCTGGGCTATTTAAGTTCTACAGCGCCACGGACTACCATCATCATCATCATCATCATCATCACCACCACCACCACCACCACCAAACCTCGAGGAAAACTCTAACCAGGTAACTTGTCCCAATCAGGATTTAAACCCGGCCCCGCTATTTTCACAGTCTCTGACATGCTAACCGTCTCTCTGAAGTGGTGGACTATTGCTGATTAATTAGGTACATAATATTTCTTTGACAAAGGAGACCTACATTGCAAATGGCCGCTTCCTATTTGGACAAGCATATTCTCAAGTTCTTGTTACAAATTTTTAATCCAATCCAAGACGCATTAAGTGTGGCAGCATGAAGTATGGCAATCAACTTTCCAAGATTCCAGTAAAAGCCCTCCCATCGCATTATTTCTTCTTTACCTTCTTGAGAAAGCAAGTTCGTGAACGTTCCATATTTGTGAGGAAAATAAAGGAGGAACTGCACGACGATACTCTCGTGCTGGTCCTCCGCGGATGTAGGTAGTATCTACGTACGAAGCAAAATCCAGAACTTCTTCATCTGAGTCGACCATTAAATCGTCAAAAATTCTCTGCAAATCTAACTTCTGTGCAAAAGACAAAATTCATGAGCTCTAAAATGTTAAATCTTATTGTAGGTTCATCATAATTTTAGTAAGTCTGCCTCAATCCTCTGTATACTAATCAACGTCAAAGAGCTGGAAATTTAACAAGAAACTAATTTATAACTACACTGATAGAATTTTATTTCAGAGTCACACTCATACAACTCTGAAGTTATAAAATAAAACCATTTACTACTGCGAAGTCTTTGGGCTGTACGTAGATGGTCGAGTAAGTTATTTCTTACATGAACTAGAGGAAGCACATATTTGAAGTATATTGTGTGAGCAGAATATAGTGTTTCTCTAAAATTAACGGGTTTACTTGAAAAATAACACAGAAGGTCTAATAATTACTCGAAATTGAACTTAGCTCGTTTTCTTAAAACTGTGTTTCTTAAGTAAGAAAGACACAGTGGCAAAAACAAAACGCAATGAAATGTGTATTTCTCCAAATATTTTCTGCTCTAAGTTAAACTATAATTTAACAATACCTCCATGTTGAAAGATTTTTTTTAGGTTTTTTATATTTTGCACATTATCATAGGTGCAGATACACGTTTTGGAACTACGTTATCACTTCCATCATTAAGAAGGCAGAGAGAGAGAGGGGGGGGGAGACATATTTATTCGATGCATTGCGAACAACAACACTTCAGGATTGGAGAATATAAAAATCCAGTTCCACGCTGAACACAGTGAAAATATTAAATCACACGACTTCAACCGAAAACTTATCTAATTAAAAATTTGGATTTAAAGATATCCACACGAATTGCTTTGTAAATTAACGTTAGTTAGCCGTTATGGAAATAAACCAAAAACTATTTTTTCTGTACAATATTAATTAATAGAATTATGCCATAAATCGAAATGGTAGGGCAATCTTAGAGCATCTGTACGAATTATTTTGTAAAATTAATGTATTCCTAACTTTTGCGCAAATGGGGCAAATCGAGGTATTGCTCTGGAAAGGAGATTGTATGTCTGTAACTTACAATTAATTAGCAAAATTCGCGGCCTAAATTTCTTCTTTGCCCCCACATAATTTAAAAGCCAAGCAAGATAGCACAATTCCTAGTCGCTCTGGCGCAGTAAAAGATTGCCATTTTTTTTTTTTTTGTAGTAAGCCGCCTGTGTATTCGAGGACAAATGTCCGTAAAATGTTTTTCCTGGAGGTTGCTTTCCGAATTTTTAGCATTTAATTGTAGCATTTATTAATTGCCTCTAGGCACTATATAGGCAATTGACAAAACCAATATTTAAAAGAAAACCAGTACATAGTACATCGTTAAGAAATAAATTACATACTAATATTACACGAATTAAAATTGTAAAATCCATCAGTTGAATCAAAAGAATGCTTTACTAACCATGTGTATACTCTAGTTTTAAAATATTTACTATTTAAATGTTTTAAAATTTCAGGCAATTTATTATAAAATTTAGGTCCAAGGTACAAGTAACTATTCTGGGTCTTGTTTAATCTAAAATAAGGCATGCTTACACTTGATTTCGACCTGCTATTGTAATGGTGATCAAAATTTGCCGAGGTATCGTGTATACAGACTAAAATATATAATATATCTATAATATAATATATGTAGGTGGTTGATTGGAAAATAAGTAATACTGTTAGAATCTCATTATAGATATAAAATAAATTTTAAAATTTTTATAAATTTTGCCAGTAACAAAACAGTATTTCAGTCATCGACTGTCGAATATGCCACCAACTATATCATGCAAATTTTTTTAAAATTTATGTTACACCTACCTAAACAGTGTAACCTACAATTATTGTAGACATACCCAATTTGTTAATGGGTGTCTTATTTGTGTAAAGAGTATTCTTGTAGTTATTACAAATATTATAATTATGATATTATCAGAAAGTAGTTTATTTAAAATATTAGTTTTGGGAATTAATTAAAAGATGTAGTCTTTTTTCTGAAGTTTTAGAAGGTGTTCCTTATTTTTGGTTTACGATTTTATATCACAAGCCATTATCACATTTTTCCTAACAATTTTATAACGGTTCCGGTAATAATGTGTCGACTTAGAATAGTAAAATAGTGATTGATACAGCGAATGAACCAAAGTCACGATGTCTCCATGACAACTGAGGGTCAGGCAGCGGTCGAATCTCTCTGTCTCGCCATTAAAGTTTATGGCTGCTACCGACAGTCGTGACAGCCCCAGCGCCGAGTTCTGCAGGCTTTTGCAAATTCAGGTCGCTACAGACTGTGTGTCTCGCAATAAACCATGCCAGTGCCCTTCGTTATACATTATTCACGCACAAGAACGGCATGACCTCTCATGACCTGGGAGAAACTCAAGGTCAACATGAGCACACTTCCGGCGCTATGGAGAACACAAGAATGGTGAAGTATTATTTGCGTGATGACATAGAATCTTTAATAACTGGAATCCTTCAACGGTTCTTTTCTCACTTCATGAGGATTTCTAACACTTCACATTCAGAAACAGCGAAAATCATGTGACCAACAAGAAGCAACAACAGATTTATATTCAGAAAAGCCTAAGTCAGGAAACATATGTACACTACATACAGCAGTATAAGATTGACAAATTATAGTACGTGTTCATTGGTCGCACCCTTCAAATGAGCCGTTCAGAGCAGAAGTGGTGTAAGTCAAGATTGGGTAATGAGGTTTAAAGAAAAAATTCTGTAAAACACAGCGCAAAGTAGCAATTAATATGTCCTTCGTGCTATCAACGGACTACTAATAGTTTAAATAAATTGAATATTAATTGCTACTTTGAGCTGTATTTTACAGAATGTTTACTTTAACCCTCATTACCCATTTTTTACTTACACCACTTCTGCTCTGAACGGCTCAAATAATGAACCCGTATCAGGAGTCCAGGTCTTGTTTTAATTAAACATATCATGTAGCTTACAGGCATAAACAGCAATAAAAATATTTAAAAAAACGATGCCGTTGTTAGGTTCTTGGTTAAGCAATAGCTTCCGTTGCTACTCCAGCGCTTTACCAGCCGAGTGGCTAACATCACGCTACTCAAGGTCCTAATATCGGGCAATTCTACTTTAATTTTATTTATTTAGTTTAACTAACTGTGACTATAAATTGTTTAAAATACAGGAACAATTTGTTTGAATATTTATGAACCAATGAAATAATATTGTAAATTTTATTAGTAACAACAATGTAATTTATTCGCCACAACAATAATTCCTTTCTACAATTCGCCTTAAACGCTCTCGTCAACAATTGGATCCTCACTCAACACAGTATTCGTTATGGCACTCCACCGACGACAATGACAATTTACTTGGACTATTACGCACAAAAATTAACTGTTAATCTTAACTAGTATTTACTAAGCACTATTTACAAATCAGAACTACCAGTTCTCAGTTCACAGTTCTTCTATCTCAGTCACTCGAGTTCACAGTATCTCGAACCACAGACCTTCAGAGACAGTTCACTGTACTCGAACTCGGGTCCCTCCAACTGCGGTCCACTGCACTAGAACTCAGGTCCCTCCAACTGCGGTCCACTGCACTCGAACTCAGGCCTTCGGATGCTGACGCAGATGCGGACGCACACTCGAGTCGAACTCCGGTAAACAAGACTGGCTTTCTCACTGACTGGCTGACTATTCAACTGAAAACTGGAAACTCTCCTCTAGTTCGCTGGCGCTTCTTCTTTTATAGCAAAATCATAGTTGCGAGAATTTTCTACAGGTGTGTAGAGAATTATCTCGATATCTTCACATCGACGGACTTCTGGAATCGTCGGGAAGGTCGTTCCACATTCACTGCGTTAAGTAGCAGCTGCGCGCGCAGCCTTCCCTCGCGTGTAGGCTCCTTTCCCCTTTCCCCGTGAAGCCCGCGCGATATGCTCTCTCGCGGGACGCTGGTCGTGAGTTCGAATCTCACGTCGCTGTCACAATATAAATATAACTTAATACTAAAATAATAAGCATTAAACTTCGCTAAAAATGAATAAATAGGCAAAATTAGAGGGACCTCACACAAGATAAGCATACGAGGAAGGGAAAGTTATATTGAAAGGTATGCGAATGCAGCGTCGTTCCAAGGGAATTTGGAGCTGCGGGGAACAAATTATGAGAGCTCCAAACCACTAAACCACTTGTCTCACTCCGTGCGTCTCTGTTCCATTGAAGGAACCTAGAAATATTTTGAAGGAAAAAAAGTCGAAAGATTAACTAATATTTTGTGTACCACTTTAAAAGGGAAGAAGAAATGCTGCATACCTGTATGTTACGTTGGCAACTCGGTTCGCCCGCACATGAGTTGTAAGGTGAAAGTAAGGCTTAATCGAATAACGGTTATAATTTGGTGTGAGCTTCATTAAAATATAGTTTCCCCTGCGAGATATTTAATTTAAATTATTTATTTTCAATTAATTGCAATAATATTTTACATACTTTCATTCCAAAAAGCAACATCCATAGAAGATTGTCACGTTGCAATAATAGAATAGTGAAAGGTAAATAAGTACTAGTTCCTCACAGCTTTTATGAAAACTTTTGTAAAGACTATGGCACAGATAACACATAATTATTAGGCCTACCTATGCCACGACAAGATTCCGACTCAAAATAATGAGGCAAATTAAGGAGAACATTTTGTAAACTGCGTAACGAAAAAACAGTCAGGTTATAAATTTATCTGTCGCACTAGCTTCAAAATTTTAGTTACTTGCTCTTTAGTGTACGGTGATTGAACACTTAAATACTAAGGTAAATTTGTTCCCCAACCTCACATCCTTCATGGCTCTTGGTTCTTAAAGATGGGTCACCATGTGCCGCTGGTATTCTCCTTGCTTATAAATTTAACTAGAGGATCGCACAAAATTCCAATTTGCGTTATCTGTCATACATGTGAGAAGATTGCCGTGAAAACCCTGTGGACAGAAATTGAAATCTTTCTCTTCAGATTTAATTTAAATAATTCATAGTGGAGACTTCAGGGCTGACATGTGAATACAAAAACGAAGAATCCTGTTAAATTGATTGCTCTACATCTTCGGCTTAATTTACTCGAAGTCAGATGTAGTACAGCAGGAAATTAAATTGGCGTTTTTCAGATATGTCGTTTTAAGGTTATAGACATATAACCTTAAAACGAGAATTTGATTTTTGTTTTTACTTTGTTTCAAATAGATAAAAATTCGCATTTTCCTCTTAGTATGAGGTCAGACAACTCAGCGGAAACCAAACAACGAATGTGTATAATTCTTTTCATTCAAAATTCAGAGCATGATTTAATGTCACCCATCTACACATGTTTCTGTTGAAGAGATAACTTCTCCTTAGACCGAGGGATATGCCAAAACAGCTCCAAGAATCCACACAAAGGAAACCATTCTTAAACATTAACAAACTACAACGACATTGAACGAGAAATCTCTGCTCATGAATAGATCGTTTCACATTTTTAAGAGCATTTGTTACAGTTCCTCAAAATAAAACTAACATGAATTTTATTGAAATATTTGTCCTAGTCACCAAATTTCAGTACAGTCATTCCAAAAATAGTCACGTGTTTTCAGTGCAATTTATAATTTGGAAGCTTCGATTTTGTAATGTAGTTTACTTGCTACGAGAATGTAATTATCAACTTCATTTCTTTTCAGTACAATTTTCTACCGATCGTACAAAGTTTAAGAGACTCTGACCAAAGCCTGTCTAATCATAAATCTGTCATGGCATATTTGGGATAGAACTGCAACTTCCTTCGTGAGATGAATCCTTCAGTACTATAATTGTGTCGCACTGCTTCAATACTGTGTTGCAAAGTTCATGTCTACCTCGACAAGCTCATTCATAACAGTTGAATGCAAATTCATCGGAAGAACTTGCAGGAATTTGCGAAACTCGACCAGACATGCTTTTGTCTGTCAGTGTGTGAAAACAGGAAAACTAATAAGCGCCAACTCCTACACAGCCGGACTTCATGTGATTGACGGAGTGTCGATATGTCCATAATTGATCGACTGGAGCAAGTTCAATGTTTGCTACACGATTCAGAATAATTAAACTTTCATTCGGCATGAAAGCAGAGTCTTGTTCAGGAGCTCTGCGGTTTCCGAAACTTTCGATCGCGTACCAACAGTCTTTGCGGAATTTCCCTTGTTTTCTCTTGCAATGCTTTATGTCTCGACACTGGCAACAAACACGCGAACACTGACTATGAGAAATGTATGTGTGATAGAATTCTTTTCTAAACTCTTAAGACCCACTGATGCATCGAGATTCTTTGCTTAATGTTAAATGTACTAGGAAGCTTCTAAATTAGACTGACAAGTTTTGGGATCGGATAGAAAACTTTTTTAGAAACACTTTTAGTTGAGGGACAAATGGGCTACAGTGTATTGGGTTCAGACTGCTAATTTAACAATATAGTAAATATTTATTCTTTCTATTTTATTTGTTTTGTTTGTGTTTTCTTGTACTTGGGGCAAATGAATACCTGTAACAATAATTATTTATTAAATTCATTAATTTTAAAATAACTTATTACTTCAATCTCGTCCAGTACGAACACCCAATTAGTAACATAAATCTTTGTTGCTATGAAACAGAACGTCGCAGCCCATGTTTTCCTTAACAAAAACTGTTCTTAAAAAGTTATCTATCAGATCTCAAAGTTCGTCGGTATAATTTAAAGACGTCCTGTAGATTACACAAACTATAAAATATTAGTTGCAATACATGAATTTCAATGTATTACGATGTAATATACTGAGTCCAGAAAATATGACTGGATGTGCAACTTTCACTTTAATTACTGCACAAGTAATAACTGCTTTACTGTGTTAATATTATGGTAAATTACCTAGCTGACTAGCTGGTCATTCTCCGAAGCCTCTTAACTTTAAAATAAATTCAGTGTTACTTCTTGTAAAATGAATGTATAAATTATGTTGATTGTAGTTGAGTACATTTAGGACAAAATTTCATTTACTTTACTATCATAATTGATCTTCCGTACGCTCAGCTCCTGGAAAGATGTGGTGAAATAAGTACTCTACTATTGTATTTTCAGACCTGAAATATAGAAGACATGATATTATTCAATCTATTCTCTAACGGTTACCAGATTTATATAAGTAGTCCGAATACAAATGGGTGTAGGCACTTTGATGTTCTCGAATGATATTTATTTTCTTATTATTTTTTAGTCGTGTCTGATCTTTTCATAAAATATTAAGCATCCACTTGTTGTATGATGCAGAACAGAATTAATTTTTTTACATTGTGATGATCGTGGCGATTCCACAAGAAAAGCAGTGACCTTGCTGGACATCTATACTAGAAATCATCAAAGCACTTATTCAGCTTTGTCATTTTTTTATTTCTTGATAAAATAAAAATATTACAAGGGAAAATTTAATGTGAATTTGGAAGTGTTATTATAATGACATTTTCAAAGTTGAGAGAAATGGCAGAACCCCGGAGAAAACCTTCATCCTCAGATTTCAGCAACTAAAGCATCAATCACTGCAGTCAACTCGAGTCCGCGGAATAATATACCCGTGACACAGTACTAAACTTTAGAAAAAAGGTTTATCCTAAATATTTCACGGTAATTATTTACTCCACCCATTGATATTTCTCCCTATTCATCCACATATTCATTTATCCCTCTCTTCATCCTCTTGTTCATTCCCTTCATCATTTATCCATATTGAACTCATCTGGCTAGTCAGTTATGAAGGGTACAGGAAGTCTGAATACGTTACAATGGTGCTAGCAGGGGCAGATAGCCTATTTTCTCATGAACATTGATAATATAATGAATTGGTAGAAGACAAGAAGGATCTATAGATGTCTCAAAACTACATTCATCCGTAACAATTTCCATTAGGCCTCACGGCACTGAACTAGTGCCTATTCTTGCGACTAACGATGCGCCAGCAAGCATGTTCAATACAATTTTTCAAACAGGAATAGGTACTCGTGAAATTAATTCAGTAATAAAATTTTTAATAATTCACAATTTCAGTTTTTCTTCAGAAATTCCCCGGCAGAATCTCACCTGTTTCATGCCAAAAAATACATAGACAGAATTTTTTTATTTTTATTTTAGTAGGTTATTTTATGACGCTTTATCAACAGCTTAGGTTATATAGCGTCTGAATGAGATGAAGGTGATAATGCCGGTGAAATGAGTCCGGGGTCCAACACCGAAAGTTACCCAGCATTTGCTCATATAGGGTCGAGGGAAAACCCAGGAAAAAAAACCTCAACCAGGTAACTTGTCCCGACCGGGAACCGAACCCGGGCCACCTGGTTTCGCGGCTAGACGCGCTAACCTTTACTCCACAGGTGTGGACTACATGGACAGAATGATGTGTTCTTTGCATATCCATAAACCAAACTGAAAAAATGTACCTTTGTTAAACAGATTAGAAACCTCATTTCATATTGGAAGAGAAGTCATATTTTCATAACTAGCCAGCTATTAAAAAGTAGGCGCCAGAAAGTAATATGTATAATGAGAGTTATTATTAGGTCATTATACAGATGTCACTTAATGATATAAGATGGCGTGTCATGAGGCCATCAGAGCGCCGCCGAGCGCTGGCATTCGTGCTGCACACTTGGCCTATCAGCTGTACCTGTGACGTGATTTTTCTCGAATTCCAGAGTTTTGAAATCTTATCGTAATCGTATCAATTTCCTGCCTTTACATTCGAAACTTCAAATGTCCTATTTTAACAATATCTATCCCACCAATATTACGTTGCTTTAAAACGCTGAAAAAGCAGCATTCGATAAACATTCCTCTTTGCTCTCACGAAGTTAGGATTAAACAAATTATTCTTAAAATGAATTATATTAACATAAATAAAAAAGTAAGTCTAATTTAATTATTATATATTTTTAATGTATTGTCCCTGTTTGTGGTATTTTGGTAGATTTCTATTTAAATCATAGTTCCCATTATATTACGTCATAATATGTGACTCACTTTCCAATAATGTAACTTATCTTACTACATTATGGCCTGAGTTAAAGCTTGTTTCGTCTTTAGATTTGAGATTTTCATCTTTCGAGAAGTCTTACTTCAGTAACTACTTATTTTGAATAGTATGTTGTTCTTGTCTATTGCAAAGAGACACTAGTAGATGTACCACTGCGCCTCGGTCAGTTATAGTGTCAGTAAATCATGAGCGGTGATTTATTAGTCGCAATTTTTGCTATTATATCCAAAGTTTGCGAGTGTAAATGCCTTTTCTTGGGAAGAAAAGTAATTATATAGATCCGTGTCGGTATATGGCTCGACAATGAATTCTGTACCTGAATGAGGTAGCTTCTGGCAAAATTTACCTACCATTTATCGTCCACATCAATATACACTGTGTCCATACTAAGAGTATATAGAAATAATAGCTTATAATTTCACAACCGTATATTCCAATTCCTTAAGATAAATCTCAATCAATAGAAAAACTCTCCAAGATTTCGTTTCATACCTTTTCCATGGCCATTGTTGTGTGCAATGTTTCGCTTCAAGCTTATTGTTGCAAGAATGGAAATTCGCCCGTTTCCGTACACTCTCGCGCTATCATAATATTAACACTCGATCACAACGCGATAACACGCTAGAAATTTCACACCACATATTATTTCTGGACTCCTTGTCCTTCATGTTGCTCTGGAACACTCTGCCGCCTGACGTATAGGGCTGCCGAACCTTGAAATCCTTCAAATCCAAGTTAGGAAATTATCTTATGACGAGTTGTCTAACTTCTGTTACAAGTGCTGTATCGCACGTATTCACTACATTTTTTTATATTCTAGCGATATTTATTTTATTTTACTTGTTTTTGTTTCATCATATTTCCCGAGTAACGGTATGTCTATCATGTGATAATTTGAGCTACTTACCCGTATAATCATAATTTTCCTTGCTGTGTGTTCATTGTATAGTTTGTAATTTACTATTTTACTATCATCACCATCACCATCCTCTCATTTTTATGCTTTGTATGTCTGATTTATTTTGACTTACTGTTCAAATTTTATTATGCCGTTTCCTTCCTCTCTATATGTTATTCTCATTTCTACTGACTTATTATTTACATTGTATTATAGAATAAGAAATTAAGCTGTGTTGGAAAGCGTGGATGAAGAAAGAATGATGCTGAAACTGATTAGAAAGAAAAGGAATTGGGTGGGTCACTGGTTGAGAAGAAACTGCCTTCTGAAGGATGCACTGAAAGGAAAGGTGAATGGGAGAAGAGTTCGGGGCAGAAGAAGATATCAGATGGTAGACGACATAAAAATATATGGATCATATGAGGAGACAAAGAGGAAGGCAGAAAATAGGAAAGACCGGAGAATGCTGGGTTATACCTGCTCTTGGGCAGAACACTATGAATGAATGAAGCTTAAACCTACTATCCATTAGTTGGGCATACTTTGAATATAAAATTTTATTAGTTTAAGTTAATGGTATTCGAAGAACTCTATTTTCTAGTCGTGATTATTTCTTTTAGTCTATTTTTTTTAATTTAAAGAACCGGATTTGCGGCATGCCCTTGAATCATAACTTACAGCTGTCAGTTTTGGATAAAAGCGGCTCACGTGCGTAAACATTTGAGAATACCCACAAGTATTTATGTGGCGAAGATTATTTCCTTTACATTAACAAACTCAAGTAGGATAGGCCAAGTTCCGAAGCAATAATATAGTACATCACATGTGAATTTCGGCATTTCATCTACACTCCAACGCTTAGTTTAGTTCTTCAGCACAATACTGCACACATGTCCAAGTATGTTTGAATATTGCATGACTAGAGCGTCCACTTTTACTGCTACTTATAATGCTATCCATAGGCGGTAGCACGAAGTTCGGAGAGAATATAAACCTTGTTTCAGATCGTAATCAAACGCCTCCTTAACATGGAAACTATTGGATAACCAAGCAAAGAAATTGCAGTGATTAAATATATAACGAGGTATGGAAGCCCACTTGGGGAGATGTAAGTAACAGCACGCAGCACTGCCGGTCTTGAGTTATCTCGGGTGAAAGACACGTGCAGCAGAAGTAGTAAGAAGTACGGTAAGAATAGCACTTCATAGTTTGGTCATTCCATAAACAGACTTTATGGTTTACGTAAGTTAAAGTTATAAGTTACATATTTAACATAAAATTATCTTATTTTGAAAAGTACCTGGACACAAAACTGAAAAAAGATTAGCGACGGACACACTTATGATTAAGAAATGGGTGAACATTATTGCAGAAACAAAGATTAGTGTCTGAAAGTGACAACGAAAACACTACCCAAATTTCACGACAGGATCCCTGCTATGGGCGTATAATCCTTTAAGGGTAAGAGGAGAGGGTAAGTTAGTAAGTCAGCATCTTTGAAGGAACAGGGGGAAGGAGTGGCATCAATATCCGACTAGGACAAACAAGGCTCACAGGGAGAGTACACGCTCTGTATATCACCGAATTAAATAAGATTTTGTGACATGAAAGTATAAGACGTACTGTTTAAAGTCATACCTGGTATGGGTGGCCAATGACCCCTCGTTTTGAAAATATCAGTTATTGTTTGTGACATACTTCCGTTAGGTGTCTAATAGGAAAACATTAGGCTGTGTAACGGCGTAGCTCATATGGTTGGATGCTGAGTTGTCATCCAGGCAACTTGAGTTCGAATCCTAATGCCTTCTCATTTTTAAAGCTTATTATTATTATTATTATTATTATTATTATTATTATTATTATTATTATTATTATTATTATTAAAATTAATAAACAAATGAGAAGTGTTTGTGAATGTGAATGATATCGGTTTCGCAGTAAAAGTGCGGAAAAATGTGTGTGACTGGACAACCTTCTTTCATTTGCTGTGCATGGTGCAGGAAATATGTATGTTTTGTGTGTTTTTATGACATTTATCATAATGAATAGGGACACAATGAAGTGGAATAGCTGCTACAGAAACAGAACAGACACCAGTGACACATCTTACCGGCCTACGTGAATAATATTTCATTGTTTATCCTTTACAATACAATGTTAGCTAATTATAATTTGTTTAAAACATGATGAAGCGTTCAATACATTGAGAAATATGATATATGTAAATAGATTACTGTGATCACAATATTAATCATTATTAAAAGAAAAAAAAATAGGACCAGTTAAGATTCGAACTTAGGTTGCCTGGATAATAACTCAGCATCCAACCATATGGGCTACGCTGTTACACAGTCTAATGCTTCCCTATTAAGCACCTAACGGAAGTATGTCACAAATAATAGCCAATATTTCCAAAACGAGGGGTCATTGGCCACCCATACCAGGTATGACTTTAAACAGTACGTCTTGTACTTTCATCTCACTTAATCTTATTCCATTCGGTGATATACAGAGCGTGTCCTCTCCTTGTCAGTTAATGACAGGCTGGTACAAATAAGGCTCAGTCATTGGCCGGTCAGTTCCGTGTCAGGGGTTAGTTATAAGAGTGGGAGGGGGGAAACTCGCATTCCTTGCTCGAACCTTTCTTCTGAAATGCGAACAGTAGTATCGCTGATATATAGTATCGTCATCTTCTATGTATAATCAGTCATATGAAGGAAATATATGTCAAAAACAGAATGCAATGCGAGACATAAATGTGCCCAGAATATGGAATACAGAGTGTGGAATAAAAACGAAAGAAACATAACTCGAAAAATTATACATAACTCATAAAAGAATGAATACAGTAAAATTTCATTTTGACATGTCCTTTACTGGGAGAGTAAGTCTACTGTCATCTCCAATAATCTCTATTAAATTAAGAATCCTTCTAAAAATAATTATCGAGGTTCATTAACCCTTGCAATTGTAAAGAAAATGCTAAAAATAAAATCTGTTTTAATAATAACAGAACACTGTGAATCTCTTAAAAATTTTAGCAGGAGAAGGACGTATATAATAGAACAGAATGAAAGCTAGACAAGAAAAATAGAAACAATAATAGATTTAGAATAAAGTGAAATAATTGACTAAGATGTTAACTTTAATAACAGAATATACCAAGACCACAGAGCTTCAAAGAAAGAATGTAGGTCTATAATAAACAAAACATTTAGAAATATAGTAGGCCTATATTGCATTTTAAGAGAATGCCACAAAATGTAACAGGATACATAGCAGTAGCAGAAAAATAATGCCAGGAAGGACTACAACAAAGTATAATGGAGCAAAGAATAGAAAATAATTAAATATCAGGCAATGGACCACAAGACAATAAAATGGTATACAAAAATAAATACAACAGAATATAACAAGAAAACTGCAATATTCATAATGATTCTTGCCTATCTGTAGTCGAACGGAAAGCTTCAGAAACTACAAACATAAATCTAATACGGTACATCAGACGCTACATACTGATGCAACAACTTCCTCAATTACAGATACCGTTTGTAGTTTAATCATCTCCCGGGCAGACAAGCATTGACAGCTCCAGAGATCTACGAGCGGCATGCCGTCGACCACTGCCCCGCCTCACACCAGTGCCAGATAAGTTGCCGACTATACTAGGAGTAATGTAGATTACAAATGAAATCTCATAAAAATTTGGAGGCAATGAGTCAACAGAACAGAACCACGAGTCTGCACATAAAAGTTGGCTTTTTCTGTAGCTAATAATAAGTTGATTCAATCACAAAATCCGTCCCAGAAATATAACTAATTCTAACCACTTCCGAGAGAGTCAAGTCACATCATTCGAATAACACGACACAAGGTTTATCACATTACATTCCTGTCGCTACATGTATCTTTAATTACCGTCTGTAGTTCAAATGGTTTCTTAAGTACAAATCTATCGGATATGGATATGTGAAAAATGGTGTGTAAGTTTGTCCCGATTCTCTTGTACTGCTTTAAGGTCACCATCCTCCAAGTGACCACATCATCAAAAAGTTGCTCTACTTGTGAATGATAGAAACTCATACATCTGACAAGAATGAGAACGAAATAAACGACAGCAACCAAACCTTGAATATACAATGAGGGGCCTAATAGTTGAGAGACTCGAGTTTTTTCTAAGTAAAATAATGCCACACAGCGCATGCTCCGAGCTGAAAGTTTTCGGCTATCTGTTTAAATATTACATATCTATGCTGAATTGAGAAGGAGTTAAAACTATAGCCTCTTACGAACGGCGTTAAGAATCCTCAATAATAATAATAATAATAATAATAATAATAATAATAATAATAATAATAATAATAATAATAATAATAATAATAATAACTTATTAATGGCTTTTAAAGAACCCGCAGGTTCATTGCCGCCCTCACATAAGCCCGCCATCGGTCCCTATCCTATGAAAGATTAATCCAGTCTATCATATCCCACTTCCCTCAAATCCAGTAATAATAATAATAATAATAATAATAATAATAATAATAATAATAATAATAGCAATAGTAATAATAGTAATAATAATTTATTGCTACAATTATGTCCCTAACTGTACATAAATGAATTTTCCAGCATCATATAATTACTTCGATATTCATCATGTTCTAATGTGGATTCGAAATAAGACTTGTACTTTTATAATATTAACTCTTAGTATAAACAATAGGTTGGCTTAAACTAGATAAGAAAAGAAATTTACATTCACTTCTCCTTCTCTTCGAAATCTTGAACTCTTCTATTCCTTCGTACCTGTCGTCTCGCTTCACTTAACCTTTCTTCCCACCAAAATTTGAACACACGCTCTCGCCATGAAACAGTACTAACAATACCATCCTATCGCACCTCCTCATACTCATCCTCTTTCACAATAGCCCTGCCAAAACTCTGGAATTCGTCACCTGCTAGCATCAGGGACTGTCGAAATAAAATTGAATTCAAACGCAAACTTACTAGGCACTTGGTCAGTAATTGAGACTCGTTCAGACATGGTTTCTTGTAAATAGTTCTCTTAATCTATCACAAAATATTTCAATATCCAGTAATTTCATCACTATAGAATTTTGTTATTCTAGGTTTAATTTGTAATTCAGTAAATACAAACATATTCTTTGTTCTTAACTTCTATGATAAAATGTCTAGCTTTCATTAATCAGGTAATCTTGTCGTACTTTAATTTTTATTGTAATTGTAAATTTAATATTAATTGTAATTTTATTGTTCATATTATAGTTGTAATCCACTGGTAGAGGGGCAGAGAAGACCTGACGGCCTTATCTCTACCAGGTTAAATAAATAAATACTAATACTTCAATGCGATGTATTTTTTCTGCTAATTTATGCTATTTAGCATCTTCGGTTTGTACTATAACTCCCTCGACAAAAGTAAATTCTGTCGATACAAGAAAGACAAAAATTATATTAGATGTCAACACTGTATAACACATAATAAAATAATGAATGTTGGTAGAATACGTAAACAATTTAACAAATAACCCATTAGAAGAACTGGGTTGAACGACAACTTTCGACGCCGCATAACCGAGCTCAGATTCCGACGAAACAACTGAAATTTGCTGTCCACAAAGATTGTGCCGAGGCAGGTTTTCTCTCAAGTATTGTGATTTTCTCTTTCATAATTTCACAATTTCTCCAATACGTTGAGACACTTCCATGAGACGCACTGCGAGAAATAATAATAATAATAATAATAATAATAATAATAATAATAATAATAATAATAATAATTTATTGCTACAACAAAGATACATATTCTTTTTATATCAAAATCACTCTAGCACCCCAAAACGAGTACATACTCGTGCTCACTCAGGGGGCATTCCACAACGTTATGTATGAACAACATAATTATCATCCGGAACTTTGCATCTGTATATTCGTTCTCAATTTCTGAAAGAAATTTAGCAGGCAGTACATTTTGTTGTCTGCAGACTTTTCTCTATTTTCGTTCTACCTAATACATCTTTGAGACGAATATTTTCATGATTCATCTTCAAAACGAGTGTAGACAATTCTTTGTTCACATTTCCTAGAATGGGCGTAATCCGAAATGTTCTATCTAATTTCATTATTTTCATGCTAACCATCTTTTTTGCCATTATTTATACTCGCTTTAACATATCTGGTCATATCGCGAGTTAATCTTTTGGGTGAAATCCGAAGACTGGTTCTATTGTTGTGAACTAGATGGCGTCTGTAGACATATTATTGATTTGTTATGAATATGATTTTGGTGATGAATGAAGCCGGTGATATTCAGGGATTGTTGTGGCCCGAATGTCCTGGCATTTGCCTTACGGTTGAGAGAAAATCCTGAAAAACATCGAGCAGGAAATTCCGCCCGACCGGGAATCGAACCCGGGCCCTCTGCGTAAGAGACCAGCTACTTCACAGAGGTGGTCTCCATCTTCTTGAGACACACGATTTATCCCGAGGTCAATATCCTTATTGTGTAATCGCTTCACTTTCATTTATAAAAACCAAGAACATATACTTATTCTGAGATTTGACAAAAATATTATAATTTACTATTAATATTATATGAAAATTGAACTGTCCTACTTTTCCATATTCTCCCTCTAGATTTCACAAATTGTTTCGACGTTACAGCTGTATTTCCGTCTCTTTTTCTTTTTTCCCCCCACACAGGCCTACCGGATTCTTGTTATTTACACGGATATGTCACCTTAGTCTGGCTACATGGAGTATGAAAAAAGTGAGGTATTAATATATTTTATCGTTCTAACGTCCTGATTCCTATTGAATTTTGAATCATCTCTTGTTCTTATCAGTCATCCTTAATTTATTATGAAAAATAACTTTATATTGTACAGTTTTTTGTAGTTGAAATATTATTCATTTACAATAAGATATTTTATGTTCAGTTATTTTAAAACGTTATACTAAGATCAATCGATTTTCGAGGTTTTCCAAAACATGAGTAAAATAACCACATTCATTACTAATTCTTCTAAAAAATCATTACTACCACATTCGATCTAAATTATATTGTCAATAATAAAAATTATCACTTTACGATTTAGATCGAACAGAAAAATTATTCATTCATTGACTCATCTCAAACGGCTGACCTATATTTTCCTTTTGCTGTATGTGACAATCTATTTGGCGAATTTGTCTGACAACATCCATGTTAAGAGTCTTAAATGCTGGGTAATTTCAATGTACACCCGTCTGTTAAACTTTTAGGATGGGGATTTTGTAATGTAGCTAATTACAAGGTTCTTTCTTACTGATGTTTTCTAATCATTAATATTTGGCCGCTTCTTAAACAGAGAAATGGAATTAAAAAAGAAATTGTTGTAACTTCGTATCCGACATTGCACAATTACGAGAGTTCGCTTCAGGATAGACTTTTCTTTACTGACCATTAGCACCGCCGGCCATTTTTGTCAAGTGAAACTGAACGAGACAGAGAACAGTCTGCTATTGATTTCCTGGAGTGGGACTGACTCCCGGTTGTAGCGGGTCGGTGGGGTCGTCTTGGGTCGCGAGGGGTGGGGGCGAGAGCCCCGCGAGGTCACTGCAACGACCATCTCACCTGACTCTTCCTTCAAGTTGTCGGTAGTTCGACTCCCACCTGAAGAGTTTCAGCAGCTGCTTGCCAAGTTCTCTACGAGTTTCTCCTAGTATAAAAAACACATACTTGCACTTCACCGCACACTATTACCGATCTAACAACCTTTTAACAAGTAGCAATACTGTTTAGGCTCTCAGATGATATGGCGATAATGAAGAAATGATGGAATGAAAATGAGAAGAAATTTTTCAAATACTGAGAGAAAACCTTCAAATCCAACATCTTACAACAAACCTTAAGAGATTCATCGTCTAGCTAATGCTGATAAGAACAACCACGTTTGGATTAATCACATCTACACTCCGTTTCTTGAATCTGTAAAGTGTGTGCATGTGTGCGTGTGTGTGTATATGTGTGTGTGTGTGTGTGTGTGTGTGTGTGTGTCTAATGCCTACCCACTTCACTTTGCGTGTTTCGGGTTCCGCATACTGCGGATAGATGGCAGGATTGTGACCCATTTTCAAATTGCACACCACTCCGGCGGGCCACGTTATGCATGTATAGTATCTGTGAAGAGTTGTCATGTACTAAGGTGAGTGTATGTTAAATGTTCGTGTAAGTGTAGTGTAGGGAACGGGTGAGGATGATGTTGAAGGTGAGGAAGGGAGAAGGGAAAACCCGGTGCCGGCACGTAGCCTACTCCTGTCGAATAATACCAAGGGGAGCCGCTAGGCTTAACGTCCCCATCCGACGAACGAATCTCCAACAATGACATATTATGCCTTCCCTTCATATGCACTGCGGAGAGATTTGGGATTTAACCAAGGCATATTGGTGCACAATTTAGTGATTAGTCCTGAGGTAGAAATTTTACAAGAAAATTTCTGACCCCGCCGGGAATTGAAACCGGACCGGCTAGTCTGGAGGCAGACACCCTACCACAAAGCTAGCTCTGCGGACTGAATCCGTCAAGTAAGTCCACGCATTGGATAAATCGCAATACAGCGAACGCCAGTAGGGGAAGTTATCCCCACTCATATGAAATGTGCATTCGACACAACACTCGCCTATCACGTTGAGTGTCTGGTGAGCTAGTAGGGGAAAAGTGGAAGGGGTCGTGGGCGGAGCTTCTACGTTCGCTATATTGCGATTTGCCCCACGCATTTGGTGGAGACGTTAACAAGCGAATGGGCGGAGACTATCAGTGCGAGAGTGTAATGCGGGCTGCATCTGTCCACAGCCGCTAAGGGGTAAGGTGCGCGTGGAAGAAGGTGGTAGGTAGGGTGGCGTTTTAGACGCTTGTTTTCAAGCAATGCTTTCCCCCCAGAGTGGTCATTGGACTGGCCCTCTCCATTCACCATTTGCGCAAAGGACTTGTTTCGTTTCCTATACATTACAGATTCCAGAAACGGAGTATAGAGAAAATCGTATCATTTGAAAATAGTTGGGAACTTACTGAAATTCAGATCTGTGCTCAGGGTTAATCAATTTTAGTTTCTATTTATGTTCAAGCACAATAATGCGCGAAAGTTATGCAATCCACAAACTCATACGATAAGGAATTGAACATGTGCGGAATGTATGTGAAGTTTGATAAAAATAGGTTTGTGCATATACATGTTTTAGGAAAGAACTAATAATTAATCGGCAATTGGCATAAATAGGAAAATTCAGGCACTACAACTTTTGGAAACTAATAGGCTACTATAATATCATTCAGCGTCTTGGGGGTGGGGGAATGAAATTCTCATGACAAAATTGGTAGTTTATTAAAGATTATTGGTGTAAATGGTAGTAATTAAACTTCCGAATAGTGAATTTTAGGTGTACCGTATAGGTGATCTGAACATACCAATTTTAAATACTTTCTGAAGTAAGTAACAGTTGAAAATATAGCAGAAAATTCGTAGAATCCTATAAATTTCTTGTAACGTTTAAGTGGTTGGTGGTTGTGAGATTTCAAGCAATTGTAGGTCACCACCGATGAGACTCACCTTAGCATAATCATGAAACAAAATCCTTTAACTTTTAATTGATATCATAACCGGTGCAAGATAATAAATCCAGCATTCGCTCAAGCCACTAATATCGTCTTGCTTTAACGTAATACGAGCGTACATACTCGACGATAATATTCAGATAATTTAATTTTCCAGTAATGGTATGTTTCGGGTTGCTAAGGGACAAGATCCGCATAGAGCAGTGGTTCCCAAACCTTTTTGATTGCTGATCCCTTTCGATTCTATAAAATATTCACGAATCCTTAAATTAAATTGAATTAAATTAAAATAATCGCTATATTAATATAGATATACATTTAATGTGCCTCCATATTTATATTCTGCACGTACTTAACATCGGCAATATGCCTACAACTAGGTACATTAATAATTACCATGCATAGCCATGAGTTTATAAACATGCAGTAGTATTTATAAACTGCGTGTATTTTTTCAGTAATTATATGCATAATTATAAGTTGATTCACCATTTTTAAATTAGCAGCAATGGGGTGTGATACATGACAAGGTGATCGACTGGTTTCTGAATTTGAAACTGTCATTTTTATTGTCTTATTAGTCACAGATCCATTGAAACGACACTGTATATTATGAAAATCTGGTCATCTACCTTTGCCGATGTACTAACTTTCACAAGTACAGTCACGTACAGTACTGTACAATAGCGTCGAGAAAAACGGTAGTATTATAGCCTATATTATTTATTTAAAAATTTATATTACCAATCGCGGATCCCCTGATAAGTGCTGGCGGATCTCTAGGGATCCGCGGAGCACATTTTGGGAACCACTGGCATAGAGTATTGAAAATAGTAACGTTTTTTCCGAATAGGTTCCCACTTAAAACATTCCACGTTGAAACTTGTCAAATTATGAGCATACAGAAGCGAATTATCATTTATTATTATTATTATTATTATTATTATTATTATTATTATTATTATATCTCAGATGAATAGTGGTTGCTTTTGATCGGATAGGCCTGCACTATACTATGTTCCTCTAAGTATCTTACAAGCGTTCAAAATGACACGACTCTATAACTGCGTATGTTTCGAGTACAACTGACATATGTCTGCTTAGTCATTATTACCCATTATTATTGAAGTAATTATTACAATTACCAGTATAACCTTAAGCAAATCCTGATTGATTCTGGTCAGAGAGACATGTCTGCAAGATCCTGTTGCGGGTTACGATGCCGCTTCTGTACATGAATTGCTTCCAGAGAACTCGTCGTTGCACATTTGGTGTTGTTACAGAAACTATCGTCATTGAAGTTGCTGTAAGTTATTATTAAAGCGATTATATTACGTAAAAATCACTCATTGCCATTACATTAAATGAGAGAAATATGACGAAAAGTTGGTCTATGCACGATTTACATACTCTTCACTATTTCGTACAGTTTCACAGACTCATTTCCATTTTAAAATTCTGAACACATCTATTCCACCCTCAACAGCATCGCATGTGAAGCACATGATACAGCTGACGGAATTAACGGAAGACGGAAGCGAAAGCGACTGCTTAGCCGATCGGAATGCGAAATCGCTGGCTTTGCGGGCTGCGTGTCTGGCGTTGACAGGGGAACTAGGTCACTTACAGCTGCCGTCTGCAGTGAACGGGGCGGCCTGTAAAAATAGTGGCCGCTCCTGTCATCTCCAGGCCCGCCTGTCTGCGTGCTTGCTAAATCCGGTGCCGACAACCACCGCGCAAGTCCCGCCTCAGCGCCTCCTGTGAGTCTCAACACCAACTCAGCGTTCACCGTTCGACCTCTTCATCCCTCAAGTCTGCGCGCGCTATGACAACAGGTCAACAGGATTAGTGGGGAGTCCAAATTTTCCTTCACTTCCTCTACAACTACTGACACTTTCTCTTATCACCACCACCTTCTTCACAAACATCGTCACCTCCTTAACCACCACCAACACGCCCTAGCCTATCCTAAGGGGGAGATTCACAGAATCAAACCCGACCGAAGACGATGAATTGTAAGCCTTCCGCAATATCTCCGCCAGGATTCATTCCTAAGAGCTCTTCCAAGAGCGCTTCGACACATTGGAAGGACCGTTGGAATGGATCCTGCACTGCTTGGTCACGTTGGCGGTATGAACTTAGGGCTGGGGGGGGGAGGGGGCCCTCATTGGGTGAGCGGGTGCGGGGTCAAATGCAGCCGGTGGACTGGTACATCTCATTACCATTTATTCCATAAATTAGGGATGCACAATATGCCTCAGTATGGCCGACGTGCAAAGGGTCGTCTCTAACCCGCCACTAGCCACCGTTACCTTACCTAACCTAAGAGGCAATAAAATCCTTAGCATGGCTTTTTCCAGGAGGAAAATAAACGCGATAGAGTAGTGTCGTAGATAAGTGACATAGAAACTATCTCTGTTTCTGTTGGAGATCTCCAGGAAAAATCTGTCGCTCATGTTCATTTCAACGCTGAATTACTTCTACAGTCAAAGGTGTCGTTAAATAAATTATGTACTACTATACGTCCCACTGAAAGCTTATGCAAACTGATCATATATAATGAATCAGATTTCTGCTTTCGTCTTTATTGCTTATCTGAATCGTATACACCTTTCTATTTGATGGAACAAGTCATTAAACCACTGCACCCACTTGTATAGAAGCACTTCAGACACCATCCCATAGAAGACATCATTCTCAGCTTCAACGGTGTCAAAGACAAATCTTCGCATTTTCTTCTTGATAGTTGAAACAAGAAGAAAAAGCATGATGTCTCATCAGACTATGGTTCGGAAAATAGAGGAATGGGGAAAACTGAAGTAACTTGATACGAGTATTCATTTTTTTATATAAAAAAGTAAGCTAATGAGACGCAGGACTCTTTCATTCATAGCTATGAGCATGAATATATGACGACTTTCAGATTTAATGCAGCGAAAAATCCTATGACCGAGAAACATCAAGCCGAAATTTATCACTTTATTACACTCGGTTATAGAATAGTGAGAACCAAAGGCAAACGAGGATTTTGATGTGGGCGACAAATGGTCGATAAATAAACTTTTTATCAACTCCTACGGAGACATAGTTCCTATCCTATGCTAAATGTACGGTTTCTTTAGCCAGATAAATCTTCCTAGGGAATCTTATCTCTCTCAGCAAGTGGACTGCAGACAAGTATAGTAACCACGCGAGCACGTAAGAGAGATAGTATTTATTTAAAAATAGTTTGCGTAGAGTTTTAAAGGTTCACTTAAGATTTAGTGAAGCTCAGAAAAATAATTAGATTCAATGTGTTGATTTGAAGTGTAACTTGAGAGTTAAAATGTTTTCAACGCGTATGAAAAATAAAGCTTTTCTAAGTTTATCCCGATTTTAGGCAAATAAAGTCAGCGTGTTAATATCCACACAGTGCAAGTATCAACAGAGTTTGACGTCTATAGATGCAATGAAATCTCATGAAAAAAATTATGGTACACATATTCTACGAGTTCCCTTGTTTCACTTGCCATTTTCCTTATATAATGCATCAGTTTCATTTCCTAACCGCTAAGAAACACTGACCGTGTCTGGTGTTAAGAGTTTTCCTTACGGACATCACTCTGTATGTTCGCTAAGGTCATAGCCTGATAAAGGTACCACATGACAAATAAGGTGAAGTTTCTTACCCAGTCTCTATGAAGGGAGTTGTCTGCTGATTCTGGCAATCTATGAGTTATTTCTTGGTAGTCGCCAAGTTAATGATAAGGAAGTCTCTTGGTTTAGTATACTGTGTGTGATTTCTTCTCATGTAATCACTAACTCCGCTCGGTAAATGCAAAGAAGTTTTGCAAAGAGTTTTCCTCAGTGTAAAAGCTCTCAATTGCCCTATAGTACATATCTTGTTATAAAATTTAGAGAAACTACAAATGTACAAAGCGTGTATGAGAAACAATGTCTTTTAACCCAGAAAAGCCTGATCTTTATAATACTTCGTCTAGAACGTTTTAAATGAAACCATGTGCTTTATTTTTAATACAATAACATTAATGACAATGAGTGACTGAGTAATTGTCACTGACATTTTGTGACTATTTGTGGTCATCATGACGAAAGCTGTAGCGTTGCTGCACACAGGGAAAATACCGTTTAGCGGTAAGAAAAATTACAGATACATTGGGTCAGTACTTCAAACTTTCATGTAACTTTATCGTCCCTGAATAAGCTTACAGTTTGAAGGTAGTATAATGAAAGTTCTGACCTATGTTCTTACTAATTTTAAAGAGAATTCATATGTTGGTACTATTACTATGATGTAATTTCATAAACAGACTGAACTAGTTCGCTACGTAATTTGCATTTTTGTCACCTCCAACTTCACGAGAGTGAAGACCTTCCAAGTACAGCTGTTGAGAGACCCCTTGTTCCTTCCCCGCACAAAGGACAGAGAAGCTTCTCATTTTCCGTCTCGTTGCACGTCATTAACTGGACCTCCCTCCCCTCGTCTGATCCGACACATCCCTGTTCAGTTTATTACCCTCATGAACACTGCAGTGTGGTGTACACAAACACTGAATCCGTACTAGCACAAAAGTTGCATTCCAACTTGTCGACAAAAATTTTCCGCAACAGGATATTCTTAACTAATGTCATCCAGGCCTTGCACACAGAAAAGTATGTTTCATTGTAATTTCACTCATATTCATGATATCCACTACAGGTCTCAGATTTGCTATTTGACGTTCTCAGGATTTTGTTGGGAGTGTATTTCTCCTTTCTTTCTATTAAGTTCAATATACAGTATTTCTTTAACTTGCGTATCTCAACCTTTTTTATCCGAATGTGGTACCTCGCAAGTAAATGAAAAAAATTTCCTGTCAACTTTCCGAGTGGATGTCCAGTTTTTCTGACAGAAGTTTACACTATTATCTTATTTCTAACTACACATTTTTTTAGCTTTTCTATTTCAATTTTTTAATATTGCTTCTTTCATTTTTTTAAATTGTTAATTTTTTATCAACATTTTCTTTCAGATAGAATAATACGAATAATGTATATTTAAATTCAAGGGCCGCATTCTTAGCGCGGGCTTCCGGTGGACGATCAGCGAACCAACGTTTTTCGGAATATGTATGGTAAGACTTTCTTGGGTTAAATTTCAACGTACCTCGTTTACATGTTTCGACCTATTTATGAGTTATCTTCAGAACTGGTCGTTGTAGGTCTTGGCGCCACTTGTTCTGTTTCCTGTGAGGGTGTGTTCCTGTGGTATAGTGTAGAGTCAAAGAGTGTGTGTGTTTTGAAGTTGAGTTGTGTGTTGAGAATTTCGTTGGGGTGTGTTTTTGTGTGTCTGTATATTTCATAACACACAACTCAACTTCAAAACACACACTCTTTGGCTCTACACTATACCACAGGAATACACCATCACAGGAAACAGAACAAGTGGCACCAAGACCAACAACGACCAGTTCTGAAGATGACCCATAAATAGGTAGAAACATGTAAACGAGGTACGTTGAAATTTAACACAGGGAAGTCTTACCATACATATTCCGAAGTGATACACTGTTAAAAGTTGTGTAATCAAGATGTAGAACGTTTCTCGTATTCATAAACCAGTGTTAGCGATATGATATGATATATGAATCCTGTACAAGTAACCAGTCGATAGCCGGGGCTAGTTTAGCACGCTCGTAGCGTGGGCTAGCGAAATGTCTATGGATAGCACTCCAAGATATTAAGTAATACGTTTCCTCTAATACCATTGTTTAAAATTGTTTTAAGGTTTTAGACAAATACCAGACAAAATACATTTTGTTGGAGTGAGATACCTGTACTGCACAGTTCTTCATAAGATATTCTATCTCATAAATGAATCCATAATGTGAAGTTGCGCCCATGCTCTTATCACCCATGTGCTTCGAGTACAAGGTACAATATTAATGACCACAATCTTAAACTTCGGCGCTGTATACATCCAGGAAAGATCTAATTTTAATTCTTCTATTTATTTCTAAATATTTCTACATCGCAGTAGTGGTGGTGGTGGTGGTAGAAAATTGAACAGCGCTTCAGCAGCTGTAGCGATTTCCGCCCTTTCACTCAAGCCACTTGGAAAAACAATAATTTAAGACAAGAATACAATATTACAAATAGTTGTCAAATATTTATTTAAAAATGTAAGGAGAATTATATTTGGAGAGAAGTAGTATAAAGGACACTAAAGAAGATCAGGCCAAAAATAAATATAAGCCAAAGCACAATTATTGTACTTATTAATGAGGAAAGTATCCTAGATATATGAAGTCCGGTGTTTGTGCCCAATAAAGGTAATGAAATATTTGGACGGAAATGGTTCAAATGTGTGAAATGAAAGAATTTTAACGCTCTACGCAATCCATATATATTTAATAAAATACTAGACCCACAGAAAGCTGCAGCTGTAAAGTGTCCCTAATAAAATATTCAGGTAAAGGTAATTAAGGTGTTTTAACTGCACTATTCATGTACTACTTTCACCTCTGAATATTTTGTCCCTATTAAAATATTCAGAGGTAAAGGTAATACACGAATAGTGAAGTTAAAATATTAATTACTTTACATACTCTCCAGGAGAACAGATAAGGATAAAATTTATATACATGCGGCTTTCATTGATGCATTACTAGCCTATATCTTTCGCACTCCCAATTCCCAAGCTTCCCTGTCCTCCAATATATTTTCAGGAATATCTCTATTCTTCATTTCTTCACCTATATTATTCTACTCTGTTTTCCGTGGTCGTACTCTTTTTTTTTCCTCCAATAGGTTTCCAGTTCATCACTCCCTTAGGAAGTCGACTGTCCTCTATTCGCTTTGTGTGTTCAAACCACACGAGTTGCTTTGTCCTAATTTTCTTCACTTCCATTTCTTCTCAAATTATTCATTTCTGATTCTTTCCATTCTTGATGTTCTGTTTGCTCTCTTTCAAAAATTCATTTCCGAAGACAATCATTTCCGAAGACAATCATTTCCTCTCCTTCCTTTTTTAATGTCAAATTTCTAACTCATATTATATAATTTTCTTAACAATTGCATTAGAGATATTCCGTTTTCTTCTTTTGGTAGTGTGCTTATCACATAAAACGCCATTTAATAAAGATATTGCCTTCCTTTCTTTAACATTTCTCCGTCTTTACTAAGCACGACTCCTAAGTATTCGTAATTTTCAAACATTCTTATAACGTGTCCATCTTCTAATATTAAATTCTGTTTCCTTTTTTTTCCCTCCATGTCAACATTTAAGCCCTCTTTGGATAAAAATTATTCACAAAGGCGAAAGACAAACATTTTTTCCAAGTGCAACAAATAGTGTCGCGCGTATTGTGTTGCCACCTAGCACCACCGTACTCTGAAAAATGTAGCAAAATATGTTCCAATGTCACGGGAATATACATGCCGCATGTCACACTTACGTGCAGGCTCTCCATTCAAATACTAAAACACCGAAACCCCACAAGCAACGGAGTTTTATTCGTGGCATATTTTAATACAATCTTCAAAAAGAAAGTTTACACTAGTTAAGCTAATTATCTTGCATGTAACTGTGATAATTTACATGTATAAGTCAGCTTTCTTTATTTTCTGAGAATGAACTGAGTCGGTCACTGGCGTAAAGGTAGCGTGTCTGCCTGCTGATCCGCAACTGCGTTCGGATAAGGCAGGCTTGAAGAACTGTGCGACAATTGTGGCGTTACGTCACTCATCGGACAAGTCACTCACCTCTTCCTTCCATCCCCGCGTCATTGACTTTGTAGGGGAGGGGATTTGTATTAAGTGTCTGTCTTTATGTGATTGCGTAAGGGGCTACAGATACGTCATTCAACGCCGGTGGACTGTAGACGGGGAACCAACGCTTTCCCCAAGCTTTCCACCCCCTCTCGCCAGTTCTGCATCCCTGGGATATGGGTACGATTCCCATTCGAGCCGATTACCTGGTTGGATTTCTTCCGAGGTTTTCCCCAATTCTAAGACGAATTTCAGATTATCTATGACGAATCCTTGGCTTCATCTCGCCAAATATCATCTCGCTATCACCAATCTCATCGACTCTAAAACCCTAGTAGTTTATATAGTGCCGTTAAATAAACTAAAAAACTATGCGAATCAAGTTTCACCCTTCCACACAACCACTAATAATGTTATGTATCATATAGGTTCCATCTTGAATAACAACAACAATAACAATAACAATAATAATAATAATAATAATAATAATAATAATAATGCTGCCAGGAAGTCAAAAGGAGAATAGCAATGGCCAAGGAAGCTTTTAATAGAAAAATGAGCATTTTTGCGGACCTCTGGAAAAATAACTAAGAGACTAATGAAGTGATTTGTATGGTGTGTGGCATAGTATGGGGCAGAAACATTGACATTACGACGAAGCGAATAGAAGCATTTGAAATGTAGATATGGAGAAGAATGGAATGTGTGAAGTGGACAGACAGAATAAGAAAAGAAGCTGTGTTGGAAAGAGTGGGTAAAGAAAAAATGATGCTGAAACTGATCAGGAAGAGGAAAAGGAATTGGTTGGGTCACTGGCTGAGAAGAAACTGTCTACTGAAGAATGCACTGGAAGAAATGGTAAACGGGAGAAGAGTTCGGAATAGAAGATATCAGATTATAGATAATATTAAGATATATGGATCATATGAGGAAACAAAGAGAAAGGCAGAAAATAGGAAAGACTGGAGAATGCTGGGTTTGCAATGAAAGAATAAATAATAATAATAATAATAATAATAATAAGAAGAAGAAGAAGAAGAATTTTTAATTTGAATTTAGTATGCAATGAAATACACTGACTCCGCGCTTAATGTAAAATTACCTACAAGCAAATATTTAGATCTGTGAACGAAGTCTCGTAGTAGATGAATGCATTGTCGATTACATTATAATATGGTTGAAGTGGGTTATTGCTGATCTCTACAATCCCTCGAGGTGATATTAATAGTGAAGCCCTCAACGCGGCGTTAATCTAGTTAAATGAAACTCGTTACTAATTTGACGAGGCTTCTCGCCTATTGTAAGGCACTAATTAACGGAAATCTTAATGAGGCGATAGTCTGGAGGGGCGTGCGCGCCCGACCTGTATCATCAGTCTGCGAGAGAAATTGATCCGAATTTGTATTACGGGGGGTGTTGACCTATCGCTGAGTCATAGCCAATATTAGTCCCCAGCCCCAAGGTATCAATATCCCAGATGTTGGAAAATGTCACCCCTCTCGTATTTGTTATTCGTTCACATAAGGACCTCTCAGAAGCCCGGTACGGAAACATTTGTCACCATTTAGCGTGTTAAAGTCAGGGTGATAGACTAGACACTGGGGATCGGAAACTAAGTAAACAAGTGAATTCCTCTCCCTCCAGAGTAATGAAACTATACAGGACGCAAAGGGACAAGGTTGCTCCTTTGGTAGGACTATGGACTGGGAAAGTAAGGGTTCAATTGTGACTGGAGGCAAGAGATTTTAAAATGTTTTCGGAGTTCACTCAATGTTGCACGCTTTATTTTTACTACCTTGTTTGACTACACTACGGCACACTGGCTCGCATGGATACAATTGAACTACAATGACCACAGATAATTGTCAAGCGAGATTCGAATTGCATAGTTATAATCAACAATGACATCTCTAGTCACACCCAGCTTCATACTAAACTGCTTCCTCTTATTGAATCCTCCCCTGAGCAAGAAAGTGCTAGAATTGTTGTTCCTTGTATATTGTTACATTCTCTGTTCTTATAGCAATGAACAGTACATAAAATTTCAGTTCAGTTAAAGAAATAAAGAACAAATTATTTAAAACCATTCATAAACCATTCTTATCCCTCCAACACAGAAAACACCCTTTCTCCTCTTCAAGTTGCGGTTTCATTCGTTCAAAAATTTTCCTCCGATTTCTCTATATTTCATTTTCCTATAATTAATAATTGTTTCGGATGTGTGCTAAGAGGGATGAAGTTACAGGAGAATGGAGAAAGTTACACAACACAGAACTGCACGCATTGTATTCTTCACCTGACATAATTAGGAACATTAAATCCATAAGTTTGAGATGGGCAGGGCATGTAGCACGTATGGGCGAATCCAGAAATTCATATAGAGTGTTAGTTGGGAGGCCGAGACGTAGATGGGACGATAATATTAAAATGGATTTGAGGGAGATGGAATATGATGGTAGACACTAGATTAATCTTGCTCAGGATAGAGACCAAAGGTGGGCTTATGTGAGGGCGGCAATGAACCTCCGGGTTCCTTAAAAGCAAGTAAGTAAGCAAGCAAGTGTGCCTACACACATTTCTTGTATATTTTCTGACAATTTCTGCTATCAGTTACTAGTTTTCTACATCTTCTTTAGACTGTGGTTTCTTATAATTCCCAGTGGAAATCTTGAAAATCTCATTTCCGCTGCGTGTAATATACTTCTATCTTCTTCAGTCATCGTCCAAGTTGCGCTTCCATATAATGCACGAAGTACAGACATCGTTGCAAAACTTTTAATTTAGTTTCTTTCTTACTATCTTAGCGATCTCTGAATAGTACATGGGCTATGCAACTTATCCCAATTAAATCATTTATATCAGTTCTCTTGCGAAATAAAATTACTTCTAAATGTCTATACACCTAATTTGATAAATTCTTGGATAGACTGCAATAATTGGACTAAAGCACACATCTGTTGAAAGTATCCTTTTATTAATTTCACTGGATTCTAGAATAATTTTGAGTACTACTGAATTGTGTGTTCCACGCCGTGGCGTCGCGGTCTAAGGCATCCTGCCTAGGACCCGCGTTACGGAATGCGCGCTGGTTCGAGACCTCGTGAAGGAAGAAATTTTCTCATGAAATTTCGGCCAGTGTATGGGACCGGTGCCCAAGCCAGCATCGTGATGCACTTGGGAAACTACGATAGGTAGCGAAAATCCGGTTTCGCAAAACAACTATAACGACTGGGGGGATCATCGTGCTAACCACACGATACCTCCATTCTGGTTGGATGATCGTCCACCTCTGCTTCGGCATGTGGACGTGAGGCCAGCAGCCGGCTGGTCGGTCTTGGCCCTTCAGGACTATAGCGCCGTGGATTTGCTTACTTACTGAACAGTGTATTTGCAAGAATTTAATCCATTACCACTAGTAAAAGCATTTTCAACTTGTTAATTATTTCCCTTAACATACATTATACCCTGGAAAAATCTCTTTGCCCTCATAAGAAGTAGAAGTGACTGAAATTTAAGCTTTTCAGTTTTTATAAGGGAAGTGAACCCAGCAACAACTCAATTTCTTGCAATTTCTTCTTATTGATAAGTACTGTTGATGAGAACAGTAACTGCTACTACAATGATAAATTTAATTAAAACTAGGGCAGATGTCCAAATTATTCGAAAGACCTTAAATATGTAGGGATGGAACATATCACTATTTCCGCATACTGAAACACATGTTGCTTATCTACAAACAGAGTACTGTGGCGTGAATTGCAGAGCTCCAAGATAAGAGTTTTATTAAAGTAACGTATAGTAGGCATATACTACATTTTTATCAAATTTTTTATATGCTTGCTTAAATTTTCGAATAAATGGATGACTTGAATGGAAGTAGGCAACGCAAGATAACACATTGCAGCCAGTAAAAAAGTTTAGGACTTCCGGAAAAAAAAAAAACGTACTTTGCAATCGTCCATAAACATTAGTATTAAGTTAATATTGTGCTGTACATATGTTGAAAGTTTCGAAAATTAACTGGACAAATGAAGAGAACATCAGAATAAGTTCATAATAAAACATTTAATTGCACTACGAAATTAGATTTCCATTTGAGGTATTTAATTGGTTATGTCTCCTTTCGTCTGATGAACAACATTAAAAAAATGTGATCTTATTCAAATTTTAATTTAAAATGAGTTATTAGATTTATCAAAGCAATTCATTCAAACCAAAGTTGTATCTCGCAATCGCAAAAATTCGAGCAACTATAACAATTTTCCTCGAGCTGTATGAAACAGCATTTCCTTCAGGAAATACAGCGAAATTGAAACAGGAAAACAGAAATGTCGTAACTCGAAGATGATTTATGTGTTAATATTTTATCACTCGTGGAGAGCATCAAGCAGAGATTTCGCATTAATTCAAAACAGTGTTGAAATCTCATTGGGATTCTGCCTAGTGCATCACGTGAAAAATGTTGGAAATCTTAGCAACAAATTAATCGTTCTTAAAATAAATTTCTTAGGGTTATTAGAAAGTTTTTCTTTATTCTACCACACTGACGAAATTTGTACATTATGAAATTCATTAATCAAGGAATTTTAATGTAGTTTAATTACTTTCATCAATTATATATATATATATATATATATATATATATATATATAGCCTAAGTAAAGCACCATAATTCTGCGAATTATGGTATTATCTTTGATACATTGAAATATCACACTTTGTTAGGGAGCTCTTCAATTCTAGTACGTAGTAAGAATATAAAATTAGCTTTAATAATCGCATTTATAACTTAAGATTTCAATTACGGAAAGCATCTTGATGACTGCATTTTTATCAGTAATTCAATGTAAGGTAAAAATCTGTGTAGATTTTTCATTTTTTTAGTTGGTTACTTAACGACGCTTTATCAACTACTAGATTATTTAGCGTCGATGGAATTGATGACAGCGAGATGGTATTTGGCGAGATGAGGTCGAAGATTCGACATAGATTGACATTGGCTTCCGGTTGGAGAAAACAATGGAAAAATATAGCCAGGTATACAGCCCAAGCGAGAACTGAATCCAAGCCCGAACACAGCCCCGAATCAGAAGACAAATGCGATACCGCCTGAGCTATACGGCAATGGACTTCACTTTGTTGCGCGTTTGAAGTCAAATTCTATTACCTTATCTTGAAAATTCGAAAGTTCTAGTTTGCTTTCGTTCTCTGTAACACTTTTTTTAAAACTTGCCACACTAAAAGTAATTATTCGAACTAAAATGGCATAAAGAAATTTTCATTAGACATTTACAATAAGTTATAATTTGTATTTTTAAATGTCATACATTCAGTTTTATATTTCGAGGATTATTTGTACATACTTTATATAAAGTCGAATAAAAATCAAGTATCTATTTATGATCTATAACACGCTCAGGCTCGGTAAAATAAAATGAAGGAAACTGCAAAGAGTTGCATAATGTATTACACGCTGACAGACGGCGCTGGTGTCAAAGCGGCGTGGCTAGAGTACCGATTTAAAAATAGATCATCGTACGATCCATGACGAGTATTTCTGTGCGGATCTTTGCCATTCCACGTATAAATAGAACCACATATGCGAAGGTGTCGCTCACATGTACAAATCATTCTTTAATCAACGAATCCCCTCTTGGATGACAGAAGCGAGGCTTAATCTGTATTAGGGAATTGAAATTAATTATCTGTAAAATTTAATTGTATCAGGTTATTATGTATAAGATGCAAAAACAGCGTATTCCTATATCTACATAATATTATTAATTTATTTTCTCTTATCGTCTCAGTCTCCCTTTTGTAATTCTCTTGCTTGCATATTTTGACGATTATTCTTCTAACCATGTCTTCTTAGGTCTCCCCATTTTTTTTTTCTTTTTATAACCATTCAAGCAAACTTCTCGGAAGTATTTTTGATTAAACTAAATTACGACCATTGATGTATTCGATCAGCTTCGGCCACTGTGAACTGATTCACAAGTCAGTCGGTCAGGATTTAGCATTCATTTCATACGGCCTTGCTAATGTCAGATGTACCTTTAATCTAACCTGAAAGATACACAAAAATCACTCTTACAGAAACATCGGTCTAAGAAACATGGCTTATTTAATTAATGTTTCCATGAATAATTTATACATACAGTATTTAATTAGGGACAATATATTTTTTATCAATACACATATTTTACAATAAATATAATTAAAAATAATTCAAAATAACATTTTTATTAAACATTTTACAACAATTTTTTTTCAGTCTTGGGTAATTAATAATTCACACACTACATTAACGCTGAAAACTCGAAGTCGTAGAAATGTAAGCGCAAAGGGTCATAAATACGATTCAAATCTCTTCATTCACATTATACTTCGAAAAATTTGTCGATGTAAAATTGCATTTTCTCGTGACCTAACCTTTAATAGAAGATAATATTTTTCCTCGAAATTATTCAAATCAACTTTACAGGAAGTTATACCTGAAAGCTTGATTTGCATAATACACGTCATTGTTCGTTAACAGAAAACCACAATTTAAGTCACAAAGAGTTAGTGTGCACTCAATATTTGTTGCTTGACGGTTGTCAGCCCACTTTGAGGTCTGTGAATACAGAGGGGAAAAATTAGATCGGTGTCTGGTAGAGTTCCCGGGTAGCTCAGTTGATAGAGTGTTGGTACGTTTAACCAAGGTCCCGGGTTCGATACCCGACCCTGGAACAATTTTTCCTCAAAATTATTCATAACATCAGTAATCCAAGAAGAACTCTTAATTTTTACACGATCTATTTCTCTGTATTTACTAACGTTTGCTGAATATTCAATTTTTCTTCTCGTACTTTCGAGTTTTTTTTATTTATCCATAAACAATATTTAAAAAACTTCACAAAACAATATACTTTCAATGGATTCCAGCCAGGGTGGAGAAAAACCCGCCAATGCGGAAACAATAATTAATTGAAGAGTTCTTGCGTCACAGTTTTATAAATATACGAAATTCCTGGGATAGTTCGCGAGTGTTTCCCATATGCGGACACACTCGTGGTCAGTTGCAGCGGCGGCTGCTGATGTTATGTACGTTCATGATAATGATCCGCCAGTAAGATTTACGGATTTTCAGTCGCGATGCGCTTCAAGTAAAATAATAATTACATTTAACAATTTAAGTCTTACAGGACATACGCTACAGTTCAATACGATTTATTATGCAATCTATACTCTAAATCACGTTTGGAAAGTAAGGTACAGAATCTATACAAATTTACAGAATCTATACAAATTCTACATTACGATCTTTCAAGGAATGCACAAGGAAAATGGACATATTTCAGATTCATTAAATGGAAAGGAATCGGGGAAAGTTGATCAGAATTACTTTTTCCGCCCCTTATTATTTTTATCCTTTTCCAGTCATGGATTAGACATGAAATCTTTCGCCATCTTTCTAAATGAAGTCTCAGCTCTGTTTCTTATAGAGTGACATTTTAAAATATTTTTAAAACTCCTTAGTATCGATCGTTTCCCCCATTAAGTCGTCTTAGATGTTGCATTTACAGTGAAACTTTTCTTAACTTATTAATCGACCGTCAAAATTTACAGGCATATTCACACGTGCTGTTATGGTTCAGTAGCTTAGTGAATACCTAAATGTGCACGTAAAAGGTTTTTAATAAATGATTATTCAAGCATAAAATCTTTTCTTAATATCAATCTCACATAAAATCTTCTATTTTTACAGTACTTGTAATGCTAGAATTACAACAGTTATAAAATGTATTATGTGTATCAGGGTGGGAATTAAGATTTCTCATGAGGGGTGGGATAGATTCCTAGATAGAGAATACCATACATAAAATGATTACCCTCATTCGACACTGCTCAACGCTTGGTCGCAATGAGTTGTAATTAATCTTGATTATAATAATAATTATATCCATGAGCAAACTTAAGATAAGATGTGTCTAAGTTATTGATTGTTTCAGTTCGCCGGTGATGATAATACATCAATATTATTTTCTTTAATTAGTTTATACTTTACAAAGTACATATACTAGTATTACAACAATTATATTTTGTGAGGGGGGGATAGAAATTATCCCTGGCAGGGATGTTAATATGAAATTATGAGAGGACAACTTTCCAACAGGGAGAAATCCCCCCTTCCTCCCGTTAATTCGCACCCTGATGTGTATAAAAAGCGAGGTTCTGGTAACGTCTTCAGAGCACATTGAAATACTATGTTGTTCCAAACAAATGTTACTTGTATGCCACTGAAATTCAGCCATCACTATTCAACTGCCGGTAAGTTGTATTCCATTGTTCAGCTAGCGTTAAACATTAACTTAGGGTAAAGGTTGGTAATATTGTGATGAGTAATATTGTGATTGTTCTTTTTGAGAATTTATTACAATTTTACTGAGCGAGAGGAAGATCGGTTTTTTGCGTCAACGTATTAAAGAAATGTTCGTGGACAAATTGCTGCACAAAACCGGTGCTTCTCTCGCTCAGTAAAATTGTAATAAATTCTCAAAAAGAACTACCACAATATCACTCGTATCACAGTATTACTAACCTTTATCCTACATATTATTTTTCATTTGCTTTAGGATTAAACGTACGAACAAATTACAATAGTATAATTGAAATACAAACTGCTGAGCCATTTATACCCGAACCCACGCTTTCAGAAGTCGAAATTGCGATAGAAAATCTGAAAAAGTACAAGTCTCCAGGTATCGATCAAATTCCAGCAGAATTAATACAAGAGGGTGGAAGTGCATTATATAGCGACATTTATAAGCTTGTACTTGCTATTTGGGAAAAGGAAATTGTACCAGAACAATGGAAGGAGTCCATAATTGTACCTATTTTAAAAAAGGGGGACAAAACCAACTGTGGTAACTTTCGAGGAATATCACTTTTGTTGACGTCGTACAAAATTTTGTCCAATATTCTTTTGAGAAGATTAACTCCGTACGTAGATGAAATTATTGGGGATCATCAGTGCGGTTTTCGGCGTAATAGATCGACTATTGATCAGATTTTTTGTATTCGACAGATAATGGAGAAAAAATGGGAGTATAAGGGTACAGTACATCAATTATTCATAGATTTCAAAAAGGCATATGACTCGGTTAAGAGGGAAGTATTATATGATATTCTTACTGAATTTGGTATTCCCAAGAAACTAGTTCGATTAATTAAAATGTGTCTCAGTGAAACATACAGCAGAGTCCGTATAGGTCAGTTTCTATCTGATGCTTTTCCAATTCACTGCGGGCTAAAGCAGGGAGATGCACCATCACCTTTACTTTTTAACTTCGCTCTAGAATATGCCATTAGGAAAGTTCAGGATAACAGGCAGGGTTTGGAATTGAACGGGTTACATCAGCTTCTTGTCTATGCGGAAGACGTGAATATGTTAGGAGAAAATACACAAACGATTAGGGAAAACACGGAAATTTTACTTGAATCAAGTAAAGCGATCGGTTTGGAAGTAAATCCCGAAAAGACGAAGTATATGATTACGTCTCGTGACCAGAATATTATACGAAATGGAAATATAAAAATTGGAGACATCCTTCGAAGAGGTGGAAAAATTCAAGTATCTTGGAGCAACAGTAACAAATATAAATGACACTCGGGAGGAAATTAAACGCAGAATAAATATGGGAAATGCGTGTTATTATTCGGTTGAGACGCTCTTATCATCCAGTCTGCTGTCCAAAAATCTGAAAGTTAGAATTTATAAAACAGTTATATTACCGGTTGTTCTGTATGGTTGTGAAACTTGGACTCTCACTCTGAGAGAGGAACATAGGTTAAGGGTGTTTGAGAATAAGGTGCTTAGGAAAATATTTGGGGCTAAGCGGGATGAAGTTACAGGAGAATGGAGAAAGTTACACAACACAGAACTGCACGCATTGTATTCTTCACCTAACATAATTAGGAACATTAAATCCAGACGTTTGAGATGGGTAGGGCATGTAGCACGCATGGGCGAATCCAGAAATGCATATAGAGTGTTAGTTGGGCGACCGGAGGGAAAAAGACCTTGAGGGAGGCCGAGACGTAGATGGGAGGATAATATTAAAATGGATTTGAGGGAGGTGGGGTATGATGATAGAGACTGGATTAATCTTGCACAGGATAGGGACCGATGGCGGGCTTACGTGAGGGCGGCAATGAGCCTTCGGGTTCCTTAAAAGCTATTTGTAAGTAAGTACACTCCATTTTTAGCCTTTAAATTGGCAAAACTTCATTTCTCACACTAGTTTATTACACCGTGTCGGACTGTAAAGAAAACAGCTATCGCGATGTCCATATTTTATATGCCGTACAATATCATAGCATTGTGAAATTTTAATTTGTGCGAGATCGTGCGTATTTGCTTGTTTTTCGCACAGAACCAATACGCGTTTAAGTGTGAAATACCAAATTCAGTATTCCCAACGTAACACACATAACAATTTCCCTCTTCTTACCGCTTAAGCGCGACATTCATTTTACTGCTTTAAGCTTTTAGCATATTATTTTTAGAGACGTTTAACATAATAATTATAAATTGGAAACTTACCACTGCAATTTCACCTAAATTGCAATGTTAATTATTGTTTTTAAATATTTGCAAAAATTAAGTAAAGTCTACTACTCCACGAAACTTATTGCATTCCTGATACAAGTAACATTAAGGAAGCCGTGAAAAAATTAACGAGATCCCAGATGCCGATGTTATTACTGCAATATGTTATATAAATAATATTGTTAAAATATTAAAATGAAAAATAAATCATTACATAACCTTACCGTTTGTTTTAAGTTCGCATTTATAGACTGGGGGAAAAAAAAGACAGACGTATATCACGGCCTGCTGGAGTATAGTAAACACAGAAAAAGCATTTTACAGCAACAATGTTGAAGAAAGATATTTTGGTGTTCCGAAGTTGGCGTCATTAAACAGAAACCAACATGGAGATTTCATTGCAACTAATTAGAAATTCGTCTTTCAGGTATGTAATAAACGATCTTCGCACAAAATAATGTACAATACACGAGCGGTATGTTTGTTTTCATGTTCTCGGAAATTAAAAAAGCTCAACTACGTTTCGCTTTTTCAATCTTTTCCTCGACAATGAAAACGTCAACATACCGCTCTTGTAACGTATATTACTATTTCCTACCAATTTTTTTCTATTTTTCTATTAAAATTATAGCCTACTAATCTGTTGTATCCTATGGGATACTTGCGAATTTGAGGACTAACAGATGGCTGTTGTATCGTCCATACTCGACCTCGGAAAAAATTGCTTGTTATCCAAGATAAGGAAGTGGAACACTATGTAATCTATGAACCTCTCTGGAATTTTGCATTTCCTGTCACCAAATATTGGAAAGCAAGGAGGAAGATTATTTATTAAATCCGGAGAATGACATTTCCGTTTATTATTAAAATTAAAATTCATTGTTGTCTTAAAACAATAGCATTTCTTTATTACTACCATGAGCACTAATCTACTGCCAAGATGTGCAATGAAAATCCCTCTAGTACCATGTAAAAATATCCAAAAATATTACAGAAAATAATGTTAGGAAGCTTAAACTGTTTACCAATATAATACGAAATACAATATGACTACACACATTAAGACTTGTAACTACCAAACGAAACATTTCCGGACACAGGTTCTTATATGAAAATTGTAGAAATGTACAGAAAAGTCACCAAAACATCCTGTATCATACAAAATGTGTCTTCTGTCCAATCAGTAGACCTTAACCCGGATACTTTGATATGAAGAACAGTGCGTCATTCTCCACTCCTAATATATGCTTAAGTTTAACTAATTTAGGTCCACCTAATACAAAACGTCTACACTGAAGGTAATTGTAACCATCTAACAGAAAAAGAAGCACTCTCTGTGGACCTCTGGAAAAAGAGCTAAGGAAGAAATTAGTGAAGTGCTTATTGTGGAGTGTGGCATTGTATAGGGCACAAACATGGACATTACGATTAAGTGAGAAAGCACTTGAAATGTCGTTATGGAGGAGAACGGAGCGTGTTAAATGGACAGACAGTCTTGGCAAAAGAAGATATCAGACAATAAGCAACGTTAAGATAAATGGATCGCATGCGGTGACTAAAGAAAGGCGAAAAATAGGCAAGATTGAAGATCACTGGGTTTGAGTGAAAAACCTACCCTTGGTCGGAAAAATAAGAATGAAAGAAGTAGGTCTATGCGTCCGCAACAGAATTCGAAGCAACGGTCCGCTGAGGGCGAAATGTCAGACGCTTCGCAGGAACAGGTGTTGTGATAACAAGTGCGACTTCGCGTCTCATAAAAACTCCGTGGGTAAATATTAGCGAGTGAAGTCAATGCCCGCTCTCAACGCTGCTCACTGCACTTTTTCTTGAGCAATGCGAGGGTGTGGGTAGTTGGCTGCCTCAGAGCAACGAGCAAGGACTGGCCACACATCCATCCAATGAAGTTCCAGCACCAAGTATCCAGGGCTTCGAATGCGGGGTCTAAATCCCAAAATTCCATGCTGTAATTTGTGAAGGAGGAAGACAGGAGAACACGTGGAATAGAAGATATTAAAACATTTGGCTAACCGGGGTCCAGAAACGGTTGCTTTTCTTACTGTCGATTTTAAGCCTTGGATAGAGTTAAATTAAGAAGCCTAGCATTCACTTGCGCATACTTTAAAATAAAGAGCGAGTCTATATTTCAAAACTTATTATTATTCATATTATTTAGGTAATAAACTAAGTTAGCGAGCTGGACTCGTGTTCTAAAGGTGAGTTTGGGCGTGGGTTCAAATTCCGCTTGAACCAATTACACGTTCGTGCTGTTATTCCGGCGTTAGAAACTGTACAATATCAGGCAATCCCATGGCAAATTCTCTGGCTCATCTTGTCATCAATTCTATCGACATGAGATAAGAGCGTATAGTTAATAATCCCATGGCAAATTCTCTGGCTCATCTTGTCGTCAATTCTATCGACATGAGATAAGAGCGTAGTTAATAATATAGCGTCGTAAACAAATAATTGAAAATGAAAACAATAGAATACGATTTTGTAGCAAAGAAAACTGAATGCAAAATTATAGGCATCGCTTACGATTGTACTCCTTTAGAAAAAAATTGGCCGACTGCCATACGCTAAGTCTCTTCCGGAAGACTTTGGTTGATTCTGCGAGAGCTTAAGTTTACACGTGAACAAATTTCTTATGCACGACTTCGCTCTGTTTTTCCGTTTTGTTTAGTTTCTTTGTTGCTTTTTCTATCTATTTTTAATAATGATAGTAATAATAATAATAATAATAATAATAATAATAATAATGGTAATTATCATTATTACAGATGGGAAGGTGAGTCCTGCCTGTGAGCTGTGCGAAGAAGTAAATAATGAGCCATCAGAAAGAGAGTTTGGTTCATGATAGTTAATACAGGGTTTCCGAGATTGAATGGTGGGGTTTTACTAGTTCACTGTGAAGCATGTATTGTGTGTAATGGATTGAAGGTGCTTGTAATTAGTTCAGTAATTCGAAGTTTGCTTTCACATCATTGTTGCTATCTTACCAGATTTCTGTCATAACAAATCACTGTTAGGAATTCTTAAGTCAACAGTGCATGACGTCATGCGGAATGGATTGAAATTACATTCGGCCAAAGATGGGCAACTCGTGCTCACGAAAAGACAGACTGAGCCAGGTTACAAGTTGTTTATAGTTACGCTACAGAAGCAGTTCACTGCCATGGTGCGCTGCGGCGGCTCATGCAGGTGGTCGTGACGTGTAATCCATGATTTGTATATCAGAATGATTTTTTTTCAGTAGGTTATTTTACGACGCTTTATCAACATCTTAGGCTATTTAGCGTCTGAATGAGATGAAGGTGAAATAAGTCAGGGGTCCAACACCGAAAGTTACCCAGCATTTGCTCATATTGGGTTGAGGGAAAACCTCGGAAAAAACATCTACCAGGTAACTTGCCCCGACCGGGGATCGAACCCGGGCCACCTGGTTTCGCGGCTACACGCGCTAACCGTTACTCCACAGGTGTGGACTATCAGAATGACGCATGGTGCAATAATTATAATAGTTTTATACAAACTTTAGCTTTTAATTTAAGTTCTTGTTCCAAAAGGATTTTTCATTTCTGAACAGCGTGGAGGAGACTGACGAGATCAGTTAAACAAGGAGTGCAAGAGTACAGTGATTGCAAAGCGTTGATGGATTGGCATAGTGTATTTAATTTGTTTCTGAAGTGAAAAGAAAAAGAAAGTATCTGAAATAACACAATTTTATTTCTAAATCAACAGTTAACTTGTGACGTAAATACTAATTATATGTGAGCAATTCTACTAATGAGTTTATATTACATAATTTAAATTAACGTTATAGTTAAGCTATTTATGTTGATAATCGAGCACTAAGGGCAACAGTTTTCTAAACCGAGGTTTTGTAAGTTGCCTGAGGTGTATTAATAATTTCTCAGTTGCATACAAGAATTTATGTCTTACGTATTTAGTATAAAAGAAAATAAATATTAATATATCATATTAATTTGATCGATGTTTGTCAATTTTACCGGTACATACGTCGACGTCAACATTGAAGGTACTAATGAAATGGTAACTAGAGAATTTGTTGTTAAACTCGTATAAAATGGATGAATATAATATTCCCCAAGAAGTTTGTGAAGCTGAAAACAAATGGAAGGGTTCAGAGCCATAGTGGGCCAAGCGCCATATATTAAAAATGCAGAAAACAAGGGTTAAAATTAAGCGATTATCATAATTCAATAAAACATATAGCAAGTAATATAAAGTATGTAACTTACATTAAAACTAAATGATATGTCAATCTTCATTAAACTGTGGTATTCACTTAACTTTAACCCTTGCTTTCTACGTTTTTAATAAATGGCGTTTTGGCCCACTATGACTCTGAACTCTTCAATTATTACCTGAAAAGTCTAAAAATGTATACAACAAGGAATATACTAAAGACTAATTCGCGTTTCATTTTATTCATTTCTGTATTTTGTATTCTGTTGTTTCAGAAGTTGTGTAAATTGAAAACTTTACTTTCTTGCAATAGCTTATAATCATGACAAACTTTATAGCCCGTCGGCATGTTATAAATCTCAAATTACCTCGCAAGCGTAATGCACTTTCTTATATATCTCGAATCCAAGGAGTAAAACTATTATAATGTATAAGTAAGACATAAAATATTTTATTTTATCGAAAATAGCAAAATCTAAAATCACAATTATTTAATTGATTTATGTCAGCCTATTGGTGATTAGGATCGTCGTGTTTGATTTGCTCGACTTCTTTTCCGTAACTAATTTTGTGATGTTCCTTGTAATGCCTAACATATCTAGTTGAGTTTGTTTGAATCTCTTTACATCGCAATTAAAATTTAATAACGTGAATAGGCATAAATTTTCGTACATGTATTATTATTTGAAAAAAAAAAAAACTCTTGAGGTACTAATTAATTAATCTAATGCAATATGGTTAAGTTTTATTTCACTTACTATAAATCCTTGGTCAAATGTATCCATACAAATGGAATTAAACCACTTCATAATTTTAAAACAACCTCTTACTTAGTTTTAAGATTTATTGAAGTGTGAGCGAAAATGTCGACTCATGTAAAAGGTCTTAATTTGGTTTATTGCGCTCTATGTACATGACGCCGTTCTTCCGTTAACGTTTGAAATAGGAAACTCTGATATAGGATATCTGTGAAATCGACTTTTTCCAGTCAAGTTGCTGAAACTAACAACTTCTAGGAGACAGTTAAGTCCAATCGAGATGAATGTTAGAGAAGGGGAAGCAAGCTGTAGAGGGTTATGCCTCAGGTGGGCGGGGGCCGGCAGACGAACAACAAATATCTCTTCTCTAATGAAAAAGTTATCGCAACGAGGGTGCACAGGATGCGCACGCGAGCACATGTGACGAGTTCTCACCCTGTTTCCACGAAGACAGCATCCAACATCCCCCAAGAAAAAGATTCAATTAGCACGAGAAAAAGTCTTGGAGGGTAGAATTAAGAGCTTTCAAGTGTTTCTTTCTCATACACTCCGCCCCATTCCATATCAAGAGAATGTTGTCGTGATGTATCACGCACAGAGGGAGAAAAACAGTAAAAAAGGAGATTTTTAATTTTACTTTCCACAATAATTGTTTTGGGCGAACTGTTTGTGAAGTACTGAAGTCTACATTGTGTAATAGCATCACTCCGTCCAACTTTTTTCTTACACATCAAGCAGTAATGGATTGGTTATCATGAATTTCTATTTGTTGCAAAGTTCTAGGATGGAAAGCCGGTGAAGTGTTATGGATAACGCAATTGAAAGTTTTACCATGGCTTCTTTTGGAAATAAATGAATAGTTTTAGTTTTAGCATACAGGAAGTGAAAAACACTTTACAATAGTCAAGATTTTCGAAGTGGTTTCATTTTTAAGGAGGTAATTTAATTGATTTTGCAAGTGTCATGGTGACATTTAATTTTGCCGAAGTTTCAGGACTGTACAACTCGGAACCAGGAGAGATCCATGATGAAATCTGTACGTACATAGTTCCGAAACGTTCTGTTGTTGAAGGAAATTTATCTCAACGTAGGACTGCGTAACACGTAATACACCAGACAATTCTTCGTCGACAAGAACAAAAACTTCCTGCTCTTTTCATACTACGCCAAAATTCAACTTTCATCTTCATTAGCATAACACATTGGGTGCTCCCAGGTTTTTTTTTTTTTTTTACATAGGAAGATCAGATTAGTCAAGAATTTGTTAATTGCATTTTAGTTCTTTAGAAGGAAGAAACTAATTTTGAAGTATCCAGACAACTTTCTTGGCAATTTCAACATGACAAAGACACTTATATTCATATATGAAACTTCGCCGTCCTCATCGAATAATCACCGGTTCGATTCCCGGTGCCGGAACGAATTTTTTTTCCAATAATAGGTGATTGAAAGGAATGAAGTTCATAACAAGCCTTGTTTCATTGTGATAAAAAAATTAAATATCCAAATTTAGTTATGGAACAAAGGCAGCAGCAATAAACTGCATTAGAGACGCTTTAAAATAAACGAAGGAGGGGGAGGGGAAGGTGGAGGAGGTGAAGGAAGTATCAAATTATAATGCAGAAAAATGATACAGCACAAACTGTTAATTCAATGCGTCATTTAAATACTATAGTTTGTCTAAATAACATTCATTATAAGTGTACCATTATCTTTACTACTACAAAGCAGTTTAGTTGTAAATTCGGAAGCATGAGTGTAATCAAAATTATCTAAAACAGGCGCAATAAAGTGGTACACTGCAAAATTACAAAAAAGATTGACAATAATTCATTCTTCACACTACTGTGCTTTTATAGAGGAGATTTTATACTATGATGTCATAACAAATGTTCGAAAAAAGAAAGAGCGAAAGAGGAAAAGAGAAATAAAAGAACGTAAAAGAAGTAGAGAAATGAAAGAACGCAAAAGAAGCAGAGAAATGAAAGAACGCAAAAGAAGCAGAGAAATGAAAGAACGTAAAAGAAGCAGAGAAATGAAAGAACGTAAAAGAAGCAGAGAAATGAAAGAACGTGAAGGAAAAAGAGACAAATGAAAGAACGTAAAAGAAGCAGAGAAATGAAAGAACGTAAAAGAAGCAGAGAAATGAAAGAATGTAAAAGAAGCAGAGAAATGAAAGAACGTAAAAGAAGCAGAGAAATGAAAGAACGTAAAAGAAGCAGAGAAATGAAAGAACGTGAAGGAAAAAAGAGACAAATGAAAAAAACAAGAGAAAGAGAGGAATGAAAAAACAAGAAAAAAGGGAAATGAAAAACACAAGGAAAATAGATAAATGAAAAACAAGGGAAAGTGAAATGAATAACGAAAGAGAGAAATGAAAAACACAAGGGACAGAGAGAAATGAAAACAAAAGGGAAAGAGAGAAATTAAAAACACAAGGGAAAAAGAAATATAAAGGAAAGAGAAATGAAAAACGCAAATGCATCAGAAAAATGATAAACGTAAGGGAAAGAGAGTAGTGAAAAAAGGGAAAAAGAGAAATGAAAAATGTAAGGGAAAAGGGGAAATGAAAAATGCAAGGGAAAAGGGGAAATGAAAAATGCAAGGGAAAAAGAGAACTAAAAATAGTAAATGGAAAAAAGAAATGAAAGGAGGAAATGGAAAGGGAACAGCAATGATGGTGACAAAGGAAGGGAAGAATAAAATATAGGAGAGGAAATATGAACAAAAGTAAATTAACATTATGGCCACCTCAGAAACTCTTCCGTCAGTACAGGTGCTTGTGAGGGTTAAATATTATGTGTTAACATGACTCATGTCCCAGATGTGGGGATGGCCGGTGTCAGGCACAGACCATCAATAGCAACCAAAAATATTTGCTGTGCCAGTGGAACGTGTTGAGGGGTGACATGCACTAAATGGATGCGGCCTGTCAGACCGAACAGCGCGGTATTCATCACCTCAAGTACTGCACGACCTCCTGAAGCGGGTCGCACTGCCCTCTTCGTCCCTTACATCACACAAATTCACCTTCGATTTTACATGTATTATACTCTTGGAGGTCCGACTGCACTGCAAATTGAAAGGACAAACATTAAAATCCTGCCAAGTGACAAAGCGTTTCTTTTTTTAATCCATCAACCTTACGCTATTTAAAAATTCTGTGGCGTACTTAAGTCTCATTAAGTCTATAACTACATCGATGGTTTTTTCTGGAGATAAAGGAAACTATATGGGAGCACATCTGACCACGCATCACCGTCCTTTGTTGTAGTCTACAGAATAGAGTGGTCTACTTTTCTGTGCATGTTCAAGGAGTGATACGGGAACAGCATATAACATTATTATATTATATATCAAGCCGGCATGCCACATAGTCTCTACCGAACACGAGATAAATGCTTATGCAAGTTACGATCACTTCGAACTTCCTTTCCATGAGACTAATTCAAAATCATCACATCCCACATCAGCATTCAACAACTCCTGTACCTCAAAATGTCAATACAGCTAATCTGCCCTAAACGATCTCATGACCCACACCACGAAACAGACTAGTTCATCTCTTTCAGTTACAAGTAGTTAATATCTATTGCTATTAAATTCAGTACTCAAGTTATGAATTAAAATTTTAAGCTTCAGGATTATAACAAGTTATTAATTTTTTTAAAAAATTGTAGACTTGCAAAATAATCAAGAATAATAATTATTTCATAATTATAACAGAAATACTAGAATGTAAATTAAGTTTCAGTCTTTTTGTTAAAATTATCCATTTATTAGGTAGGCGTCCATGAGCCCTGCTTTCTATAGACGTTTGTAGTTATTGTTTTTGAACATCTACAGTCACACATGTCTATGTTCAAAGCACTCCAGTCTATTGGCTCTTGTTTTTGTATTCGTATTTATTTTCTGAACTTGACCGCATGAATTGACTGTTTCTCTGCAGTCTTTGCCTGTTCGAGGAAACACTGCCGTTGCCTTAAGCATTTGTCTCCGAATTTCAGTTTTCAGCTCCATATAAAGTAGGAAAAACGTACGACCATCTTTTAATAAAGTTTCTTTCGCATGGAAGGTAAGAATATTCTATGACAAACTTTGTCTCCTGTTTAATGGAGATCTCTTATCCCAGCTATTGATAATATAGAGGAAAGTAATTAAAGAGCTAGTTCTCTCGGATTACTTAAAAACAATTATCACTCACTACCACTGTCTCCATATTATAGTCTCATCGTCTCTTAGTAGACACTATATTAAATAGGAACGTTGAATCTCAGATATGCAGTAAGTGCTGTCGAATCAACACCAATACGACTACTTTCGTAAATCTCTCTACTACAGATCCCACCTGCTGCTACCAGCTTCGTATGCTGATTATTAAGGTTAGGATAAAGTAGCTGTATAGGATAGGCCTTGACTTGCTTCAGACTAAGTAAACACTACCACTTCCACCAGTTAAAACTATCTGCTGGGAAGAGCGATCCCCACCTCCTAGGTAAAACATCAATGAATGGACGGTACAGCCGATACGAACCGAATAAGTTTTACGTCGTCACTACTGTCGACGAAGGGACACGCGGCAACTACAGTATACTTGTTTTTTTTTTTAAAGATGAGACATGACAATTAATCGGCCGAACTTGGAACTACAAGTGCTATGTTGCCAATATGGACTACCATGCTGCCAGCTGATGGACGCTAGCAATTGACGTTAAGATGGCTGATGTTAAAACATTCATTGACAATTCACGCGAAGGTAAGAAAACAATACAAAAATCGATAGAATCAAAGACGAAACGTACCAACGAATAAAAAAAATTCTATAATAATTATAACTAAAAATAGATTCTCTTGCTATAATTAATACACAAATTCATAATCTTAATAAAATCAAGCCAAAAGAAATTAAATCAATCAACAACATATACAAAAACAATTAATTTTAACATAAAAATAAAATAAAATAAATAATTTATATAATATTTCAAATAATACCGAATTACACGATAAAATTATTCAGTGAATGCTAACATTGTGAGCACAATAAATGTCGCCAGGAGACCTTTTAAGCACTCGCCACGTGGGAAGGGTAAGTTTGGCAACTCAACCGTTTGCAACGCTCCTGTTATGTCCCATCTTTCAAAAATCAAGTGTAGTTAATGTATGTAAACAAAACACGGACCAAGGATGCCTATCCTGATACAGCTACTTTATCTGAACCTTACTGATTATGTTTTCTCTTGAACCGTTTAGTTACGCCACTCAAGTATGCGTTCTTAACAAAACTACAGATACTATAATGCAGGGATTCCCAACTGTGTCGCGCAGCTCCATGGAGTGTGTCACGAAATTTTGGAATTGAAAAATAAATTTTGTCATCCAGAAAGTCTCTTTACAACGCACTTTTTACTTAGAACGAAGTCTGTGATGACTTTACCAATGAAACTTAACACCTGCAATAATGCTCAGTTTAATTTTTCTGCCTGGCGATAATTCGAATGGAAGTGAACACCTGTAACAATGATTAGTAATTCGTTTACTCTTCCCAATTAGTAATAAACAGAGTTTATCTTAGAATCGTCAGAACATGTTGACTACTTTCAGTTTATACATGTGAGCATATCAATTTATTTTTGTACACTGAAACCTTTTGGCACTACGTGTTCCTGTCAACCATAAGGCCACGTATAGAAAACTTGTGCAACCCACCAAGCGCAGACTTCACAATTTAAATATGCGAGTCTTAAAAAACAATAATAAAAATCTTTTATCGGACATTCGGACATCCAGCAAAATGGGTTTGAATTTTTGACTCGTACAGTACCTTTGTTTTCTCTAATGCCACTTTTCTTTTTTAGAATTGTCTATTGCGTGTTAACATCGACCTATCTACAACATTAGGTGTCCGACACTACATAGTTATCAGTGCTTTTTTTCTGGCGGAACGCGCTGGAACGGCGTTCCGGCACCTTTTTGTTGCATTTTCATCAAAAAACCGAAATATGTGTGAATATATTTTTAATGTATTTTTTCTTTGAATTCAGCTTAGATCTTAAAAGTCTTAGTTGGACGAAAAGGAGGATAAAAACGACAAAACTCCAGTGCAGTGGACATTAATTATCTCCCATTCTACACAGAGTTCCACCACTTTTTTCTCCGAAAGAAAAGCACTGGTTACTAATAATAATAATAATAATAATAATAATAATAATAATAATAATAATAATAATAATAATAATAATAATAATAACAACAACAAATAAATGTGTCGCGATATCTTGGGCGTTCAGCGAAGTGTGTCGTCATTCAAAAAAGGTTGGGAATCAGTACTATAATGGGTAGTCGCTTATGTCATTAGGCCTACTATTTACCGTGCTAGAAAAAAAATCTGTATCTTGGAAGCATATTTGCCAAGTAATTGGCTATGTTTTTCCTCAATGTTTGTACTAGAGATGTCCGTTAATCTGCATGTTCTTCACGGCAGAACCATATCCTGTAAGAAATAGCATCATACCATGCAAATGGTTAAAACTAAATGAAATCATAATAGCCGTCACTAAATGTTATCTATTTTCTGTCTTTTTATAACAATGTAGACAACGGACTTCTCGATAAAATGGAATGAGGACTGCTGTCCAATTCGACGTTACATGCGCTTGCTGCTGTCTGAACCAGTTTGCAGCGCTATTCAGTTTCTGTCGATTCGCTTAACCGTAATTAAATCATACGCTGCAGTTGATTCAGCGTAACTGCTACGGAGTACGAATTTTAAATCAAACGGCAGGAAATTAGACTCGCGTCAGGCGCATGATCGGCTGCAGGAGGCGGACGGTCCAGACAGATGAAGAGACGGGGGAGATGCGGGCCTATTGAATGGCGTGCACTGTCATTGTAAGATTCGATTAGAGAGAGGGAATACACCCCTGCACAGTGCAGGGGGATCAAATAAATGGACTGATTCGTCCGAAATTGAGCAAAATAAAAGTTATCGTTTACTGAAAGCCAGTCAATATTTTGGAGACATGGACAATGCGGTTTCCTACTCCCCTCCGAGAACTGTGATAGCCACGCGCCCTTCTGTGGGGGAGATCGAGGAGGGGTTGCGGTGCGATGATTATGAATTTCGGTTTCAATTGTAACGAGAACGAGGATATTTTCCAGCCCGCACTGATACAGATTCAGAGAAGTACGAATGAATAACGTAACAGAACGCCAGAGGCATATTTAGCATTTTGAAAACCTGTTGTGAAAGAACTATAAAAAGAATTGACTACTATAGCAATTAGAAGGCTATTATGATTCTAAGAAAGCAGTAGAGTAAGTACAAAATAGCCACAAACTTGCGAACTTAAAAATAAAATTGAGTACAAATTTCTTTCGTAATTCGAAGAGAAAGGAATTGACAACACAAAAGTTGCTGACGGAAGTATATTGAAACACTGAAATAGACACACCAAGTAAACGCTCGAAGACGACCGAAAAAGAAAAGGTTTAACTTTGTTCGATAAAATTGGTTCCTGCTTCAAGACAACGTTAAGACTATATACGCTGGAGTGAAATGAAAGCGCTTACAGAACATCTACACGTAGTCCAGATCTTCCACCTTGGTATATTTGAGCATTTCCAACTATGAAGAAAGAATCCTAAGGCAGGAAGTTTCGAGATGGTGTGAAAACTATCTATTCCGTTATTATATTGAGGTGACTAAAAATTGTTAAAGAAACAAATTGAAGACCGGGAAAAAAGATCACCTTTCGAATGTGGTTTTGAACCTAAATCAGGAGCTCGATTACCATTCTCATTACGATTTTTCTTAATTGCAGTAATCTTCTTGATTTTTATGTAGAAATTGCACTATTGTTACGGAGTAATTGTCCTAGCAATATCTATTGCAACCCTTTTTATTATACCAATATATAATTCAAATTTTCGGATCCACAAGTAAATAAGAAGTGGGTACAGAGTTTAAACAAGTATTATCGCTTTCCAAGGAATCTACTCCTAAGGTATGGGAACAGTAGCTTCTAATCTTGAAGAATAAAGTAGGTGAATTTTTCAAACAGCCTTAGCAGAGTAGAACCGATTTTCCGTCACCCTATTATCCGATTGGTAGATTATCAGATTGTCTTTCGCTCTTTTCTTTTTATTGCTGCAGGAAAAAAATATGAAGTAGGCTACTGTACATTATGTTATCACACACTTTTTCCAGAGAGGGTTATTACAAAAGCCTTTACCACTACACAATATGTAGTACAGCTGTCATCAGCACAGTGCACCCTTGGGCTAGCTTCTCTTACCGGCGGGTAAGACATCGCACTGGCGTGCATCCGTGGCTGCTGGCGGTATGCTTCCTCTCTCTCCATTCTGCATGACGCGACGGTGCAAATTTAGATACACTTCTTACCCGTTACCCATTTCAGCGAGTGCTGACGACCACTGATGTAGTAGGAATGCTTTCGGTGCCGACAACAGAACAGAAACAGTAACTGGGGAGGAAGGGGGCGATTTTCCAACTTGTAAAATAGTCACTATCTGCTTTCAAAGAATTAATCCCCAAGAACTTCCATACAATTGCAAACCCGTGTACCATTCAGTCCTTGTCCTACTGTTCGAGTTCTAGGCAAAATGTTTTTCATGGGTGTCAAAAGGAAACCTGTTGTGTTAAGTATCGAAAAAAGTGCAAATAATTGAGCGATTTAGAAAAGGAGAAACTGTGGTTCGTGTCGCAATAGAATAGAGATTGGCGTTACAATTGTACGCGATTTAATAACAGACATAGATAAATTCTGTTAAAGTGTCTCACTCAAATCGTGACTTTTACAGGATATAAACATAGACTTGCTGATCTCTGTACAATTTACTATGATGTACCGAAGTACATATGATATTTCCAAGCAACAATTCTACATTACCATATGATGAAGAATGGGTAGAACGAAGAAAAATTCTCTCAGACACCGGGACTAACCCGGTTTTCAGCTCTACATGTTGACCTTTATCCACTAAGCCACACCGGATTCAAGTTCCGATGCCGGATTGAATCCTTCTCAGTTTAAGTTCTGTTTCTCTGTTCCCCTTTTGTGGCCTACTCTCACGTACTGTGTCAAAATATGTGATAGTGGCACAATGTCCAACACTATCTCATTACGAGTGACTAAGTGGCCGGGATCCGACGAAATGAGCGCCGTCTTGAATCACGAAGTGATTACTTACGCTTATATTACTATGATGTATCGAAGTACATATATTTCCGTGCAGGAATTCTGCATTATCATATGATGAAGAATGAGTAGAACGGAAAAAAAAAATTTCTCCGGCGCCGGGAACTCTCTCGGAACTCGAATCCGGTGTGGCTTAGTGGATAAAGCGTCAGTATGTAGAGCTGAAAACCAGGGTTCGAGTTCCGATGCAGGAGAAAATTTTTCTCCGTTTTACCCATTCTTCACCATCTGTAAAATTTGTATAGACTGTGTAGGTTACCTTATGTAAAAGTAACAGTAAATAAATATCGAATATATTTCATTTTCCTAACTTCAGTGGTAACCTAATATAAATAGCAAGCATTCCTTTCAAAGCGACCTTTGTATCGTTTTTACATTCTACACAAGTTTAGGCAATGTTTTACAACAAAATACTAAATTTAAAGAATTTCAGTGAATTAATATTGAAATTATCGCCTCCTACACAGTACATAAAAAGAGAAATATGTAGAATCCAAAAATACTGGAAATAAAACTATAGAGAGAACGAAGTGAGTCCGTTTTCCAAAACCATGTTATTACCTTATCCTTTGTATTAGAAGTAAATACGAGTAGTTATGTTAGGCAGAGAACAGGTAGACCCATTTCTGTTCCATCACCAATGGATGTAATGAAACGCGATTTGGTGAAAATAACGTCATTTTACTCAACCATCCGTGAAGCGATATTTCCGTAGAGAAGTTCTTTTGTTCGAAAATGAATGTGGAAACAATGAAATAATCGTTCTGCATAAATCGAGGTATAGTTTAAAAAATAATATTTTTAACTTCTGAATCTCTTACACGTAGGTCATTCTAAATGGATGTGGCGCAATCTGGCAGATTTTACTGAGATATTGTGCAAGCTATATGCTAGGAATGAAAATCATCTATTCTCAAATGCCATTACATGTTATCACAACTTAACATTTCCATTTAATTATCATTTTCTCTACCTACAGACTACCTTGCTAATTATGAGTTATTCGATAGGCATTTAATTATAATTTTCACTACCTACAAACTACCTTGCTAATTATGAGTTATTCGATAGGCAAGACACTTATGAAATCGCAACATTTTTAAATATTTTTTAATCCAATCGAGTACTTGACTATGAAAAACACAAGGTTCTCATTTAGGAACGACACGCCGAAGCCGTGTTTCTTTTTGTCGCCGTAGACGTCGCACTCAGTGCTCCAGGGGAGGCGAACTACATACCACAGCATGACAGTTAATGGAGCAATGGTGAAATAGCGGTAGGTTAAACGGGAATACCCCAAGAAAACCTACCATCAAGCAACGTCTCTATCCACCACAAATTCCACTTTGACATGCCGTGATTGGAACCCAGGATACCAACGTGGAAATCCAACGTTTAGCCGAGTAACGGAGCGCCTCTAACTTTTAATATAGCACATAAAAACATAAATCATTCCATTCACCAAAGAATGAGGTAAAAACTAATACATTATTGAAACAATACATATAACTTTTTTCAATTATTGTCTCTCATCGCAGATTTTGAACAACCTGCGAAATTAGCTAATGTAAATCACAGGCGTTGGCGAAGTGTCTATTGCGCCATACTGCTTCTATATAATAAAAATGATATATTGCATAAAAATATGTCCTTTCAGTTGATATTAAGAAGATTGTTCTCGATGACGTCGTAACCCGCACAAAAATAGTCGCAAAAATATTTTGTCTCCATAAAACTATTTCTTCCTAAGGTACAAGACTTAGCGTAGGTATATGATCTTTTCGTCTAAAATCCCCTCATTCAATTTCAATTGCAATTATGCGTTAGTTTTGAAATTCCCTATATATAAAACTTAATACTCGAACATTCTAAACTTAACCCGAAATCTCGCAAGAATGAGACTTTTTTAATTGGTTATTTAATGAAACTTTATTAACTACTGGGTTATTCATCGTCGATGATGTTGGTGACAGCGAGATGATATTTGGCGAGATGAGGCAGAGGATTCGCTATAGATTACCCGACATTTCCCTTACGGTTGGGGAAAGCTTCGTAAAAAAACAACCAGGTAATCAGCCCAAGAGGGAATCGAAACCGTGCCCCAGCGCAACTCCGTAGCAGGGAAACACGCTACCGCCTGAGCTGCACTGGTGGCTACAATACATCAATAAAAAATACTGGGTGATTCAGTAAAAGTGTGCAAAAATTAGACAGAAAATAGGGGATGCTCTAATGAACATTTTAAGATGGGGAACTTGGGATCTGAAGTCAGATTAAGGCGGTAGTGCTCCATCGTATTGTACGTACTGTGATTAACTCTTCGAATGGTATGAAAGGATCTGTATTTGACTCATAGCATTTTTTGTAATTGACAACGTAAATACGATAGACAGAACCGCATTGTGGATGGTAGGTCAACTAACAAAACATAATACATAATGGATTGCCTACATGTAATGTAAACAATACATATAAAATGAAAATGTAAATACTAAATTAAATAATGAGTGCAAATAATATAGAAAATAGTAAGCGAGAGCGATATACATTTTTAAACTCACATTGTTTTAATCTTGCTTCACATCTCAAGTTCCCTATCTCAAAAATGTTCAGTAGAGCATTCCCTGGTTCCTGTTTATTTTTTTAATTTTTGCACGCTTTTACTGAATCACCCGGTACAACCACTCAGTGCTACATTTTCTGCAATAGCGATTACTTACCTCAAGGAGGTATTTCTGCAATGGATGATTGTCCAAATACACTCAGACTTACCTCCTAGACTTAGTTCGCAAAATCATAAGAGGGCGTAGAAACCAATAATCCTCTGGAGAAATGCAATCACTCGAGAAATACTATTCCTTCAAGATTCTATGTTCATAGAAATTAATGAGAATAGTTTCTAAAATCTGTACTTTCATAGCTCATCGTCATTTTGCTACTGAGAACTGCTTATATAAAACGAAACAATGACAAACTCTCGACCACATGATCGCAGCAGTGATTGTTTCTTTCTATCTTTAATTTTTCTCCCGCTTAACTTGGAGAGCTCTACAGTCGGAAAAATTAGAACAGAATGAACTGTGGATTAGGAAAGAAGACAGCTGCACTATCCTCTTGTTTCCTTGACCTGTAAGAGAACCTGAATCGCTTGAACTGTATGAAGCGTGAAGCAGCCAACAGTCACACCAATTAGCTCGCAGCTAATTTGATTAGAAAACATCGATATCCAGTGTGGGAGTGGATTTTCAAACGAGTACGACACAGCATTCGTTTGGTTTCAATTTGTTGTCCTACCAGCTGCGGGAAACAGCTGTATTACCTTCTAGCTAGGACAGAAACCCTCAAAATCTCTACGGATTTCATTTGTTTTGTTGAGGTTTACTACATTACCTCTTTCTACACTTGGTATACAAGACAAATAATATACTGCTTTAAGCCACCAAAAAATAACTTCAAAGAAAATTTATTAGTTTTGTTTTCAGATTTATAAAAACACTGGTTTATGAATATGAAGTTCAACCCTACAGACAACAGTTATATTACACTTGCGCAAATCTAATTTCGCAAATTCTCAAAAAACGTAGGCCTACCTTACAAATATATTTTTAGAAATGCATCACGTATTTATTATAATTCATAGGCCTAATAGTAATAATACCAGGAAAACAAGCACATTTCATCACGTATTAAAAAAGGAGAAACTTTAATACTTGAAAATATCTATAAAACTTAATTTAAATTGTATTTTATAAGCTCTGCACCAATGTTCCAATGTACATAAAAAGCACGCTCTCTTTCAAAGCTTTCCCACTAGTTACGAGTAATCTATTAATCGAAAACTAGAGGACTTTCTGAAAGTGTTACATAGGCCACTGTCATAATTGTTTTGTCTTGAGAACCCTCTTCCCCTTCTAAATTGGCATGAGTTTGTCAATGTTCATTAGATGCCAGTCATTAATTTATGGTCCGAGAACTATTACAGAGTACGAAATTAAAAATTGTGATAATTACATTTAAATAAAATCCACTTTAATTTTTAATTTAGTAGCGTCGGCTGAGGCGCTTGCCTGCCGATCCGGAGTTGCGCTCAGGCGTGGGTTCGATTCCTGATTGGGTTTTTACCGGGATTTTCCCCAACCGTAAGGCGAATGAAGAATCCTCGCCATCACCAAGCCCATCGACGCCAAATAACCTAGTAATTCAAACAGCGTCGTTAAATGACAAAAAAATTAGTAGGCCTAACGTTTCAAAACTCGGAAGGATGTTGGTTCACCGACATTTTTAAAGCACAACACGCTTGTGCCAACTATTATTCCCGGTCGCTTTCACCGTTTCTTTCAGCGAAGACTCAGTAACACATGGCCAAGAGAAGATCGATGATGTAAGAGGTCCATTTTTTTTTTTTTAACAATTTGCCTCTCAGCATGCACCTTAAGTTTATGCTGACCGATTCTCCATCAGACGGCTGCGCAACGCGCTCCACAGTCAAGAACGATAATTCCTGCTCAACACAGCCTATACACTACCCGTATAACTGGATGTAGCTCATTAAGTCATTTACGTTCTGAAATACACCGAGTTTAGGATATTAATATGAACAACTTCGTCAAATGATTTAGGATAATTGCTTTACATGTATACAGATGTCATCGTAACAACTTCTTCGTACAGTGGATGCAAAAATGTCCATTTTAGTTAAAATTGCTAAATATTCTACAGCGTCACAATATTTTCTGCGTCTAATGAGAAAGTAAAAATAATAATAATAATAATAATAATAATAATAATAATAATAATAATAATGACGTCGCTGGCCACCAAAATCCACTATGTGCATTTAAACAGATTTTTCAGAAGAAATGAAAAACATAACTTTTAATTTCCTTTAATAATTCCAAGTAAAAAATTGTATCGATCCCGAGACCTCTGGCTGAACGCACCAACGCTCTAACCGACTGAGCTACCCAGGAACTTCACCCAGCACCGTCCCAATTTTTTCCCTTTATCTCCACATAACTCGAGTGGGCTGACAAGACGCCAGAAACCCACATCGAGTGCACACAACTCTGTGTGGGTTGAAATTGTGGTTTTCTGTTAATGTACCTACAGTAATGTATATATTATGCAAATCTAGCTTTCAGGTAAAGCTCCCGGTGAAGCAGACTTGAATAATTTCAAGGGAAAAATTGTTCCGGGGCCGGATATCGATTCCGGGACCTATGGCTGAACGTACCAACCGACTGAACTACCCAGGAACTTCACCCGACACCGTTCCAATTTTTTACTTTATATCCAAATGACTCGAGTGGGCTGACAAGACGCCAGAAACCCACATCGAGTGCACACAACTCTGTGTGACTTGAAATTGTGGTTTTCTGTTAAAATACACTACCGGTCAAAAGTTTTCGATCAGCTATGAAAACAATTATATAGTTTATTTCACTGTGCAAACACACTGGAAAAACTAAATAGACCAACAAAATAAATGTGTTCTCTCTAGCATTATGATATGATAGAATATTCAAAACGAAATCCCTGTTTTAACCACAAATCCATAGTTGTGATAGGTGATCGAAAACTTTTGATCGGTAGTGTACCTACGATAACGTATATATTATGCAAATCTAGCTTTCAGGTAAAGCTCCCTGTGAAGCAGACTTGAATAATTTCAAGGGAAAAATTCTTCCGGGGCCGGGTATCAATCCCGAAATCTTTGGCTGAACGCACCAACATTCTAACCACTGAGCTTCCTAGGAACTTCACTCGACACCGTCCAAATTTTTCCCTTTATATCCACATAACTCGAGTGGGCTGACAAGACGCCAGAAACCCACATCGAATGCACACAAATGTGTGACTTGAAATTGTGGTTTTCTGTTAACGTATCTACAGTAACGTATATATTATCCAAGTCAAGTTTTCCGGTAAAGCTCCCTGTGAAGCAGACTTGAATAATTTCAAGGAAAGAATTGTTCCGGAGCCGGGTATCGATACCGGGACCTTTGGCTGAACGCATCAACGCTCTAACCGATTGAGCTACTCAGGAACTTCACTCGACACCGTCCCAATTTTTTCCTTTATATTAACATAACTCGAGTGACGCCAGAAACCCACATCGAGTGCACCAACTCTGTGTGACTTGAAATTGTGGTTTAATTCCTTTGATTTTCAAAGCTATTTTCGGAATAATTTCAATCATTACATGAAAAACGATGAAATACCTTAGAAGTAGCTTTGAAAATCAAGGAAATCAAAAGCGATCATGCTTTTTTCTTTCTCCTGATTTGTTTTTAAACGCACAGAGCTGATTTTGAAAGCGCAGTGAGCATGATTCATGAAAACTAATACTGAAGTACTGCACGAGAGGTAATAGAAAACCTTGAACTTCCAAAGGTCGATACAGTACTCTTTAAACGACTGCAGGATGTCCTTGCACTCTGACGTGGGAGTCCGTAACGAGTACATAAACCAGCACCTCTAATGGCCCGCGTCCCTGCCCTTTGCAAATCGCCACGTCTCCCAATTAGAACATCCAGGTCAACTGTATTGTGGTAAGGAAACAACAACTGATTCCAAGTCACGAGGTATCTTTTAAAAACCAAAAAATGAAGCACCAGTCCAAAATGTAATTATAAGTTATTCAAACTGCAAACTTAATTATTATATCACGGCAGAGAAAAATAAAATTACGAATATCTGGCCAGTGGGGCTAAAATAATTTTATTTTTATCTATTTCTTCAATAATATTTTAAACATGAAGAATGCCGAAGTAGGACATAACTGATAACTTTCGTAACTGTAATGCAGTACTTGTCACTGTCTTGAATGTCTACAAATCTGGTAGAAAATCTCAGGACTTTCAATGATCGAGGGATAATGAAATACGACATAGCCTTTTATGAGTATACAGATTGGATGTAACATAACTGCGCAGATTTTAATAGCTTATTCCTTGGACAGAGTACAACAGAAAAAACTGTAGTTCCATAGTCTACTATATACAGTCACGAAGCTTGAGTTTTGAGGGTGCTAGAAACAATAGACTGTGACTGTACTATTTTGCATTGCCTGTAATGAGGCGATATTAGCGATCCTAGTGGTGAACAACTATCTAATGTTTGCATATTTACTACGTATTGAGCTTCGCGACTGTATATACTAGACTGGTAGTACCATATTAGCTAGCCCAAATGAATACTCTTTTCAGAACAAAAAATTACAAATTTCTCCTAAATTTTAATATTGTTTTAATCGATAAGTACTATCCGTACGATTCTGATTCTTATTATTAGAGACTGATAAGGATAACTTATCTCTTTGCAGTTTTAAATAAAATGGACGGGAACTCTGTTGTTCAGATCGAGTGCGTGTGTGCCTTCGTACGTGAGTCAAACTACGCAGTTTTTCAGCTCAACCATGGACCAACTCGTAATTACAAAACGCGTAAGCTTTTTATTTATTTTAATGTATTCTATTGGCTCCTTAAATCTACACAGTTACATCACTTTTACCCTTTACATTCAGTTTAAATAAAACCCAATGGAAGGGGGATAATGGAAATTGCAGAAGTGATTTTTTTTTTCCATTGAAAAAATATTTTAGTTACTGCTTAGTGTGTACTGATCCAAAGTCTGATAATTACAGTCTTGAAATGAAGTATAGAAAGCTCTAATTGGGTCGTACCGGATTTGATAATCATAATTCCACTGCGATTCATTTCACTCTTTTTATTTTATTTTATTGGCTTATTTTACGACGCTGTATCAAGATCTGAGGTTATTTGGTGCCTGAATGAAATGAAGGTGATAATGCCGGTGAAATGAGTCCAGGGTCCAGCACCGAAAGTTACCCAGCATTTGCTCGTATTGGGTTGAGGTAAAACCCCGGAAAAAACCTCAACCAGGTAACTTGCCCCGACCGGGATTCGAACCCGGGCCACCTGGTTTCCCGGCCAGACGCCCTGACCGTTACTCCACAGGTGTGGACCATTTCACTCTTGAAATCACTGTAGTCATCTGGGCTTAATGGTAACTGTTCATTATAATATTAATTTTACTAATTTACTTACACTAAATCGATCTTTATTTTCCACAAACAAGTTTCGACACTGCCAGCAACTATTACTTTAAAAGGGTCTAATGGCTATGGTCAAGACCTCAAATCCCGCCTAGTGCATGGGTGATAGCTCGGTGTCAGTACGTTGCCCTGCTAACTCATATGGATCGCAGACGTTGCGCTGACTACGCTGACGAGGGCCTTGGCTAGACTTCTCGAGGGCTAGACCCCGGATGAGTGCTTATACTTAGGCATGCTTTGGTCCATTATGCGCCCTATACAGGGTGATTCACGAGGATTTACCGTCACTTACGGAGCTTATTTCCGAAGACATTCTGAGCAAAAAATGTCATATAAACATTTGTAATCTCAATATTTTCAGAGCTACACTAATTTCAATTTGTTTGTAAAATGCCATTATTTTTAGTTTTAACGGTAAAAGAATATCAGAGATAAAGAATTAACTATTCAGGAGTATCATTTCTTCAATTAGCTAGTATTCTGAAGCTAGAAATGTGTTGTGAATTCCATAGTTGCTTTGTACAGATTTTTTTTTTCCGATTTTTAACTACAAAATTAAATTTTCTTACGCATTTATCAAACAGTTGTTACAAATCAAGCCGCTCTTGTAAACTCTCCAAGACTGTACATTAGGAAGCATAATTAAACTGTAAAGAATCAAGTTTCTAAAATCGTATGATGCGTAACAATTTTTCTGGTAAGTGCGCAAGAATGATGTAATTTTTAGTTAAAAAATTGAAAAACAAATCTGTACAAAGCAATTAACATATTTTTAGCTTCATAAAACTGCCCAACTGAAGAAATGATACTTCTTTACAGTTCATTCTCTATTTGTAATATTTTTTTACCCTTAAAACTAAACAGAAAAGACATTTTACTAACAAATTCAATTTACTGTAACTCTGAAAATATTGAGATTAGGAGACATGTTTATATGTCATTTCTTGCTCAATGTCTTAACGTAAGTGACAGTAAATCCTCTCGAAACACCCTGTATATGAAATGACTGTCCAAGTTCGACAGGTTGCCTCAATGGCATTCGTGAATCCGATGCTAACAGGTGAGTCACTTTGCCTCAGCTCCTGATACAACCAGGTCCATCCGCAAATGAGTAGCCTGATGAGCCCCAGGGGCCCCAAGCCCTACCTATATAGGCGTCGAAATCCTGTAATATCCCCAAGGATTTCACTCGGGTGCAAACAGTGATAAACCGCATGCATATATCGCACATTTTCTCTCTTTACTGCAAACACAAGAGGGTTCTCCTATATTGTATTTCAAGCACCATAATCCGAACTCTGTTCACATATTTACATAATTCTTCAACCAAATAAAAGATAATATGGCTTTAGACAGTTTAAAACCAGAGAACTGTAAATTTCAATTTTGAGTGTTACTACTATTTACTCTCGAGTTCTTCAATTATCAGTTTACAACCAGGGAACTATAAATTTCAATTTTGAGGGTTACTATTCACTCTCGAGGTCTTCAATTATAATAACCAAGGGTAATTAATTAAAAATAACATCCATTGCTTAGCTTAGAGTCGTACCCATTTATGGTTTAAAAACCATAATCCTTTCTAAATTTTTTTACTGAGTAAAAACATATGCTTAATTTCTTTGCTGAATGCAATGTTTTAATGCATTGTGAGACATCTTATGGACTGATTCAGAAAGCCTCTCATAAAGCACGATTAATTTAAATATTTTGGTTTCATGTTCTTATTCTCATCATAATTACAATACTTAATTTATAACGCAGATAATCAGGGTAAAATGTAAGCAACTGTATAAAGAATCTAGAATACGAAAAATAGGTATATATCGGTAATATTTAAACATTTGTATTAAAGTGAAGTAAACAGATGCTTGTAATTGTGAAAATAAAGCTTCTGGAGATAATTTGTTTGAATATCGAAAAAGCTAATTTTGTGAAGAAAAAAAAAACGTTCGTTTAAGAGTTCGAGCACAGCAGAGAACATTAAAAAGAAAAATATTTCAAAACTGTATGGATATGTTTTGAAAATGGGTAACTGTTTTTACTAGGTTATTTTACGACGCTTTAACAACATCTTAGGTTATTTAGCGCCTGAATGAGATAAAGGTGATAATGCGGGTGAAATGAGTCCAGGGTCCAGCACCGAAAGTTACCCAGCATTTGCTCATATTGGGTTGAGGGAAAATCCCGGAAAAATCTCAACCAGGTAACTTGCCCCGACCGGGAATCGAACCCGGGCCACCTGGTTCCACGGCCAAGACGCGCTAACCGCTACTCCACAGGTGTGGACTGGGTGACTGTTGTTTGTGTAAGAAAACTTTCAACTAGTCACCGAGGAAAGGAGAGAAGAAAGACGAGACCGGCAAGCAATTATTGTTTTAAAGTGGTGAAAAGATGGTAGAAGGAAATTTAAAAAATCGCGTCCTTGTGAAGAATAAAAAAATGTGATTTCGGAGGGAAACTTAAAGCAAGTTTAGTAAATGTCATTTCATTGGGATTTTAGATTCACCACGACAGAATTTAATTACAGGTCCCATTAACAGGAACGTATTATCTAAGACTATAAGACATAATACCCGATTTGTTGTTCGTTATGCTTGTCTAACCCAAACATCTGACAGGATATAACGGAGCAACAGAGCAGGCGATCCTTCAAATCTTTGGTAGCCCGACGATGCTGTTTTATTCGTACGATATTTGAAGGGTTCAGAACCATAGTGGGCCAAGCGCAATTTACTAAAACCGTAGAAAACAAGGGTTAAAATGAAGTTATCACCATTATTCAATGGACATATACAGCAAGTAATATGAAATATATACAGTCAAACTAAATAATGTCAATCTTCATTAAACTATGGTATTCACTTAAGTTCAACCCTAGCTTTCTCCGTTTTTAATAAATGGCGCTTGGCCCACTATGGCTCTGAACCCTTCACTTTATATTACACAATTCTGTAAAGGAAAAATCGCCTTCTGTTTTTATCATACACAGAGATAAAGTAATTATTTTCGCTTTTTAATGAAATCAATGGACCACATGTCCAATTAATGTAGCTTTTTTATAAAGTAGTGATGACAGATTTGATTGGGACAACTCTGGTCATATTCAAAGCAAACATGCGGTTGCGCTCCCCCTCCCATTGATTTGCCGTCCCATATCCACGCTGCGAGCGACAGAGATTCCACGAATGAAGTAACGTCCATCAGATCGGATTATTCGACTATGTTTAACATGTCTGTTTGTCAAAGCCTTTTATTTTTTCCTGCCTGTCGATGAGGGGTTTTTCTCACTCCTAATGCGGATATGCACTAGCCCACCGGATTTTTCTGGACTCAATAGACTAATATACTAGAACTCACAAGATACGTTCGTGATACTGATGCTGTTAAAACATTACGAGGTCAAAAGGCGGAGAAGAAAAAACAATACTCACCCGAAATCCTGTCGAATGGGCTTTAATTTTAGAGATGTATTCGAATTTTAATTTTCTTATAGCTCTTACAAGCCGTAAAGTAAAGAGGTACAGTATGTGTGTCCATTAGCGTAGCGGACTGGTAATTATAAGGCCAATAATTCAAGTAACCTACACCTGTTAACAATGAGTTCTTTATTTATTTTCAAGTATTTTTTTATTCTCACTTTTTCCTTCAATTACAAGATCACTCTAGAAAAGTCAAGTCTCAGAATCATTTCTTCGAATAATCCATACCAGCAGGTTATATTTAAGTAAAGGAGAGGTGCCAAGGGCTGCTAGTTCTGTGATAACTGTTGAGGAACGTTAAGATTTAAAGCTTTAAGCAATTCTGAAATTATTTACGTATAATTATTATAGTTTTCATATTTTAATTTACACGCTGTTCCTGTGTGATACTTACGGATTAACATTCTCGAAGACAAGTTAAGACGAAGAAGCATGCATTGCTCTTCCGCAGTTCAAGTTTTACATTAGTACAAGACTGTGATTTTAAAAAATCAACTATACAATCATCGCCGAATTTTCTTATGATTAAGATCCAATTTCCGTGCCCCCTAAATTTAGGCAAATAAAATTCAACATGGCGTCCCAAAATATAACCGAAACGAATAGTTTTCATTAGAACTTAAAACACTACGGGAGATTTTTGCTACATTATTATTGTAATTATCATGACCACAAACATTAAGACCCCATTAAGCTTAGTAAGAGCCATAGATCCAGAGTACATTTCTGTAGAATTCAAAATATGTTTAAATTATATTACATCCGTCTAAAATATCGGTACTTTAAGAAGTTCAGTGCATATATATTTGAAAAAAGAAAAAAAAAACATCGGGCTCATCAATAGAGTAGGTATTTCTTGATTTTAATAATTTTAGGAAATAAGTACACATTAAATATGTAGGCTATTGAGGACAAATATATCAGTTTCGATCAGTCGCTGATTACATTCTACTAGTGAGGTGAATACGAAATTAATTAAATGTAACAAATGTTAAAAGTATAATTATAGTAGCCTATAAATTAAAAAAAAAGGTGCATCTAATGAAAAAACTATATGGAGTATAAAAAATAGAAAGCAAGAAAATGAAGTATTGGCAAATGATAGACATTTTAGAACAGCGCAAAAATTAAAAGTGTTTGAAGCAGGGACACTGGCCAGTGGGACTATTCCGTGTGGTTTGCGACAGATGGTGACATACCTATAGTAAAACAAAAAGAACGTCAGTCAAATTTCTTCAGGTCTAGGTGTTACAAGAAATATCTCAAATAAAAAATTATGTTTAATATTCTTATTGGTCGTTTAATCTCCCCGGTCACAAGTTTTATAGCTATACTAATCTCTGTAGGGAAGGGAAAAAAAAATCTATGGAAACCCACACTAAATACCGACACAATTGTGAGCCTCCCCTGGCCTGGGGTCAGTAGAGCGTAGGGGACTACACTGAGACACACACAGGATGAAATATTGACAAGGGGCATTCATCATTCCCGAGGCGGTATTCGAACCCACCAACGTTTGGGATGTACCGCCAGGAGAGCGCGCCTTAAACCGCTTAGCTACAAAGCTATAATAAGATTATTATTATTATTATTACTATTATTATTATTGTTATTATTATTGATTGGGGTAATTCATAACTTGCAATTCGTTCCTATCCCTGTGATAATTTCATTAATAGACTACAAATTACGTTTTACATGCAGGATAAGTTTGAACGAGGAAGTTTATATCGTATACACAAATCTTGCTGAAAACTTTCTCTACGTACATCTGTAATTTTTCATGTCATTTTTTTTCTGCTCCTTAGAATACAAACGGCGAAGACGTTACTTTTTTCTTCTTCTTCAGAGAAGAATGGTTATTTCTTATCTCTCCTGGAGGCCACCGCCCGCTCGATCTTAAAGTCGAGAGATCGAATAGTTGAGCCTTTCTTTCTATTTCTTAGGTAACGAACAGAGTCGTCAAAATTTTCTATACAATTCATTCATTTTGGTAAACGAATTAATTTACTAATAGTAAAGGGAAAGAACTTTCATCGGTAACATACCACTGGCACTAAGCCAAATCTTCTCTCCGTTAAGAAAATTCAATTACTACATTTTATATCTGCAACTCAAATTGCGCATTCCGGCAACTGCAGGAGACATACTGTGCGTTAAGAGAATTATGTAATCCACTAAAGTTCAACTATAAATTCTGTTCCGCGTCTTTTTGACAGTTATTGGTGCTGAAATTGTTAGAATATTAGCTAACTAAATTATGTTCCGTTCAGTAATAGCAGATTTCAAAAACATAATAGTTTAGAACAATACAATTTAAGACTACGGCTAAGTTGTAATAACAATAATAATAATAATAATAATAATAATAATAATAATAATAATAATAATAATAATAATAATAACAACAACAATAATAATAATAATGTTATTCATTTTCATTCATTCATTTATTTTATTCCATAGATCTTACATGAGCAATGAAGCTTTAAGATGTGGAACAAGTCAAAATTTTACAACATTACAATTACAATTTTTACAAATTTTTATAGTTTTACAATTTAGTAATTTTCTACAATATTTACAATTTTGTGCAATTTTTTACAATATTTTGGCGAGATGTAGTGAGATGAGGTGAGGTCCGAGGATTCGCCAAAATATTACCCGGCATTTGCCTTTTGGTTGGGGAAAACTTCGGAAAAACACAACCAGGTAATCTAATCAAAGGGGGGTAATTAAATCAAAGGGGTTGATGCCAAGGACTCGCCATAGACCATCCGGCTTCAGTCCCACGGCTTTTTATTATTATTATTATTATTATTATTATTATTATTATTATTATTATTATTATTAGTATTATTATTATTATTATTATTACTATTCATTATCAAAAAACGTAGCCCTAATCCTTGTGACAGTAAGTAGACCTAGTAAGCACTATTGAAATTAACTGTTGAAAGTTATAAACTGTTGGAGACTTCTTGAAATATTTCACCATTGGTAACAATGAACGTAAATTTTCCATTTTTTTTTTTGCATGAACTGTATACTTTTCATTTAATCTGTACTCAAGATTTTTTCAACATTGTAAAACATGTTATTTAAAGGTACTAAGCCTGGATTAAAAATCACTCTACTCGAAAAAAAATATGAACTCGCTTGTAATCAAGTAAAATGTGGTTTTAGTACTTTATTTAATAACAATGATTTTCAGTCAGTAAAATAAGATGCTTTTGGACATCCGAAATTAATGCCCCGATGAAAAAAGAAAAGAAAGATCAGCGTTCTCAAAAATCGAATCTAAGCATGTCCAAATTACAAGACAACAGCGGCAATCCGTAACTATGCTAATAATTTAAAAGGAGTTTCGTTACTATCTAGAGATAGTAGTTATTTTTGTATTTTGCGACTACCTACCGAGATAAAATTTGTTATAATTTAAACCCTACCCCACTGTTATGGTAAACAAGAATTCAGTATCTTTTATACTCCAATATTTATATTCGAATTTAAATTGCTCTAAACATTCTTCTTTTCACCACGATGAATTACTGGTACTTACTTAACAAACATAATTAATTAATTATTTCAAATTTCTTAGTTTACCTATAAAACTCAATTCATTAACCAATTAAATTTAATATAAGAACTCAATGAAAATACAAATAAAAATAGATTCTAAACACCTATTTCACTATTTCTCCATTAAAAACTATTCCTAACAAATGCTATTTCTTTTAAACAGTACTTTCGAGCATGTCAGATTATGAAATTTTAAATATTACTCCAATGCAAATAACGATAATAGAAACAGTAAGAAAAGCGCTAAGAGATCTTGAATTACGTATAGAGATCTGATAATTAAATGAAACCCAGAAATTATTTAAGAAAATAATTACACTGCTAATGAAATTTTTGTTTTCAATGTATATACAGGGTGTTTCCGAGGTGGTGTTACAAATTTTCAGGGATGATGGCGAAGGGCACATGTATCAATTTGAGATAAGAAACCCTGGTCCGGAAATGTCGAAAGTTACAAGCAAAAATAGTTCTGTGGAAATCAAATAATTGTATTCCTCTGTACACCTTATTTATGTGTATTTATCTGTACATCTTACATATACTGTATTCATCTGACGTTGTTTACGTTGTCTACTTACAGTATTTCATTCAATGCGCTGTCTGAGGGGTGGGGACAGGAAACTACACTAAAGCAATGCAGATAGCGTAATGTGTAAGGGACATGGTCGGTCCTGATATATGCAAGTCTGTAGACAGCAGTGTATGTGTACAAGTTGAAGTGTCCAGTCGATCAGTCCTAGTGAAATGGAGGAGTAAACGAGAGCGGAATAAGCAGACCTGATTTTCGAATACGAATGAGCCAATGGGAACAGTAGACAAGCTCACAGATTGTATCGTGCCAGTACGCACGTAGGAGACATCCGGCCCATATCATTTTCTACGATTGTTCCAAAAGTTAAGGGAAGGAGGGCACGTGGTGCCAAATTACAATTCCATTTCCACACAACTATTTTTGCTTATAACTTTCGACTCAGTCATTTCCGGACCATGATTCCTTATCTCAAATTGATACATGTGCCCTTCGCCCATCATCCCTGAAAGTTTGTAGCACCACCTCGGAAACACAGTGTATACCGATCACATAAAAATTTTATTTAATTGATTATTTCTTAGTGTTCTGCCCAATGGCAGGTCTTTCACTGAAAACCTAGCATCTCCAATATTTACTATTAAGTTTTAACATGAAACTTAATTGTATTATTTCTCGATTTATCTGGAAATACATTTTACAAGCACATTAACTTAAAGTTATAGTACTATGTATGCGAACCTTATTGCGATTACGGTTTATTTTTTATGAATGGAAATAACGCTCACTGGTATGAAGTTAATACTTATGTCGTATATATTTCCTCCTCATAATAAACTAGCTAATAATTATGGTTTATTTAACGACGCTCGCAATTGTCGAGGTTATATCAGCGTCGCCGGTGTGCAGGAATTTTGTCCCGCAGGAGTTCTTTTACATGCCCGTAGATCTACTGACATGAGCCTGTCGCATTTAATCACACAAATTCCATCGACCTGGACCCGCAACCTCGAGCACAGAAGACCAACGCTATAGCGACTGCGCTACCCAGGTCGACCTCCTACTTACATAAATTACACAATACAATATTTATTTATTAAACATTTATCTAAGCACGTTACTGAAAAGTTCCTTACAGAAGAGGAATCATATTAAAAGAAATGTTATAAATGTACAATAATTAAAATGTAAATTAAATCCAGTCATTAGCTGTCCTCACGAGGATAGGAAGATCTGGAATGATATCTGTAAGGCAGGCCAGGTTCTGCAAGAATTGTAATGCTATGGAGTGAATTAGTATTCGTATGAAGCTGAACCCGATAACCGGCGCCTGATTGGACAACTAAATAATGGGCAACAATGTCTTTCAATTGAGGGGTTCAGATGGAGTGACTTAACTCGTATATTAAATTCTGTGATCTAATTTGTATTACGGCTAATAGGCAATATTATATAAGAGCCACGATATTTTAATAAGTTTATGCTATATTTTATAATGGGTCTATATAATAAATAAATAAAAATACATACGTCATAATTAAATTTCGTTCGACTTTATAGTAGCCCATTTGAGACCTATTTTAGGTTACTCTTTCGAAATTCTGGAATTGTATTGTGAAATATGTTTTGAGACGATGAAAATATTAACTCAGCAGTAGTAGAAATAAATGTGCACCATACTAAGTTTTAGGTTTTACAATCATTTTACGCAATATCGTACAGTTAAACTATTTCTTAGTCTTCACTATATTTGAGATGTATTAATATAAGTTCGAAGTATTTGCTACCGTACGCAAATTAAGCCTGGTCTGTGTAATAACCTTATGAATTTTTTTTGTACGTTTACCAATATCTTCACCACAAATTTGAAAGGCAGATTTAAAAACAGGAGTGATTTAAAAATAAATTTCATATTTCCATTGTCAACATGATCTAGTAAGTTATATTTTATTACTGATGTAGTATACCGGCTCATTTCTAATGAATTCTGTCTTTTATTGTACTAATTTAATATGACTGCCTACAAATCTCATCATATAGTACATTATAATGCAATTTAATAGAATGACCCTTAGATTTAGCCTAAACAGTATGTTTTTAGACAATCTGAGTTCGATTTCCTGCAGGCAATTGAAACTGGGTGTGTGTCTTTTCATGTATTTGTCCAGTTTCGTCTTAACGACTTCTAGTCATGCTGACAGAACGATCGGAGAGTGCGACTAATTGTCTTCGTTCGCGATCCTCTCGAGTAAGAACGATACAGATCAAAGGCTCAAACCATTGTTAGATTATGATTTAATATAATACAAGGAGTTGTATTCAATGTAGTAGGCCTATGCATCGTGTTAAAAGCAGAAAATCTCAGATAATGGAACATCTGTAAACTTCTAAACGTAAGACAAATATATTCTACTAGCAGTATGCAAGTTAATGTTGATAGTTGCGAATGATAACATGAGGTATGAAACACTTATCCATCACAACAGAAGAAGCTATTCCTTTATGCAGTAATGGCACATGAAATTCAAAATTGATAATCACTCTACAGTAAAATGTCAAACCTCAAGATGTGTTTTCAGTAACGGTACTTGAACAGTTTCGCATTAAATATGAGATCGATATGAATCAGATACGAATTACTTCAGCTGTTTCCTTCCATGTTGTTCGTGCCGCAACTCCCCCAACCCCTCGCCCGATGAAATGCCTCTTTTCTTTTTTTTTTTCTTTTTTTTTTTACGAAGGAAAATTTCATATCGAAATATAAGGGCGGTTACTAGAGGTATATTTATAAGTTACATTGCAAAATACCTAGAAAATAGATTGAAAAATATCTAGAAAATTAGAGAGAGACAAACAAATAAACAAGACATACAAAAAAGAAGTAAAGGTATTCAAGCTAAAAACAATATAAAATATAGAATTTGATTATCCCACGTATAAGGAAATAATTTCAAATCTCAAAATGTCACGAAACAATTTGTAAAAAGTCTGGTAAAATAAAATAAAGTCATAGATGACTATCTATAGTATGTGTAACGCGTGACTATGAATAATAATAATAATAATAATAATAATAATAATAATAATAATAATAATGTAATAAATAGAACTGAGAAATTTCACGTTCGAGTATGTTAACTGATTCTGTACAATAATAAAACTTGATAATACCGGTATTCACAATCTCAAGTAAATTAGGACGATAATGAATTAATAATGATAAATAGTAATGAAAACCGAGGTACTCCGAGAAAATTAACGCGATTTCCGCATAGTTTATCATATATCTCATAGGATCTGCCCAGGATCGAACCAAGAATACATCAGCTGACTGAGAAGAGTGTCATTTCTGAAGTCCTAGGAAATACAGGATTCTCAAAACTGATGTTAGTGTGTCGATACTGCATACAGAAAGCCGGGTTAGTCTCGTCATTGCTGTCATCACACTGTCACTGCTGACATGCTTGTTAGGTTTACCTGATGCGATCCATGTGAGGGCACTCCAGGAGGCGAGCAGCCAGCAGGCCATGATGGGGCCCCCAGACCCCGCCAGCCCCCGGGGCCGGTGCCTCTGCCGCCGCCGGAGGTGCTGCTGCTGCTGCCGCCCCCAACTCCACCACTCCCGCCCCTTTACCACCTCCAGACTGCTAACGAATTATTTCTTCCGTTTCCGATAATTCAAACATCGAACAGTAAACCACCATTTTGATATCCTAGTTTCAGTACCTCCTCTCTGTGTGTGTAGTATATTTGTTTCCGCCTGTGAACCTGTATGTGCTACCCCCCTATCCAGAGAGCACTGCAAGACACTACATAGCACTGGGCACACGGCACTTACACTGCGAAGTCGCGCGAGCTACTAACGCGGCATGGCAAGTGCTGCAGCCGATGCCAGCGCCGCGGACGGCCTCAGAGACCCCTAGCGGTAGAGAGCTTATTCACCAATCAATGTTGCTACGCTTCCGTCGAAGGGGAAGGGGTGAGACGCACGACGTCGGTTCCGAAGGGGAGCTGCGGGCGTAGACTACACTACCCCTCGGAACTCTCTCCTCTCAACACCCTCTCCAGCCATTATTACAATTATTATAGCCGTATTTTTAATATTCATACTTAAAGCCATTCTGAAAAGTAAGTAGGCAAGTTTCGTGTTTGGTAACCATTTTGAATTCCTTAAGTACGGCGTCTACTTACTTTAAAACCTCGTTAAGTCATCTTTGGCATATATTAAAAGGAAGCGAAAAAACAGATTCATAAGCTTAAATAACTTCTATAATACGAAGCGACGGGAATCATAACCTACCCACATTTTAAACGTTCACTGAAAATATAGCTATAAAAAAACTTTTGAAATGATAAATTCTAACCTCCTTTGAAAAAATGCAAGGTAATTGCTCAATAATTATGTAACACAGCAAATGTACGTACAATTAATTAAAATTCGAAACTAACGCAATTGGAAGAAATGAAAACACAAATTGAGTGGGGTAGTCCACCGCTGTGAAGTAATTATCAGCACGTCTGGCTATGAAACGAGCGGGCCCGGGTTCAAATCTTGGTTGGGACAAATTACCTTGTTGGGTTTTTCTAGGGTTTTCCCTCAATCAACTGAAGCAAAATTGCTGGGTAATTTTAGACGTTGGGCCTTGGATCCATTTCGCCATCATTAATTCACATATCATCATCATCATCATCATCATCATCATCATCATCATCATCCATACAGTAGCTTGGGTTAAGTTCACGATGCGGCATGCTGTACTTGTAGAAAAGCGCGGCCGTTCGACTACACAATCATTCACACAAGAATAGGAGTGGTAAGTACAATAAGCCTCAGGCTATAGTATAAAACTTCGGGTCCCTCCTCGTACAAAAGAAAGGGGGGGGTAAGGTTGTTCGATGTGTACTTAATTGTTCTTAATATTATTATACCGATATAGTTAAAGTTAATGTTTTGGTAAAGGACAAAAATACGACTTTTTTACAATTATCAAGGTGAAGATTTCTAGATCTGAATGTGACTTGCGAGAAGTAACTTTTAAACTTAATAAATTAACATAATATAATTAAAATCACAATATCCACAAACTACAGTAGTGGATTTGGTGGTATCGAACATCCAAGTGAAAAAAAATACTATGACAGTACAAGCGAATTATTTTAATTATTTGGGATGTGAGTTCTGTCTTTCTTAGAATGACTATCCGAACAACTCTGACAGAGTTTGACAGTTTTCGTGATAGAGCACTCTCTACTTATACTCGTAGTATGATGGTCATGCCAATTGAGAAACTATGAAATATTTTAAGAGAGAAATGTGACACATAAATATAAGCAGGCTACAAGTAAGTAGAAAAGGAACGAAATTAGAATTGTAAACATTAAATATTTGGAAATCTATAAAGTATCACTCAGAAGTACGAAATTACAGTATTTTTTATTCATCATATTATTTTAATGGGTTAATATTCACAAACAGCCACCAACGTAGCTCAGACGAGAGGCGTGTTTTCCTGCACATCTGGTGTTACACTCGGAAGTGGGTTCGATTCCCGCTTGGGCTGATTACCTGGTTGGGTATTTTCTGTGGTTTTCCCCAACCTTAAGACGAATGTCACACAATCTATTGGGAATCCTCGGCCTTATCTTGCCAAATACCATCTCGCTATCTTCAGTTTCATTGAGACTAAATAACATAGTATATTGATAACAGCGTCGTTAAATAACCAATTTAAAAATAAATACAAACAGGAACCCATACCGGCTTCCTACATTACTTTTTTTTTTAATTTTGGATTCATTTTATGTGTATTCCAATAACACATATAATCTTTAATACGAAAATGTGAAGTTTTGATTGTTCAGTCTTGAATGCTGAGTCTTCTTACGTCTCTTCATCGATAATTAGTCTGATGATGCCCATAATAAGAGCGAAAACGTTCACTAATATATATTAGCAAAAATAACCTTTTTGATATTTTGCTACAAAAAATAAGTCAAAGACTGAACAATCAAAACTTCACATTTTCGCATTATTATTCCTATATTAAGTTTCGCTCGCTACATATCCAGGTTTCGAGCAGGCAACCTCACTCTCCCTAGATCAGCCCCTTCCCTGCGTCGCCAGACTGTGTTCGGGGGATGCTATGGGATGGTGACGGAATGGAGGGATGTTTAAGGAAAGATATAGATGCCTAATATGAGGAAATTGGGGAATCCCGAGAACAAACTCAACTCCGCCACAGGTGTCAATATACATTTTTCACATGAATCGAACCCTGCGTGACAGGTCAAACGTCTGACCACTTAGCCATTGCAGGAGTGTGTTGAGGTTTATCAGTAAGTATGGAGAGACAAGAAGTGTTACAGATGAAAGGGGCATGCAGGCGATCCTCACTAAGAAAGTCAGAAAGGAATACAAGTAAGATGTTCGGCGAATGTCACTTGGGAATTAAAGGATGATTTTGAATCGTCATGCGTATAAAAGATCAGGATCTATGGAAGCTCTGCAAAGAAAATTTATCGTAGTGCCTTTTCTACATACGTATTCATACAAAATATGGCTTACTAGCTACTAACACCACAACAGAGGGAACAACATTTATAATTTGCTTAAGATAATCAATGTACTGTTAGAACGAGAACCGAAAACTGTTAATAAAACTTCATTTTCAGATGAAGCACATTTTTTACTTACGTCAATAAAATATGCAAATTTTTGGACTCCGAAGAATCAATACGTCTACGGCATTGGAGAAAAATCGTTACGTCCACAAAGAATCGCTGTATATACTCATAGCGTAGGACATTGTTTCTCAGTCATTATGATGACAAAACTTCCCTTTTCTTTATATAACTTTAGTGCGGCTCACTAAAGGTACAGAGTAGAATGCAGAACATAGTAATGTGAAATTTGGTACCAATTCAAAAAGAAAGCAATTGAGGCAGTTAAAAACAAAGGGATGTAAGTGACATTTCTAAAAAATGATTTGTATGCATCCAGTGTAAACTAAAGCATTTAAAATTTCAGTGGTAAAGAGCTATATCTTTTAACCACATCGCATATTAAAATTAAAACTTCACGGAATTTACGAATGCTTAGTCACTTTTAATCACATTTTATGGAAAATAACGTAAATGCACTTACACCCCTTTGCTTCTGACCGCCTCAATGATGACCTTATTTAACGAAAAATTGTCAGAGGTTTAAAGTTCCATATACAACATTTAAAAATTATTATTATTAGGCTATTATTATTATTATTATTATTATTATTATTATTATTATTATTATTATTATTATTTAGCAAAAATATTAAGTAATCTATTTAAGGGGTTAGGTACAGCTTACAGCAGTAAAATTATGGAAATATTCAACATTTTTTTCCTCCATTACTGTATCTTGTACAATAATGAAAATTAGTATGTGTAAAACACTGTTCTCCTGTTATATGAAAAAATATTTTTACGATTTAAAAACATGATTTACATTTTTTTTTTCTAAATTCAGTTCACTGTGCAGTGATGAAGCGTTTCCCACATAACTCGAAACCTATGCAACATTCTGTGATGAAATTTCTTATGTGTATTAATGCATGTCATATCTGCAACATAATGCAAGATCATTCTCTAACTTTGATAGATTGTCTGATAAAAAATTAAATTCATTTTACAAAATGGTCAAATATCGGTATTTCTTCTAACACAAAATAAAAAAATATATATTATTTATTGAGGAATGAGTTTCAGCAACAAAATAAAAAATAGAGAATATGAAAAAATTAACAAGTTTATGAGTTATGAGGGAAATGCTTCATCACTACACAGTGAACTGCACATTTTGAGTTTTGAAAAAAAAATTAACTTTTTTAAATCGTAAAAATATTTTTTCATATAGCAGAAGGACAGTGTTTTACACATACCAATTTTCATTATTGTACAAGATACAATAATGGAGGAAAAAAACGTTGAATATTTCCAAAAATTTTATTGCTGTAAGCTGTACCTAACCCCTTAAGTAACATATTGCGATTGCGATTTTTTAAAATAAAGATAATGGAAACTCACGGTCCCCCAGTTCATAAATATTGATCTGTACTGCATGAGCTCAGATTCAGGTCAAATTGACGAGACAATTCTCTCACAAGACAGAAATTTATAATAATGACTGTTGCCTCAAGTCCTCGATCTGCAAAGTAATTGAACACTTGGTGGAAAGTTGTAACAAATTATTTATTCAGTAGTCTTTCTGGGAATGCATATAATGTGAACAGCAGACAGATAGAGGTTAATGCGTCCGCCTATACACCATTGAAGACCATGGAAGGCAGGGAGGTGGGTGCTCCCATTCTTGACTTTGGCAATTGGAGGTGATTCACCACGATCTGCTCGGGTTTTTCCCTCTGGAGAATAATAGTACCTACTTAGTTTTATAGGAAGATGAGTGAATTCCGGAGGCGTTTTCAAAGTTATGACTATGGCTCAGAAGATGAGGAAAAATACGTCTTCTTTTTCGAGTGTCCGAAGACGAGGCCCAACATAATATATGTTCAATTTAGGTCATTGTAGGCCAGAAAATGGTGGGTTTTATTTGTCATTTTTTGTCTTTTTCGGCGTTTTTCAGCTTATTGGTCCTTTTTAGCCTCTCTTTTAGGTCTTAATGGCTCTTTTTTCAACTTCAGTTTCTTTCGACTACATTTTTACTGCCATTTTTACAATTAACCACGAGATCTCACTTGCTTCAAGTATGCACCAATGACATCCGTTGATGTGGAGAGAAGTTTCTCGATGTTTCGCAACGTGCTGTCAGAAAACTGACGACCCTTTACACTTATGAACCTGGAGATGACTACTGTGATATACTGCAATGCTAACTGAGGTAAAGTTTCCGAAGTCCCGTTTCTGTAACTCTAGTGTGGTTAAGCCAGATATTTTAGTTATACTAATTTCGATTTCTTTCTTCAGGATGTCCATTGGGGGTTCACTGAATTCATTCTAAGTGGCAAAAATCGTTCATTCTAAATTCTCCAAGTACTTTTTTTTAACAAACACGGAATTTCTTTTTCAAATTATGTTAATCTAAAAATTATATAATGTCTGAAAAAATAAGCATTTCATTCATATAGTTTTTTTTCGCACTGTATGTTGCATTCCACCAGAATGTTTCATTTTTGAAACATTAAATTCATTAAATATGTAATTGAAACTGAAATTATTAATTAATTTGAATCACCTTTTCTACGTCTCTTTTTCCAGTCTTTAGTCCTTTTCAGAATATCTTCAGATTTTTTAAAGGTATTTTTAGGAAATGTATAGGTCTTGAATTTTCGAGCCCTAGTTATGACAATACCGGTTGTTTTCATGTTATGGAAATGAACAGCGGTATTGCTATCAGTTTTGACTAAAATGATATTTTTTCCTAGTACAGATACAGACTGTCTACATTCGATTCCCGGTAAGGAAGTGGACATTTATCTTACGTATATGGGAACTGACAAGGTGCCATTTGCTCTGTGTTGTCTCAAGCGATGGTTTAATCTATACCGGCTATATGGCAGGAAACCGATCAATTTGTGAATATCTGATGTTATTCTAGACATCCACAGATGAGTAGGTACAGTCCTTGAATGTAGAAATTATTTATGATGATGGTGATGGTGATGATGATGATGATGATGATGATGATGATGATGATGATGATAAGAAGAAGAAGAATAAAAGACGAAGACGAAGAAATATTAAAACTGCAACGAATTCAATAAAACAAAAATTACTTCATCAACGAGCTGCGATCTGGACTATGGTGTAAACTGTAAAGGAATACATTCACTATTCTTCCTTATCGATGTTCATCGCTTCATTTGTTTCTAAGTGAATTATTCATAATTCAGCCACTGAGAATATTCATTGTGTCATGGCACGACATTATGATCATACTTTGTTATAATCATAATCTTCAAAGCTTGGATTCTTGCCTGTTTTGTCTTTCTCCATGTGAGAGCTTGAATTAGCACTAGACATTCAAAAGTAGCGAAACTTCCAGCATGGTTCAACGCCGCCGCTTAAGACAAACTTAACAAACTCACACCAAATCTCTTTCAGAAATAAATCTCCACTTTCCTGTCCGCAGTCAAACCCGGATTCTCTGAATTCATAGCCATCATGTCACTGCATGTCATTTCGAATTCAATCACTGAGTAGAGATTCCTAATGACGATGCTATTTCTCCTTTCAAGAACGTCCAGCGCTGTTTACTTATGACGCTACTAATAATAAGAAATAAATGCAGACTGGACACGAGTATTGATTTCTTCAGAATATTTCTTCTTCCGAGGGGTGAAAAATGGATACAGCTCCCTTCAATCAATAGATGAATCACTCTGCTGCGTCTGAACCGCCAAAGCGGTCAGAGTGCGATGCAGACTTCACCTGCACCGGTCAGTCAGGGACTTCTCCAGCGCGTTGTTTTTAATTTCTTTAAAGAGTCGCCTTAATTAAACATCACCACGACCTGAATGTCTGTTGCCACAGAAACGACCACTATTCCATGTATAATATCCCAATAATATTAATTTATCTCGGAAATTTGGATGTCAAGCATTTTTGGGATGATAAAAGTCTTCCTCTGCTTCTTCTTCTTCTTCTTCTTCTTCTTCTCCTCCTTCTTCTTCTTCTTCTTCTTCTTCTTCCGGCTCCATATTATTCGGACTATCTCTTCTTTGGTCTACATATGTTTTTTCTGCCTTTAGGTTGGTATTTAAAGGCTAGCTTAGGAATTCTGATTTCCGTCATCTCATCTGTATGTTGTCGCCATTTTTCCTGTTTTTGTTTATTTTTCTTTCAGTTCTCCTATTTCTAATTCTTGTCAAATATCAGACCGAGCGGGCTAGCGGCGTAGTAGAGGGCTGGCCTTGCATTCGGGAGGTCCGGGGTTCGATCCCAGGGGCCGACAATCCTAACTGAGGTTTTTCATGGTTTCCTCAGTTATTTCCAGGCAAATGCCGGGATTGTACCTCTTGAAAGTCCGGCCATGGACGGCGATCCTTCCCTTAATCCTTTCATATGTCTTAAATGTTTGTGTTGTATCGGAGATGGACCTGGCATTGAGCTGATCCCTCATCCAGGGAGGCCCTCCATGTCCTTGTATGGTCGAAAAAAGTATGTATGTGATCCATAGATTAATTCTTCTCCCGACAGGTCGCGGCCCTGTAAGGCCCGGGCTGCGTGGGTCGTGTAATAAGTACCTAAAAGGGAGAGGTTAAACTAAGGGAAAGAAGAAGAAGTCAAATATCAGTATTTTTCTTGTCAAATATTAATTAGAGGGTGAAAGTGATAATGATATTCTCTACGTAGACTCCGAGCCAGTTGGCTACATGTGTCATTCGGGAGACGTTGTATGCCTCAGCCGTTATGTACACCTCGAAAAATATTAGCCATCTTTGAGAAAGCGATTTCAATATATTTTTTTTATTTTAGTTGGTTATTTAACGACGCTGTAACAACTACTAGGTTATTTAGCGTCGATGAGATAGGTGATAGCGACATGAGGCCGAGGATTCGCCATAGATTACCCTGCATTCACATTACGGTTGGGGAAAACCTCGGAAAAACCCAACCAGGTAATCAGCCCAAGCGGGGATCGAACCCGTGCCCGAACGCAACTTCAGACCAGCAGGCAAGCGCCTTAACCGACTGAGCCACGCCAGTGGCGATTTCAATGTAGTAACTACATTATTGATAATGCTATTTCTATGTAATGAATTGCTAGAAATAATTTAGTTGCAATTTGAACTAGGTATATTATTGTACGGTTGGATGATCGTCCATCTCTGTTTCGGCATGTGGACGTGAGGCCAGCAGCCGGCTGGTCTTGGCCCTTCATGAACTGTAGCGCAACGGATTTACTTTTACTTATATTATTGTATGTTTTCTCATATATTGTCGAATTAAAATATTATTTTTCCATTTAAAGTTTAACATACGAAATATTTAATCATAAAAAAATGCATATGGTAGTCTATATTTAAATAGATGATTTCAATCTATCTTCAGCAGTTATTTAATCTGTCCTCAGTAACAGTCCCTATACTTTTACGAGAAAAACTCGAGAAACTTAGCTTCGAATTTCTGAGTATTTCAAAACTTGTATACATACAAAAGTGTGCCTTCGGTCGAAAAAATTATAACCTGAAGACATGAGATCAATATTATACGCCGAATGTTGTAAAAGTTATTTCTTGTACTTATTCATAATGGCTTCAGTGGTAGAGGGTTGCACATTATCTGTTTTAATGGCAACCGCTTTCCATTAACTAGTATTGGATTAAAATGTGTAAACTCGTACCAGCTGTTCGGATTAAATTCGAGCATTAACAGCACGTCCATTTTAATCAACTCAAACTGCATTAGATCCTCGTAGTTCTATCACTTATTTACACTCAAACTGATTATTTTGTAATGATTGTAGCATACTTGGGCGACCGCCCTGGAAGATCCTGCGCTCAATCCCAGAGAGTGGAAGGATTTTTCATTACCAAATCTTTCAGAAGGCCCCGGTGTCCACTCATTCTTCTATCAAATTGAATACCGGGCCTTTCTATGTAGTAAAAGACTGTAGGAGTATAATGCGAAAAAATACCTTATTCTTGTGCCGACATATTGAAAACACAGAATTCTACCTCCATACGCCTTCATAGCGTGGAAAGGGATAAATTTAATTTTACATTCCATCATGTTGACTGAGGACGAAGTGTCATTGTTTCTTTTTGTTATAAGAACCAAAAAGAACTCATTCCCCTCATACCTAACTTCCATGGCTCAAGCACTTGCGAGCTGATATTCCATCTAGACCATGGGTGTCCACACGCCTGTAGAACCAGGAGATATTGCACGTCAAGCATGCTCTGCTAAGGTCAATAACTTTCCATATAAAATAGGAAAAACGACTTAAAGAATATGCGCTGCGGGTTGCTTACGCCAGGGGTTACCTCGTACGAGTTACAAATGGACATCTATGATCTAGACCAGTCATCTGACTAGGGTGCAGTACCACGATGTCGTGAAAGAGTTCTCTGCATCAACGAACTTGGTTTGCAATGAAAAGCAAATGATAAGCGGAACCCACTTCCGGCAGAACGCATGCGGTGATATAGCGGAATAAGGAAGTTCCCCACGCTACACTACACAACCACCACCTGTCGAATTGTCCTTCGGATCAAAATTGGTCCAAAAAGCTCGGCGAGTTGAGTCCTCCGCCACTTGCGCTGAAATTAGTTCTGCTTCAAAATAATCAATAAATTCGTTGTCTGTTTTCATTGCTGGAAGCGAAATCAAGTAATAGAGTGCTTCCTTTGTATTTTTACACGTTTATTTAACGACTTTGTATTAACTATAAAGTTATTTATCGCCGAAGGAATTGATGACAGCGAGACGGTATTTCGTGAGACGAGGCTGATGATTAGCTATGGAATTGCCTAATATTCAACTTACAGTTGGAGAAAACCTCGCAAAAAATCCATCTAGGCAATAAACCCAATCGGGGATCGAATCCGCGAATGAAGGCAGCTCTGGGTCAGGTAAATAAATTCGCGTACCGCCTGAGCTAAGTCGAAGGCTTCTTATTGGGAAGATGCGGATTTTGATTCTTCCAGTCTCGTGTCGTAGCAGGGGATTTCTGTGTTTCTCCTCAATTTATTCTGGAGAATTCTAAAATAATAATTTATAGCCCCTTGCAACACGCAACAAGAAATGAGAGAACAAAAAAGAAGTATAAGCCTCACGAGTCTTGGCCTGTCTTTCTGGAATGTTTAACCCTTCAATGCTCCCCGGGGTGACAGATCACCCCAGATGACTCAATTTTCTTCTGTAGTTTAGTCTAATAATCTCATAATAGCTTGAGGTATTCAACGACAATAAAAGTTTCAATTACCTGTAGTGGAGGAAGAAGGAAAAAAGTCGTGGGGTAACGACATACTCCACCTGAGCAGTAATGATGTCTAAAACAGGGTGAGCAGTCCAGAGTTAAGTTTAACCGTATGCACTACACATACACTTTGCAGAACTATTATAATATCAGGATAGTACAACGACAGGCCTCCTATAAGCAATAATAATAATAATAATAATAATAATAATAATAATAATAATAATAATAATAACAATAATACTAATAATAGTAATAATAATAATACATTCATGTGAGAAAGTATGCTTATTCACAAGTTTACTTTAAAAATGCAATGGGAGGACATTATCACATTATCATCCTTGGTTGTGATAAACAGTATACGAGTACAGATGAGAATAATGGCTACAACAGTGAAATTTCTGCTGCTGTACTGTTGCTAATGATGATGATGATGATGATAATGATGATGATGATGATGATGATGATGATGATGGTGATGGAAAGACTAATATTGCTTCTCTTTCACAAATTTTAATAATTTTATTGTTTTATCAACACAAAGTGGCATTTTCACTAAACGGCTTTCAGTGGTTTAATATTTCTCTGTCACTTTCTGCAAATTACGTCATAATGTGACGCTTGCTAAGACGGGAATTTCCTCAGCTATAGCGATAATTAGACTGTTAGGAAGAAATGGACTAATAATTTCAGGATATATGCGGTTGGAAGTTTATTACAGTATATATTTTACCACTGCAGAACAATTTATCAAAACGACCAAAATTCTATTTCTGACATATTATTTAATAGGCCATTTATAGTACCAGTACAAGTATGAGGCATATTTCCTTCGAGAATTCGTCACTCCGAATCTAATGACTCCTATTTTTTTTAGCTTGATATTATGACAGAGAAAACGACATTTGACTATCCTATGTCACAATCTTTCCGTTCTGTTAGGAAGGGACTCATTCAGATAGACCAGGCTTGGAGAACTGGGCGATAATTGTGGCGTTGCGTCACTCATCAGGTATAGCACTTACCCCTTCCTTCCATCATCGCGTCATTGACTTTGTAGGGGAGGGGATTTGTATTCAGTGTCTGTCTTATGTGATTGCGCACGGGCCACAGATACGTCATTCAACGTCGGTGGACTGTGGACGGGGAACCAACGCTTTCCTCATGCTTTCCACCCCTCTCTCGCCAGTTTTGTATTCCTGAGACAGATGCAACTCGATGAAGACTTTTACAGACATTGGATACACAGTTTTGTTGAACACTGAAAAAGTGCATAGAACAGGAGAATGACTTTGTGAAAAAATAGTAATGTCGCTAAGTGAATTAGTAATATTTCATTAAACAAGGCTTTCTGCTGCATAGATCGAAATTCAACTTGACCGAGAAATGGTCGACAAATTTTGTCTGGAGCTCTGTATTAAGAAAAGGGTTCTTTTGTAAGACGTAAATTGATGATACGGGATCTCCAGCTTTACGGCTCTATCTGAGGAAGAAATGCTAAGAAATTTAGTGGTAAGTGAAGAAAAAAATTGAACTGTAACATAATGTATTCGCCAGCGTAGTTCAAGTGGCAGGAGTGTTTGTCTGCTGACCCGGAGTTGCGCTCAGGCGTGAGTTTGAATTCCGCTTGAGCTGCTTACCTTGTTCGGACTTCTTCCGAGGTTTTCTCAAACGTAAGGCAAATTTCAGGTAATATATAGCGAAGTCTCGGCCTCATGTCGCCAAATACGATCTCGCTATCACCAATTTAATCGACGCTAAATAAACTAGTTGTCGATACAGCATCGTTAAATAACTAAAAAACTATAACATGTGTAAAATTAATTTTCTTATCTGCAATAGTAGTCCATAGAAAAGAACAGGACACATTATTTTCAAAGCGACCTTCATACCTCACGAACGTTTGGAAGCACGAGGACATTAAACTGTAACCAATTTGATCCACGACGTGGAGGGTAGGACACGAAGTTTCCCGAGTTTGTTGGAATGTCATTGTGCGCTACTAGCATTGAATAGCGCTGCCCCAACGCATTGAGGCGTCCCACAAATTCGCGCTCACCGTGCAACTATTTGAAACTTGCGGATAGCGCCAATGAAGAGGAATGGAGGCTAGGTTCAAAAGCTTCCATATTTTATTGCTGAGACATGCAAAGTAATTTTCCATTCACCTTCCCGGCTGCTTCTCTGTGAATAGTTCGGAAGAACTAGCCCGGATCGATGGCTACAGTTTTCTGTGGCGGCGGCGGCGATTGAACTCTCTCCTCTGCTACAGAGAGGCACGGAGAGAGAGAGAGAGAGAGAGAGAGAGAGAGGCGGATAGAACAAATAAAGCCGATGCCTCTCCCGTAGGTTTTATTTCTCTTCTTCCGTCGTACTTTGTGGTTTTGCTTTATAGTGGGATGCACGGATGCCACAGATATAAAAGTAGCATTAACAACTATTTTCTGGAATGAATTGCAGCATAAAATATCAATTACATTCATTTAGTCTGCCGTCTCCTACAAAAAAATGTGGTTCAAATTGTGTCGACGTACTGCAGACTGTTTCCACACAGTATATAGGACGAGAAGTTTTGTAGGGAAAAACAAGTTTCAGACGGGTATGGTATAGTATGCATCACCATCATCATCCTGGCCATCATAATATGTACGAGTATATTCAAGATTTGCGTCTCATGACTTCCCACACACTGTTTAAAACTGACATGACCATTTACGTTGCGGCCTTCCACTGATTCCTCCTTACGTTGGAATTATAACTCAATATTCTCTTGGAAATTTTTCCGGATAGCTTCACGTCAAATTTCATTCATTATACTTTTATATGATAGCGGATTTTGAGAGATTTGAGCTCAACAGAGATATGGGCAGATGTCACAGAAAGACTGGTAAGCTATTTTTTTTTAATTTTAAATACACTGTCGCGTCTTCATCGCTATATCAATTTCATAAAGTTTTCAGCCGCCACGATGGTCTAGTGGCTAGAGCGCTGGCCCCGGGTTCGATCCCCGGTGTACCCCTGATTTATAAACTGTGTTGGGCAAACCAAGTAACACAAGGTTTTCTCCGGAAGCTCCGGTTCCCCTGTGACATCCCAATAAATCTCCATCATCATCTCGTCTCATCGCGGGTGAAACATAGACCAGCCTATGGCGCACCCTGGGCAATAACTCCGTCGGTAAATTGGTCTACATAACTTGGCTTCATCTGGGTGACTGACGAATAGTCAAGTACTCGCCAATGGCAAAAAAAAAACTCATCAATAAGCTTGTAATGTTGGAGATCGATTACAAAAGTTGACTGCAGCATGGTACATAGGCCGGGGACGTGAGCTAGTACGAGGACATTGACTTGTTTCTGCGATCGATTACGCGAATAATAAGGTGCACACAAACAAATCTGGACTGCTCTAAAAGTAAATATAAACTACATATCTAAAAGTAAATACAAGCTACATAGTATTACAAAGATATATATTTTACGTACCTTTCGTTATGTGCAGAATAATTATCATATAATTATTTGTGAGTGTCCTCTTTCTTTTCTTGTGCTACAATGTCTCTGTATATAATATCGCTTGTCAACTCGTATGTTTGTATTATATAATTTACATGTAATGTTCCCATCATTCACTTAAAACACTCACCAAATTCCGCTCCAAAAATTTGCGTTTGAGAAACTTTAACCTTCGGCATTATTATTCAGAAGGTATACACCGTTTACGCATGCTACGGTAGTGACTGGCGAACAGAGTATTCAGTAGATACACTGTTTACATATGCTACAATACTGACCGGTGAACGGATAGTCAACTTGGAAACACCGTAACGCACCCTATCGGTTCCCAACATTACAACCCTAATCATCAAGTTTAATTGTCATAATATTAAAAAGGCAATTAAAATGTTCCCATGTTCTAAACAAAATTGATACCCACAGCAATGAGTGAAGCATACAGCTTAAAGCGTGCTGGCCACTATAATCGGTCTTGACTTTGCTCAAAACGAACTGCTGCGACGGTGTTTTTCTTTGGGATTGTTTTGAGGTAGTCTTACCATTATTTCACTTTGACTTAAGGTGACTTTCCTTTTCCATGAAGAGAAGCCTGGATCTAGTAACTTGCATGAGTAGAAGTGACTGGTCGGATCCGTTCCGGGTGCCTGGGCCTCATGTTCGAGGGGAGGAGCGCTCCGACACGACAGGTGTTGTGACAGGACAGGGCATCTCAACAGTGCAGCACACTGGAATGGGGCATGTGACCTAGCTCATTTCGTTTGGAACCATATGACCTCCGAAAAGAAATTAAGATGTATGGCAGGCGTACGAATATCTATATTTGCTCTAAAATTCTTGTTTATTTCCTTATTCATAAGTGTTCGCAACGTAGGGCTCTCATTTAGTTTAAACGAGTAATATACAGTAGGGTTTTCCGAAAGTAAGAGGTAACTTTATTGTTCATATGTTATTCCTTTTTTTTTACACAATATTAAAAATTCTGGCACTGACATATTACACAAGAAATGGGATTTTTGCATCACTACCCATTACATAACTTCATCGTAGATGATGTATCTATCTAACATTTTGTCATTGTACAAGTCACAGCACCTCTTCAATGTTGTATGCAGCAGTTCCGAGTTTGTGTTATCGAATATCTGCCACAGTGTGTGCGATGGAGTCCAACTCATCAACAAACTGCTATAGGTTTTCTGAAGAACGCTTTTTACTTCAGTTAGCCTCACAACAAATAATGTGCTGGCTTAATATCTGGTGATCTTGCAGACCAAGTTACAGGAAAGTGCCTACTGACAATACGACCACCAGAACAATCAGAAACAAAAAATTCGTTATGGTGATGCAGAAAATCCCATTTCTTGTACAGGGACATGATTTTATTTTTACTTCAACTTTTTATTGTACCTGAGTTTTTGAATGTACTTCACTCCCACCCCTTCTACTAACGAAGTTCCAACTGTCCACACAGAACCAAGGCCGCAGTACTGAGTTAGTGATTATAGTACGTTTCAGATATATGTTCGCGTTTTCCAGTGACGAAAACTTCCAATATTGATTCATATTTCCGCACAGGTACTGTCGTCCGTTTGCCTACGTCGCATCCCGATTTCCCCCACCTGCTTCTGCTCGCTCCACTGTAAATACTAGTGGCTGGGCTTTCTTAGCTCTTTTCCGAAAACATTAATTTCTGTTAGGAATTAATTGGACGTCTACGTAATATTATGCAACTGTTTAAAATAACTTAAATAAAAGGGCCTCGTTAAGTAATTAACTATCACGTGATTCCCCCCTTTCTACGATCCTGCGACATAACCACTTGGACGGACAGTAGATAGCATATCTGAGTAATTTCATCTGTGCGGGTCGGGTAGAAGTGAAGACTGAATTTACAGTACGTAAGGTACTCTTTTATAGAGTAGTTATAGAACTATTTTAAAATGAGTTACTAAGTACGAAGGACGAAACTGGTAATTGGAATTAGATGCAATAGTCTATAGTGCGATAATAGGCACAAAAGAACTGAAGCCTGTATCGAAATGAACGGCCACCATTTTCAAAAATGTGTTTAAAAATCCATATTATGATTATTTTTCAATTTAACTTCATTCTCTATATTGTACTCTAATTTGCTGTAGACAGTAGGCCTATAATATATTACACTGCATAATGAATACGTTCTCATGGATAACTCAGTTCGTGAGTAAAAACACTTATTGTTAATACTGTACTGTATTTTGATTAAACAAAACCTAATGAAAATTATCACACTCAAAATCGCGATATTTCCTACTTTACGTAAATGGATGAACTACTTTTCTTCCCTCCTGTACCTAGTAAAGTGATTTGTTTGTATTTTACGCCAGTACCATCGAACTCCAGTCGTGGAAGGAGGTAGCAAACGGTGTTTCCGGGTCTCAATCATTATTTCAAAGGTATAGGTTAATATTAAAAATGTTAGTAAAAATAAAATGATGTCCCTGTATAATAAACCAGTTCCATAAATTTTAAGATTGTGTAGAAAGTGAATAAAATATGAGGAATTAAAGTTACATCTTACTTGTGAAAAATAATATATAACTTATATCACTGGGTCGCGTCTGTGGCTCAGCGCTAGCTCGCGCTTCTTCTATTCATGCGGCCCCCATTCGATCCCAGGACAGATCGTGATGAAATTTGTAGTCGGCATAGGAGATGTTGCAGAGTAGTTTTCTCGGGTACTCCGATTTCTTCTTTTCATTCCACAAAATACTCTCATTTCGTCTATCATCTGAAATAGTTAAAAATAGGCTGGGACAAAATCTTGTGGATAGTACGGATATCCGATGCTGATAGGCTATAGGAAGGACTAGGGCTCCGGGCCTTGGCCTTATTAAACACTCGTCTGAGTATGGTGTCTGGCTCTATCAGGGCTATGGAAGAATAGCCCACCTGTTAGAATCGGATTCACAAATTTCATCCAGGCTATTTCTCGAGATTGGACAATCATTACATATACAGAGCGCATAAAGAGCCGTGTAAGCCCTCCTTCGAGCCCTCCTGGCTTTCGAAAAAGCAAAGCTAATGTGTATTTTTTTTATATGGGGAAGGGAACAACGATAGCTAATTCATGAGGGTTTTTAATTATACTTTTTATATCTCTGATGAAATATAGAGCAAACAGTGCTGTGAAGTTTGGATCTATCGCATTAGTTGAGATCATTAAAATGTTTACTTCCATTTGATTCATCATCGACTGGGAACTTAGAATAAACAGGGAATATCAAGGAGTTTCTTGATTATACGAGTAACTGTGTGGAAGAAGAAACTGTGACGTGTATAAAACTAGAAGAAATGCATAAGGGATAACGCTATTAATTCACATAAAACACACGCTTCTCATATGAAAAATAACTTAACGAATTTATTTATTTTCATATAAGCACTCGAGACATATAGATCATATCTCCCCATTAGCAACTTGAGAAAACGTACGAGTAATCCGAAAATTGAATTTCTAGTCGACACGAGAGCGGGACCTTCATGTCCAAGCTGTGATATTTATTACTATGGTCGTCTGGGGAATCGATTTCCGTCACCCCAGGGAGTAAATCATTTAATGGAAGTGTATATGTTCTGCCCGCACACTGCCATAACGGACACTGATAACCTGCAGTAAAGCTCTCCGCATCCGCTCAACCATAGTCCAGCCTGAGAGCATCATAGCTACCGCTGCTATTACCGAGTGCTCTCAATCCGTTGCGGAAATTCCCTGAGAATTAATTTCGATTCTGTAATCATCCACTGCCATATTCCTACTAGTAGTACATTACCCTAAATTAGGATGTAAGGTACAATCGAGAGAGCAATCTTCGTTATATAACGTCTTTAATTTTATTTAGAACAAAGAAAGCATAAATGTTTGTAAATTCAAATAGTAATAATAATAATAATAATAATAATAATAATAATAATAATAATAATAATAATAATAATAATAAATTCACTAAGCTGTTTTTCGTATAACTTAGGCCTAATAATATATATTATAATAATGATGATTCCCTTTCCGTAACCATTCATTCATAGTTTATTGTCAAAAGGCAGGTCTTTCACTGCAAACCCAGCATTCTTCTATTTTTCCTATTTTCTGCCTTTCTCTTAGTATCCGCATTATGATTCATATATTTATATCTTAATGCTGTCTATCATCTAATATTTTCTTCTGCCCCGAACTTTTCTCCCGTTCACCATTCTTTTCAGTAAATTCTTCAGTAAGTAGTAATTTCCATAGATTTACTTTACTTAAATCGTTCGAATTTTCTGATGTACAGTTGTAGTCTAATACAAAAAATGTGTGGATATTTGAGAGTAATTTGTTCATGACAAAGTGAGCGATAATTATACAAGTACAAGTACAAGTACAAGTACAATTAGCAAACTACTATAAGTTCAAAAAAAAATTCTTAAGAAAGGGAAATGTTTAGGATAATGTAAAACTTCGTAAAATCACTAAGCTAAAAAAAATGCTTAAAAAGGGGGAAATTTTCAGGAAAATTTATAATTATATCGCTACAATAAAACTTGGAAAGCTAACAAAAGGCTTAATAAGGGGAACATTTTCACGAAAATGTACAATTACCTCAGTACAATTATAAAATTTAGCAAAATCAATAAACTAGAAAAAATTGTTTAAGGGGAAAATTTTGAGGACTTTTTTTGATCCCTAGTTACAGGTCAGATCTGCAGCTGGAAACATTATAATGTGAACTACAATGGAGGACTTCACGATAAATATATTAAATTGATTTGAATTAAAGTTGAATTCTATACATACAGGCTTGTAAAGCTTACAATTATCTTGTTTTGTAAAATTTCGTCCAGTGTGACTGAAATTCGGTTGGATAGTCACAATGACAAGATGTTTTTCGCATCTGCGTGGATGCACCTAGCAAATACGAGCTCGTGTTCTGCGGACATTGGTTAATTTCCTGTTTTCGGATAGACAAACAATTCGCAAAGCACAGCCTGTGGACTGGTCCGCGGCATTTGGCGAGGTGAGGTGACTGACTTGTGTGAGTCCCTTCTACCGGGTATCCCAACCGGGGAGCAGTCGAGCGGCACAGGCAGCAGCTGGTGACCAGCCCGCAAGGTGGTGACCATTGTCTCTGTGGTAGATATGGGAAATGAAACTTGTGATATCCACGGTACATACGCACCTAACTTAAGTCTCTCTCTGTTTCTTCTCGCTTATGCAGTAAATACGGAAGTGAAGACTTTAATTTATTCTTCTCCACTATAATACCCTATAGTAATGCAATAGACTTCTCCCAAAATTGACTGGCTCGAACTTGATTCTCAGCAGAAAGACGAAAATCTAATTTCCTTCTGTGAGATTTGAGGCTTCACAATGATTAGGTTTCAAATCATTCCAGGTCAATTCGTACAAATCACAATGTCCAATATCCTTAAAAAAGGTCCACTACAAAAATGTCCACAACTAAAACGTCCAATCATCGGCTTCGGTACCGCAGTTGGTATAGCGCTGGCCTTCTATGTTCGAGGTTGCGGGTTCGATCCCGGCCCAGGTCGATGGCATTTAAGTGTGTTTAAATGCGACAGGCTCATATCAGTAGATTTACTGGCATGCAAAAGAACTCCTGCGGGACAAAATTCCGGCACATAGGCGACGCTGATATAACCTCTGCAGTTGCGAGCGTCGTTAAATAAACCATAATTCATTATTTATTTTATTATTTTTTAAGTTGGTTATTTAACGACACTGTATCAACTAATAGATTATTTAGCCTCGATGAGATTGGTGATAACGAGATGGTATTTGGCGATATGAGGCCGAGGATTCGCCATAGATTACTTGGAATTCACCTTACGGTTTGGGAAAACCTCGGAAAAAACCCATCTAGGTAATCAGCCCAAACGGGGATCGAACCCGCGCCGGAACGCAACTTCAGATCGACAGGCAAGCGCTTTAACCGACTGAGCCACGCCGCTGGCTATTTTATTATTAAAACGCCCAATCAAATAAGGCCACCAGTGAAAATGCTCAATATGTAGAAATATCCACAAATCAAAATGTACAATTTACAAAACTAACCAGAAGTCAAAATATCCTATGGGCTCATATAGTACGTACATAGATGATTAGGCCTATTCAACATTCTTTTCGTAAAGCTACACTGCCAAGATTTTTACCTCCCATGTGGAAGGGTAGTCATAGAACCAATAATGTAGTGGAAGGTTTCCACTCTAAATTTCAAAAAATGATTTCTGTACATCATGTCAGTATTTTGAGATTTATAGAAAACAACGCAAGAAAAGAATGAGACAAGGAATACCATAACCAAATACACGATAGCCACATAAATGTAAGGCACCCCGTGAACAAGAAGTAAGGGAACTTATATTACAAATCAACGTCGAATTGAGGGGAATGTACATATACAGTCATATAAGGACAACAATAATGTGAAGCAATAGGCCTATCTGAGAGCACTTTCATTTCTTGCATGCCGACCACAGTGCAGCAGAAAATTAGAAATTAAAATTTGTTACAGAATATTGCAGGCCTACATTTAGCTTATATTTAATTGTTAAATTATTAATTCAAATTTAATAAATATTGTTCTGACATTTATGATACCGTACATGTAATAACTGTGGACATTTTTTATACTGGATATTTGAGATATTGGTCATTTAATGACTGTGGACATTTTTGATACTGGACATTAATGATGATGGACATTTTTGCAGTGGACATTTCGCAGTGGACTAATTGACTGATAATCGTTTCAAATATGTTGGGGTTTCTCAAACTTTCGTTAAGATTCAATTTCTCCGATGTTTAGTAACTATTTCCAGGCTATATAATCAGATTCGTATAGTACAAAGCTACAAAATCATATAATCTGGCATGTCCGTTATGACTGACAAGTCTAAACTTGATAACGTCCATTCTGACCGGGTACATATTTTGACACTGTTCTGACTAGCCGTAATATTTGGCCTTGTGTTGCGCTGATCACACGACCAAGAAAAACGCCACTTTAACACGCCTTTGGTGCTGATTTATGCTTCTTACTATGTGAGGATCACGTATGTGGGTGATACTTCTAATTTGCATAACCACGGATTTATATTCATTTATTTTCATCAAAATTATTTAATACGCCGCGTAGAAAATTGTGTAATAACTTATATTTTACGCGTGACGTAAAATATAAGTAATTTATGTAAAATATTAATAATATAATTTACACAGGCAACCCTGATTAGACCTCAGTAGTTTGATATGATTAGGAGTGCAAGGCCGAAAATTAATTTAGCATTCGAAGAGGACTCATTTTATTCTTAATGCAATAATAAAAAATCGATTCTCATATTTTTTATTTATATGGTAATAGGGCTACTATTACAACAACTGCGGAGAATATTCAGCGTCGAAAATTAACATGGGCGAAAATTACCTGATCTTTTTTTCTTCTACTTGGAGCGTTCTCAAGTGCAGAATGCCATAACACAAGTTTTTATTATTTTCGTTATATGGCTATGAAAGCATGTTGATATCTTACCAACATCATAATTTTCTTTCAATGACTGAACTCTTCTACCCGTTTGCTTCTCATTCTTATAAACTAATATTATATATTAAGACATTTACAAAATATCTATAAGTATAAAGAATATAGCGAAAGATTACCGCTTTAGAAAACATTATGACGAACACAAGGCAAGGAACAAATGCCCAGGCACAACGGGAAAGATAAATCTCTTCTTTCCTGTGGGGACACTACTAGGGCCTGCAAGAAACGCTATTTGAGTTATAGCGGAAAACTGTTGATACCTCGTGGCCAAAGTAGTTCTAAAGAGTAAATTTGAAAATAATCTGACTAGACGCTTTAAGTTTCATAATACGAGTATTTAACTGCATAAAGCTTATTAGTATTGAAATGATGTAAGTAACTATAAGGAGCTTAGCACAAACATTTCTGTAGCTATACACTAGCTATGCAATATTCTATCTTGAAGAGTTAATAGCACCCAGGCGACATACACGAGGAGCAAGGGGAATTGCAGACTGGCGGCGCAACCGCGTAAGTGTGCATGGGGTATACTGAAGGGGTACGGAAGTTCCGGAGGATAGGGTTGTACAGCACGTGCCCCATATGCGCCCACTGTACCAGAACGGCAGGTTGCTGCTGTCGCATAACTCAAGACTCGGCATCCACTAGGAATGCGTAACCTGCATTAACCTATGACCTTCACGTCATGTTACAGAAACTTCTATTTTGACACCGTCATTATTGGTAATTAGTAATTCGCTTCTTATCGGTTTATGCTAATTTAGAAAAAATATCATTTGTAATTATCTGGATATTAATACCGCATTTACTCGAAGATAAGACATTCTCCTCAATTTTAGAAGTAAAAAATAAAACTGTTTTTTCCGCATATTGAACATTTCTATTTTAAAGTAGAAGACGGAACAAAATATATTAAGTCACTTGTTAGTCAATTATCCGTAAATGTCACAAAAAGAATGTTGACATATTTTCTGTATTGAACTGAATAATAATGTCAGTTTAAATTTTAAACTACAATGATAGTAGGCCCTACGGCTGAATGATCTAGATCTTCAATCTGTAACGTAGGCGGTCCGGGTTCGAATCTCGATAATCCCATACATTTTTATTCAAAAATTCCTAGCGATACATGTGGCAAACAGGATCGCAGTTAGGGTTTTTTTCGGATTCTTCCATTTCCCCAAGTTTAGCATCAATAGTATCTAGTCCGATCTCTAACGGGAGACGCACGAAAAGGGTTGCTCTAAGGATGAGTGAGGGTACCTGCTTCAAATTGTTTAGTCGGTTATTTAACGACGCTGTATCAACTACTAGATTATTTAGCGTCGATGGAATTGATGATAGCGAAATGGTATTTAGCGAGAGGAGGCCGAGGATTCGGTATGCAGTACCTGACATTTGTCTCATAGTTGGGTACAACCTCGAAAAAACTCAAACAGGTAATCAACCCGAGCGGGAATCGAACTCACTCACAAGCGCAGCCTCGGATCAGCAGGTAAACTCCGGTGGCTGCCTGTTACGAGATCTGGATACTCTGCAAACCTTAGTCTAGTCAACTAGTGTGTGTTGTAAATGCGTCTAGCTGGAGGGTAAACGCAATAAATCTACCAGGTCAGAGTGCTAGGTGTAGTGAATCCTCTCCCAGTAGTAAAGTAAAAAGTAGAATAAATAAAACCAGTGCGTTGTATTACACATATGAAATTTTGTCAATAACTTCGGAAACTACAGTTGCAAGTGGTTGTTTCCTGAAGTGTAATATGTCCGTTTGTGCATCAACGGTTGGGGTGGACGAAATTCCTTCTGTATTTAGAGCAATTAGGTTATATCATTTATACATACAATTCCCAGAAGATAAGGTTGAGATGAATAAAAATCCTCAGTGGTGACTTTTCAGTCTCGAAGATATTCCAGATGACTCAGGTAACTTCATAACGGTCACCAGAGCACAGAACCTTCCCGATCAGCTAGACGCTATTTAAGTGGCTTCCGATATGTATGACTAGTCCTCTGTTGCTAGCGTATCTCGCCGCAAGGCGTTTCGTCGTCCAATACCAGGAACATGCGTCGTATGTCATCAGGTATTACCCATTGAGTTCATTCGTCTACACTCTATACCAGATGTCTTTGTAGCAGACCATAACAAGGGTCTTGATTCATCTCATGTTATCGCTGCGCTCCCATTGGTTGGCGAGTCATTACTTAGCTGAGAGCGTTGTAGACACTAGCGCGTGCATATCCTGGTTACAGACGGTATTCAGAGACGCGTCCACTACTACAGTTCTATTGCGTCTAACATCTGTGCGGTGTATGAGCAGACGACAGCAGTACAACTAGTGACTGATGCAAGAAGGTATGTTCAAAGATACATTACTTTAATTTTCACTTTTCGTTATATGAACGTAGTCGGTCACTTAATTCATACACAGACATTTAGTATCGTGTGAACCGCGCTCTCTTGCATTTCGTTCCGTTGTTTATATCTGCTCCAAAGACATCTGGTATAGAGTGTAGTATAAGTCCACAGTTGTGAACGTTTACAAATAAGTAGTATTGTAGTCTGGTTGACCATTTATTCGATATCAGTAGCACTCCGGCCTGTAGGATCAGGAGCATTTTTCAGGTGCCATCTCTAGGAAGGTTGCAAATATTATGGCTTGGAATCCTTTCTTCCCCCATGTAAACCTGTGGCAGGGATCTCTTCCGCTTTTCTTGTCATTTGGTTGGAAATTACTACCATCCGTCAATCCAACCGTGGAGGTCTTCACCCATATCATAGGGCAGGGGTTCTCGTTATACCCCGAGAGATTGGACCCCTGACAGAACTTAGTCACTAATTATTATTAGTGTTTACACCCGCGACGAGAACGCATCTGTCCATCTGTTATTACCGACCTGTACATAGTTATATCCATAAGCCTCCTATATACATTGGCCGGGTTAATAGTCGTGTAGTTCTTAGGATGACTTCAACATAGATGGAGTGTCATACAGGATTAATACCTTAACAGAATAAACTTACACACATGGCCTAGAAACGAGTCATAAGCCCATACCTTGTATAGGCATAAAATATCGCCAAGCTCGTAGGTACATCTGAAACAATATTTTCTGATACAATGAAATTACAAAGAAGCGTATGACGAAATGGAATATGTTGAAGGCACGAAATTTGTGATGTTAAGGGAAACAGGAGAACCTAGGGAAAAGGAAGTCTCATTCTTCGATCTTCTCCATCACAAGTATTACTCCAGTTAGTGTCGGGAATGCGCTCAGACACTAACAAGCAACATTCTGATGGGGGCAGATAAAAAAAGTTATATTTGTTCCTTCCATCATGTTAATAATGTCAAAACAAGTGCTTATACAAATTTTGGCCACTCGAGGGCCGTAAAAAATGAGTTCGCCAGGGGCCGTTAACAGAAAGAAAACACAATTTCATTCGAAAATTTATTGGAACAGACACAGCAATTGTTGAGCTATTTTTTAACATATTCCCCACAGGAATTGAGACATTTGTCATATCATGGGATCGACAGAGAGGTGCAAACGGCTGTTAAACGTTGGTTCCGATCTCAGGCGGCTGACTTCTACGACACATGGATACAAAAATTGATCCCATGGTTTGACAAATGTCTCAATTCCAGTGGAGATATGTTAACAAATAGTGCAACAACTGGTGCATTTGTTTCAATAAATCTTTCCATGTAATTGTGCTTTATTTTGTAAACAGCCCCAGAGAAAATCACTTTCTGGACGGCCTCGTAATTGCGGTCGAGTGGCCAAGATTTGTATAAGCACTTTTTTGATATTATTAACATGGTGGAAGAAAAAAAATTAACTTTTTTATCTGCCCCCATCAGAATGTTTGCTTGTAAGCTGCGAGTAAAAATATTCAATTTCGATTTCACGCTATGAAGCAATAAACAAGAATTTCTCAGAATCTTATAAATTACATATAACTCGCTTATGAAGAAAGTATGGTGTGCAGGTAGTGGACCGAAAATTTTGTGTAGATCTATTAAAACTTAATTTCTGTGACTTTTATGTCCTATTTCATATATATTTACCTTAAGAATTTTAGATTTACTTGTTTTATTATCTTTAACTTAAAATATTGTTTTCCTAGCATATGATAGCCTGTGACCCTCAATGCATATAATAAAGGATTTCACATTTTCAAGAATAATCGTCGAGAAACTGGATCGTATAATTATGTATTAGAGTATTTACATTATAATATTACACAGTCTAAAGTAATAAATCAATATAAATGAAGCAAGTTCCAAACACGGTATAGAATGAAACGATACAGACCTCTTTAGCATATATACAATTACAATTTTACAAAATGCCGCCATTACCTTTGTTGCATTTAACAAGTAAAAATTACAAGTTAAATCGAAAATTTAAAAGTAAAATCGAGTTAAAGGAACTGGTAAGTATACTTACTTTGGTCAAACTATATACATTTTAAAATAAAATGAGTTCAGATATACGTACGAATATAACGTAAAAAACAAAACTCGTATGCAAATATTTTTAATAACGCCAATAGATATACTCTCCAAAAATAACACTATATAAAACTAAAATTACCTCGAAATATAAAACACACTTTGGCTAAATTTATTTATTTATTTTATTGCTAGTAAGTTTGAAATGAATACAAGTTAATACAATGTGAGATAAACTAGTTCACTCCTGAATGAGTAAGACTCGTGCTCAGGGGCGGATTCCAATACAACAAAAATAAAATTAAAATTGAGAGTGAATACAGATTAAAAAGTGTTTAACATGTTTAAAACCAAACTATAAATCCAATACAATTTTTTTATATTTTTTTATTAATTTGGACAGGATTCGTGGTTAAAATTATATTAGAATAAAATGTGTTTAATAATCTGGGACCTTGACTCATGCTATGATAAAAAGCTGCATTGGTTTTACGTTTAGGTTCAGACAAACGCAGAGAATTCATATTTTTAGTTCTATATTTATGTATATACCTTTCAAAGTTACTCAGATTTTTGTGAAAATATTTTAATAAAATAAAATAATAAATTTGTTTAATGTCGAAAACTCTGAAATGTTTAAACTACCATTCAGTTGGGTAATCTTTCTGCTTTTTAAGCAAATTTTTAATACTTTTTTCTGTAGTAAAATTAACGGATAAAGGTTGGGTTTATAATTTCAACCCCAACCTATAATACCATACATAAATATAGACTGAAATAATGCTAAATAAATTATACGTAAAAAAATTAATTGACAAAATATTTCTTACAAAACAAAATAATATAATGTTTTACGTAATTTATTACAAATATAATGAATATGATTATTCCATTTTGAATGATTATCAATAATTGTACCTAAGCATTTAACCTCCTTAACTTCGTTAATAACTGAAGAATTGCAGTTTATATCGGAACAGTCAAAATAATGCATTTTAGTTTTTAGTATAGATGAAATTGGTTTATTGCCTTTATTATTTAAAGAAAATGGGATAACTATTGTTTTATCTTTATTAATTACAAGTGAATTTAAATCGAACCATTTTTTTATTAATTTTAAGCCGCAATTTGTATTATAATAAACATCAGTCCAAGTTTTTCCACTAAAAAGTAAAACAGTATCACCAGCATACGAATATAAATCACAAATGAAAGGATTAAAATATATTCCATTCAGGTTGTAAATACAGCGAAATGTTTAAATTAATGTGATGGATAAAAATCATTTTCATTCTAAGTTATGAAGCCCACTAGGAAACTATGAGAGCACAATATGGCAGTTACAATATGCGGGAGGAATTTGAAGCACTAAGAGAAAATCCACGCAGTAATAGCATTGTTCGCAAATCTCATAGAATCTCTTCGAGGTTAAACCTCGGCTCCTTTGTCTGGGCCGAGACTGCTTCGAAATTAATCCCTTTTGATTGTTATCCCAGAACAATGAATTCAATCTCATCGTGGTCCTTCAAATTAAATGCATAATGGCTCTAGACGTCTAGACGGATATAAGTCAGCAAAGCAATTTTTTCTTTTCATTTCGAGGATCCGTGTGCTGTCTCATCCCGGATACACTTACATCGGCTTACTACGTCCGCTATCATATTTTATACATTATTTCCTACTTTCTTCCCGTCAGAAGTTTTTATAATCTGATTAGCCTTTCGACCACAAACATCTGTTCGCATAAAAGGAAACTTGATGGGAAGGCTTGCAGACTTCCGAACAAAAATTTCTTACTTTTAGAGAAATCAACTTCCTTGTTCCAAAAATGACAGTAATATCCTCTTTGCAGTCTTAAGGTATTAACATACTACTGTGAACAATATCCATTCAACATAATGCCTTACATTTTTCGTACTTACAAAAGATACACAACTAAACCCGTCCCAAGATCTTATAAAGGCTTTCCTCTTGAATATTTTCTTTTGCAGTCATATTTTTCTCTCTCAAAAGAAGCGAACGACAGTTAACTATGATTCTAGGATCCCAATGATTGTAATGTTCAGTTTTTCTACTGAGTCTATGTCTTGGTGAAAAAAGTCTCTTTTTCATCACTTAAAGCACCTTAGTTTTTAGGGTGAAAGTTCATATGTGAATGAAGGAAATGAAGCTGCTGACTCTCTCTTTCTTTTTCACAATGGTTGAAACAAAGTTGCCCTCTGCTACGGCTGTATCTTAACAAGAAACGACATTGGTGAAACCTGAGTGAATTTCTACAGTAGTGTAGTCATCTTAAGATCATCATCTATGTACCAAAAATATAATATAGTAATTTATGACAGAATACTGATCATGACACTGCAGAATTAAAAAAAATGCTCGATAAACTAAAAAATAAAATTTATTAAGGTAAAACTCTTTCGATGAATCATTAAATAACTGCTACTCGCTATGATCATGATAGATTACTAATAATTCGTCTATTAGATCAATAATAACGTTAAAAATCACATATCGTCATCAATGGAAAAAGAAATATGTCCAAAAAAGTAAAAATGTTTACAAAGAATTATTGGTGTCTTATGATTAACAATGAATTATTGGTGTCTTATGATTAACAATGAATTATTGGTGTCTTACGATTAACAATGAATTATTGGTGTCTTATGATTAACAATAATTACAAAAGTAAATATCACAATGAATTCCGTTCTTTGGTGAAATAATTGAAAGATACAGTCGGAAATTGAATCGTATCAAGAGTTGCGAACTAACGGGCTATTTTAAACATGATATTCGGAATCTATGCACAAAAACTAATAAAACGATAGCTGTTAATTTCCCGAAGATAAAAATGTTGCCTAGTATAACTTTTGTAGGATTCTCTCAAAACGGGGGAGGGCTCTCTTATGTGCCCAAAATCTACGACACGAAACCCTCTATTTTACTTCTCCCCTAAGGAGAAACTCACGTACTGCGGATCTAATAGTAAAAAAAAATAACCATTGGACCATCTGATTCGACAAAATACGAGATGCTAGGCACCAGATTAAGAATCTCTTTCTTTTTTATTAGGTTATTTAACGATGCTATACCACCAGTGAGTTATTTAGCGTTCATGGAATTGATAACAGCGAGATATTTGACGAGATGAGGCCGAGGATTCATCATGTCATTATTTGACATTTGTCTTATAGTCGAGGAAAACCTCGGAAAAACACAACCAAATAACCAGCTCAAGCGGGAATCGAACCCATACCCGAACGTAGCTTCAGATCTAGTAGGCAAAATGTGCTGCTACCTGGGTTACGTCGCAGTGGCTTATCTCTTTCTTAGAAATCGTGCTTCTGTAAAATTTACAGCTGTTTAATCCTAAGAACTAAGCCTAAGTCCACATGTGTGACTTGTCTCTTAGAATCGTGAGTAGCTAAGCTCCCGTTAAAAATCTTTGCTCTCAATTTCGTAGCATTTTTATTCAGTGATTCGTCAGCATTTCCTGACAACTTGCCGCGCCAGATTCTCCCCATAAGAAGTCTGCCGGAATGGTGAGCCGATATAAATCCTAATTACAGAAACGCTCTACTGAAGAAACCATTTCCCGCTTCATCGAAATTAATGAGCGTTGTATCAGCTAAAGTTGTCAACTGTGATTCAAGTGGTAATGTACTCTAACACATACACAGCATACTTGGATTCTATTCTCTGTAAGATAGTGTTGTTCCATATTTTTTCACAATTGTATTATGTTCCTTGTCTTGTGTTTTAGATGTAAATATAAATCATTAAGGGACACTAGGACTGACGTTTTACGAAAAATGATCAAAAATTGAATTTCGTTTTTTTTTGTACAAAAATATTCCTTCGACACTTGCGAAATTCATAGTATGAGCTGTTTTGCCTCCACGTCTTCTATGATATCCAGGAACGATTTTTATATAGGACTGCTCCATATGTCAGTATTGTATCTCTTTTCACAAATTTTCCTTTATCTTGAAACTATTTTTTAAATGTTAAAAACGTCCCATGCACATGTAGTTTTCCCCAAGTTCAGTTAAAATATTCGTACGTGCCCATGTATATGTATATTATTCGAGATCTGACGTTGAGAAATTTTAATTATCTTCGAAATTAAAAGCTACAAATTGTCATTTAAATACAGACAAGAATAAATAAATGTCTGATTTTTTTTTAAATTTATTGTGCGTAAACTAGCCTAGATATCATTAATGTCTCAACGGTAAAATATTTCCCTTGAATCAAAGTCCGTAAGAAAACAATATAACTAGATATATTTAAATGTAAAGATCTTGGAGCATTTTGATTATGTCATTAACTTGCATAATTAAAATAAAATTAACTTCGAAACTAGCAATACAATTATCTTGAAAATTTGCACACACATTATTAATGCATCTGATAAGCAGTTAAAAATGAAATAAATCGAATTACAATTGTAAATGTTTCCAAAATCAGTCCTAGTGTCCTTTCAGTAAATTAGTGGTAGTCTTCATTTTATGTCTTCGAACTCAACTGCCTATGAACGCCTATTTATGTCACTTATACTTTTTTTTCCTTTCCTGTCCACCAAAGTCCTCTGCGGTTTCTCGAGACATCCTTCAGAGATATCTGTAATCTCAGTCGGGACGCTGCGCTGGGTAGCAGAGACATCTCTCCATAAACAACGAAACTCGGTGGAACAAGAAGTAGTTAGCCAGTAATTTTGCCTGAATGATCCAGAGTTATTTTAGGTATTATTAATCCACGATGAGGAAATTCTAGATTTACTTCGTTTCTAAATGAAGTACGCTAAGTCTTTCAACGCTCAATTAAATTCCATCGCTCTCAACGGTGATATTTGTGTTCCAGAGTAAACACGGCAATCCCTATATTACCGAAGATTTCTTGTACCTGTCTTATGCTTTTTCGGCAGCATTGCAGCATTGAGATCAACAACCATAATGCTCTGCTGTTTATAAATGTTGAATGTAGGGTTGAAACTCTGGTAATATTCGGAAATAAACGAATCAAAGCTTCTAATCCTAGAAGTATAATGCATGGTGTTTCTATTAAATTCATTATTATTAATAATAATTCTTTATTTATACTGGCAGAGTTAAAGCCACAGGGCCTTCTCTTATACTCTACCAGGTCACAAAGTATACAAGCAGTTAAAATTTAACAAAAAGTTAAAGAACAGAATACTAACATATTACAAAAAAATAATAATAATTACATAATAAAATCGACACTAAACAACATGAAAATAATACCATAATAGAAAAAAGAAAGTAAAATATATTGGAATATAGCAAAAGCAACTCATTTAGTACAAATGGTTAATATGGAAAACGTAAGGAAGAATATAACAAAATAGAATGTAATAAAATAATAATAAAAAAGAAAAAAAAGAAAATTAAATAAAATTCACAATAAAAGGCTATGATAATAAATTCATCAGCTGATAAAGAGAACAAAAAGGGGAAAGGAAGGAAAAGAAATATATGTAGCCTATATTTTTACATAACTATCGCAGAGAAAAGGGCTTATAACTGAAAGGAATCTGAATTGAAAAAGTGCAATTTTAATTTATTTTTGAAATTAGACAATGTCCGACAGTCTCTCACATGTTGTGGTAGAGAGTTCCAGAGATGAGCTGCAGAGTCGGTGAAAGATGAAGAGTAGAAGGATGTTCTGTGTTTAGGAATAGAGAGTGTGATATGGTGTTGTGAGCGAGTATCTATTTCGTGATATTCTCTATTGTTTAAAAAGAAACAATGTTATATTGGTTCAGAAATGAAAAATTTCTATAAAAGTCAACAATTACATTTTGTTTATTCTACGTTAATTCTTTATCTTATTCAATCCCAACTAAGATTTACGCATCTGCAGATTTTCAAATATAAGAAATAGTTTACAGAAGAACATAAACTTGTTGGGCGTGGTAATTATGTCGTAAGGAAAAATATCTGGTTTCACTGAGTTATTTCGAGGGAATGTAGGACTGAAACTAAGAAGCGTGATTCGTGTATCTCCTCGATTTCCGGGTCTAGGCTAGACCAGCTCTACTGCAGTGATAGAGTGGCTGGCCATGCTACGGCACTGCTGCTATCGCCCATGCAGCTCCACGAGTTGATCAATATGACATGGAGAGGCGAACCCAAAAACATCCGCTCTAAACCCAACAACCCACTACAGAATCACCGATCCTGCTGATGATCTTGTGAAGCGCCTCTCTTCCTTATATGATTGCACGGTTGAGTGGTTTACAGTTATTATTGAAGGTGCTTCGAATTCAGTCCACAACATGAGGGTACATGGAGAACAAGGATGTACAATATCCAATCGTAGCAGAGTCAACAGACAGTCTTCCACCAAAATAACCTTGGTTGGTTCCTTGGCAGATTCCGTTACAGTTATTAGGACAGGCTTCCTCTGAGTACCACAAATTACTTTAATTCATTTCACTATAGTTACGTTATTACCACATATATTTTTCTACAGTCTATGAATAAACTCGACAATAATTAATAAAATAATTAAAGACCTACCTACCTCTCTACTAATTTATTTACTTTTCTACCATTCTATTTACCTACCTATCGATGCATTTTCCTACTCATTGATAGCTTAACTATCGATTTGCTTACCCATCAACTATATATCTATATCTACCGATTTATATCCTTACGTATCGATTTATTTACCTACCTATCTATTTACCTACTGTACAAACCGATTTATTTAACCACTATCAAACTATCTGTCTACGAAACTATTAAATGTATATGTCTACTTATCGATTAGTTTACCTACTACCGATATATGTCTACCTACAGATATGTTAACTACATATCATATTATGACAAGAGGGGGGGATGAGCTACTCAGTAAAATACTTAAAGTAATATTCTATTAATGGTAAAGAGCTCGCTCAAATTCGTAACCAACGGCGTTAGTAATTTAATCTATTCTAGTTGCAAAGCTTGTCCAAAATTATTTACAATCAATAACGATTTATTATTGCAATATTATTATTATTATTGTTATTATTATTATTATTATTATTATTAGTAGTAGTAGTAGTAGTAGTAGTAGTAGTAGTAGCAGTAGTAGTAGTAGTAGTGGTAGTGGTAGTAGTAGTAATAGAAGTAGTAGTATTATAGTAGTATTCTACTTGGAATTAAAGAAAACTCAGCTTATTTTTATCAAAGACAAACCGTATTTCTGAAGTATTGCGATAGCTCACAGTTCCCGTTTCAGTATTTGTGTGTTGTTTCCTGTGTTTTCAAAAGAACTGATCTTTACATATCTATTTGTTGCTGTCCTTGTAGTTGCTATATTGATACCTATATAGGGGGCAAATGTTGGAAATATTGTGATATAATAATATTATGATAGTTCTTTTTGAGAATTATTTACAATTTTACTGAGCGAGAGGAAGATCAGCTTTTTTGCGTCAATGTATTAAGGGAATGTTCGTGGACAAGTTTCTGGACAAAATCGGTCCTTCTCTTGCTCAGTAAAACTTTAAAAAATTCTCAAAAAGAACTACCATAATATTATTAGTATCGCAATATTACAAACATTTACCCTACAGAGTGTCTGACTTAAGCCGTTCATTTTTGCTTAGGCAGCCCAAATAAAAGTCGAGACATGTGGGAGGTATTTACTGGTTTAGTAGTCGGAATCAGGGGGTGGGTATATAACGTTCACTGACATCACGGGGATGTTACGAATTTTAGTCTTCATATGATATAATTTTATGTCATACACTTGCTGTCAATCTGTTACGTTAATTATTTATTTTCTTTCTTCTTTCCAACATTTATTCCAGTCTTATATAATGTTTTATCGAGTCATTTGCTCTTCTTATTGTTCCTACGACATCGTTTTCTTAATACGAAGGTTATATCCAATCCTTCAAATTGATTTTTTTTGTTTCATTCGGAATAAGCAAAGTATCTTTAAAGAACAGACAACGCAGAATTTTAACACAATTTACTTCAATATATTTTTAATATGTCACGCCTAGTGACACTACCATGAGAACGTCAGAACCTGGGTAGACCAAGAAAAAGTTTGGATTCAGACTGTGACAGACCATATACAGTCTAAGATATACAAGATCGATAACAACCCGCATGGAGTTGGACGATGTCGATGGAGAAAGTTAAATAACACAGAACTGCACGCATTGTATTCTTCAAGTTTGCTTGCTGAAACATCTTGTACTTCATTCTTCTCTCGCTATCTTTCATTTTTGCTGTTATGAGCTTCCGATATTCAATCCGTGAATGGTTACCGACGATAGAATTCGATTTTTATAGCTACTGCTGTGGAACATTCTTGTTGATATGATGTTGTGATGGACTGCGTATTTCCATTTTAAAGTACCTAGTATTAATTAGAATATTCTAGAACCACCTGGAATCGAAGTTCTAAATTAAAAACTACGAAAGGAAGGACCGAATACCGAATCCTCTCAGACAGTCGAAACGTTCGTACGAACACATCACTCTAGCTAAGAGCAGATTCCTGTATTACAAAATGTTTGTTTCTTTAGTCAGACGCATCGTATGAATTAGTATATCAATTAATCCATCGAACTTGTCTATTTATTAATTATTTTAGCAGTTCTCAATCATTACTTAAATTAAAATACAAATGCTGCGAGTTAGAGAATTTCAACGACGGAAAGTATTGTGTCCACTCCTAGTCATGTTGTGCGTGATGCCTAAAATAATTTATGAACGGCTTGAGTGAAACACCTTGTACAGTACAAACACCGTGTACAGCTTGTAGGTTTAACATAATAAGAGAGCACATACTTCAAAGTAACCATAATTTAATGAAAAAACTGATGCTGTTTGATACAGAAACTCTTACATTTTTATGTTACATTCAAACAATTACGATATGTGCACCGCCAGTGGCACGACAGTTGTCCAACCTGAAATCGACCTCCAGCCAGATTTCAGGAATATCATTTCTGATTCACAGATAAACTGTATGATAGCTTTAATCATTGTTACCATTGACATGGGAGCCCACGGTGTGGTATTTTCATAAACTGTCAGAGATTTCATCATCATAGGGTATATGAAGGGTTCAGAACCATAGTGGGCCAAGCGCCATATATTAAAGACGTAGAAAACAAGGGTTAAAATTAAGTTATTACCATAATTCAATGGAAACATATAGCAAGTAATATAAAGCATGCACATTAAAACTAAATGGTATGTCAATCTGCATTAAACTATGGTAGTCACTTACCTTTAATCATTACTTTCTCCGTTTTTAATAAATGGCGCTTGGCCCACTATGGCTCTGAACCCTTCATATAATAATTTTCAATCTGAATCTCATACAATGAAAGTTACAAATGTTAGTAATGTTAAATCTACAAGCCGGACATGGGGTATTTTGGAGTCTCTCGGGATGTCGTTCCCTGAACATCGATCACAATAAAAGCGTCCAATGCAAAAAGGGGGAATGTCGAATTTATTTCATTTTGCAGGAAATTAAATTTAAACTTTGACATTCCACCTTTTTGTGTGTTATATACCAATTCGTCAGCACGATGTAGATCTGGAACTATAATTTTTCTTGCAGTGCAACAAAGTGTATTGTATTCTACTCCCTTTAATCTATAGTACTGAACGTTTATCATTTTTCACAAATTTACAACATTCCCCCTTTTTGCAGTGGACTCTTCAATTGATATAACTATATCCTCTTCTAGATTTCTTTGCTTACAAGGGATGGCTGGGGATATTAAATGCTATATTTCAATGAAACTTGAATCAATTTAAACTCAATTCCAAATACAGTACCCAGTGTATAGCGTATTCGGCCAGCCTCTTCATTTCCCGAAATTTATTTTTTATAAATGCGTCATCATTAGTTTCTTGGCTATCAAGAGTAGTAACAGAACAACACTCAATGTCAGGAAACGATGTACGATGTACTTGTAGTTTCAAATTGGAATGTCTCTCTCTCTCTCTCTCTCTCTCTCTCTCTCTCTCTCTCTCTCTCTCTCTCTCTCTCTCTCTCTTATATTCACTAATTTCACTATTTTCCTTTACTTTTTATTTTTGTAGTCGAATAAAATTATATTACCATTATATCAACACATTTTCCTTACAAACCTAGGGCACGAGACTTGTCTTCTGAACACGGCGCTTTCATGTATCAGTATTGAGTTATGAACTTGAATAACGACATGACTAGCTACGGTATATTTTCTCCGTAATTTGCTTGGCTCTTTGAACTTCATGAGTGCAAGTGTCAACTTAGCCTTTCCAGGTGGTGTGTTCAGTTATGCGAAAACAAGAACAGGATCAATTTCACCGCCATACACCCCATTTAAAATGTACTCACAAAATCTACGCTTATTTACAGGATCGAGGGAAAAAATGTAAAGTTTTAATTTCAGTAAGCTTTATAGTACTTCATACGGGACTGTAAGAGATACCCGTTTCTATTAAAGACGGTGAAGCTATATTTTAAGGGAATTTTCATAGCTATGTCCAATGCCTTTTAATTCTCATTTGTGAGGAGAACACGCCTTTTTTGCGTTTCTTACCAGTAACTATTCCTGTCATCAGTTAATATATTCACAAGGTCGGGATCGCTGAAAGACTTAGAATTTTTCTGATATCTTCAAATCTCAAGAATCGAATTTTCTAACTCATAATTTTATCGTATATAAACATTCCTGATCAATACTATTGTCATTTTAAGCTATAAATTACGAACACATGCGTACATTACATCATCTCGTTTGGACTTTCATTAAGACTAAGGTAAGCTCAAACTGCGACGTAATTCTGATAACAATGTTGCCAGGTTTACTCGGAGATAAAACCTCTCGCTCTGTAACAGCTACAAGTACGTCGGAGCGTATCGGCCGACAGTCAAGTTGCCGCTTCGTGGTAAGGAAACAATCTACTCACCCAGTATATGAGATATATGCTTAAACGTGTGTGAAGTGAATGTACAAAATTAAACATAAGTTTTAAGATTAAATAAGACGGATAGAATTGTGAAAATGGGGGGGGGGGAAGGGGCTCAAATCGAGAACCTCACATATACCTGTCAGTGACGTTAACTACTGCGTTTTATCTACCCCTGACAAATAACCTCCACTTCGCCCGCATAAATTTCACGGAAAAAAGTTAGATGTTTTGAAACTCATTGAAAAAACCTAGTTTAAATAACGCGTTTTTAGATCACAAGCGCCCCTTCTTAGATTCTTAAACTTCAGAATAATTTTAAACCCTTATAATTAATTTTAGACACTATTACTTCGATACTTGCACATATTTTGTTCATTTTATTGTTAATAATTATGTACTCTTAGATTTTATTCGTCTGTGATTATTTGTAGGATCCGTAAGAAAGTGTAATGTCTGTGTTTCCTGAATTAGATATGGTTTACATGCATACTAGTTATATATTATTATTATTATTATTATTATTATTATTATTATTATTATTATATTATTAGCCACTGATACTTTGTAGATATTTAATGGAATTTTCGTTACATGAGACCTTCAAAACACATCAATTCTTGACGTAGGAGAAATAAAATTTTCAAATGTGTGAAATGATTTTATTTTTTATTTCATTTTCAAGTAATTATTTGAAAATTTCAACATCCCTTCCCACTAACCGCGTGTACAACGACTCTGTTACAGAACAATGCAATCAGAGTGACTGAGAGATTTGTTGATTCCGCACATCCCCACGCTCTTGTCAAATGTAGTGATGTCTCAGCTGGGACCCATTCAGCACAGCCAACGCAGCTGAGCTTGTAACAAATGCAGTTAGAAGCGATGTCAATGTGTAAGTGAAAATGTACGAATAAAATTGTATAACTGATCATATTTTATTAGTGAGCCTTTTAAAACATAGAAGTTATTCAAAGACAATTAATTTATAATATGATAAAATTTTAGGAGAATTAGAATTACGAGGAAATATTCTACTCCGCAAACGCTTTGCTTTGTGAGAATGCGTCAACTGGCAATGAGCTATGACCGATGATGAATGTCTTTAATGGTATTCATATTCATATTAATCTACGTAAATCTAGCTCAGGTATCTCATCATTTAAAGCTCTTACAATGTACCAGAGGGATAAGTACAGTACATGGTTAATAATGTATTCAGTTACCTGAGATGTTTCTTATATGTAAATCTACATATTATCTACTTGTGAGTAGGCATGGCTTGTAATTTAAAATCATATTAATTTACCTACATATCAATTTAAAATCACCTGCTGCTATATAAATGGTAGCATCCTTGCTGAAAATTCAGTGTTTCCACTGGATTGAATTCCTGGCAATAAACAGGGAATCTATTTCCTTGCCATAGGAACTATGTGTGCGTTCCTTATCTTTTGTCTGTTTCGTCATTGTCCTGAAGTATGACTTTGCAATGATGACAATATGCCAAGGAATACAGCTACTTCTGAAAACTTAATAGGCCTTTTCATCATCACCACCACCATTATATCCTATCATGACACAGTAATCTATTTCGTTCTCCAAGTACACATTTCTTCTGTTAAAAGTTCCATATGTAGATGAAATGATTGGGGATCATCAATGTGGTCTTAGGCGAAATAAATCGACTATTGATCAGGTGTTTTGTATTCGACATACTGTATATTGGAGGATAAAATTGGACAATAAGGATACAGTACATCTGTTATTCATACATTTAAAAAGACATGACTCGGTTAAGAGAGAAATTTTACATAATATCCTTATTGAATTTGGTATTCCCAAGAAGCTAGTTCGATTAATTAAAACGTGTCTCAGTGAAACATACAGCAGACTTCCTATATTCCAGCTTCTGTCTGATAATTTTTCAATTCACTGAGAGGTAAAGTAAGAAGATGCACTATCACCTTTACTTTTTAACTTTACTCTAAATATACCATTAGAAAAGTCCAGGAAAATAGAGTATTTGGAATTGAACGGGTTACATCAACTGCTTGTTTATGTGAATGGCGTGAATGTGTTAGGAGAAAATCCACAAACTATACGGGAATTTTACTTGAAGCAAGTAATGAGATAGGTTTAGAAGTACATCCCGAAAAACAAAGTATTTTATTATGTCTCGTGACCAGAATATAGTAGGAAATGGAAATATAAAACTTGGAAATTTATCCTTTGAAATGGTGGAAAAATTAATATACTTGGGAGCAACAGCAACAAATATAAATGACACTCGGGAGGAAATTAAACGCAGAATAAATATGGGAAATGCCTCCCATTATTCGGTTGAGAAGCTTTGGTTATCTAGTCTGCTTTCAAAAAACCTAAAAGTCAGAATTTATAAAAATTATATTATCGATTGTTCTGTATGGTTATGAAAGAGATTAAGAGTGTTCGAGAATAAGATGCTTAGAAAAATATTTGGGGCTAAGAGGGATGAAGTTACAGGAGAATGGAGAAAGTTAAATAACACAGAACTGCACGCATTGTATTCTGCAAGTAACATAATTAGGAATATTAAATCCAGACGCTTGCGATGGGCATGGCATGTAGCACGTATGGGTGAATCCAGAAATGCATATAGAGCATTAGTTGGGGACCTGAGGGAAAGCATATAGAGTGTTAATTGGGGATCTGAGGGAAAAAGACCTTTGGGGTGGCCGAGACGGTAGATGGGAGGATATTAAAATGAATTTGAGGGAGGTGGGATATGATGGTAGGGACTGGATTAATCTTGCTCAGGATAGGGACCGATGGCGGGCTTATGTGAGGGCGGCAATGAACCTCCGGTTTCCTTAAAAGCCATTTATAACTATTTACCAACGATGAAATGTTATAAATCGTAACTCCTTTTAAAGTTCGAATCTACGTTAGTTCCCCGTATATATCGGCAACTTCTTCATCTTTTTTGTCAGGCAGGTTGTCTAGTTGAGAGTTTCAGGCGTATTCAGCGAGGACTTTGTAGCTGTGATTTAACAAGTCAGAGGCTGCGGGCCTTACTGAAAACAATTATTTTCTTCGTTTTGTCTCTTCTGTATAGTGAAGTAATTTTCCCCCATTATTTCTCTTTGAGGGCTTAATGTGGAACTAACGTAACTACAATTTATTGATGTTTTATTCAGAACAAAATTCTTAACAGGTAATACGCTTATTTCACATGAACTATACCGTCGTGTTTTGTTGTATTGCATACAAAAGTGTTCAGAACTGAGTTGCGATTTTTTTATCAAGTAGAAGAACGAATTTTCTATCTATTTGTGTGGAAGCCTAAAAATGTCAATTTTTGTAGTTACGTTAGTTTCACACTGAGCCCTAGTTTTGTTCGTTCACTTTCTTGCTGTTGTTGACTTGTTTTGCTTATATTTCTACTCTGTAATTCTTTAGTTTTTTCTACCATTATGCCTCGTCTTTATAGATTCCTATTTTTCCTGTAATTACTACCGGATGAAAACCCATTTCTAATTAATAAATGATATTAATTAATTATAACTATTATTATTATTGTTATTATTATTATTATTATTATTATTATTATTATTATTATTATCATCAGGGCTCAAACGGATGCAGATTTTATATTAATATATGTACTGTATATGTAAAATAAATAATTTAATGGTGTTAAAAATTACTGAAGTAATTATTCATTTACATTTATGTTTACAGAGAATTTGGTCATTTTATTTCCTTTCCGAAACACAAAGACAGAAAATAAAGCATTTTAAATTAGACTTAATTAACCTATTAGCTTTGGGACTGACAAATAATCAGATGAGAATGAGATCAGTCTGTGATACGAGTATATGCACGTAACAATCATTGTGAAATCGATAACTGCTTACGGTTACTCAAATTCATGCACGACGACAAGAGAAAAGTGTCGTAAATAAACGTCTGACCTGTATCCTGGGGGATTGAAAGTGTGATTTGGTACATGTTTTTAGGAAAGGTAATAGAATCAGATTGCCCCCTCTATGCCTATTTTGCCGCAGTACGCGGAGGGTACTCTTAAGTGCTGCACTAGGTTACAAAATTTACACGACAGCACGCCGACGGCTGTCTCTCTTAATAAATGCTCGCGTAATTAACAAATCTAATTAATATCGTGCATATTTCAAGGACTAACTCTCGCATCTGGCACACTGGCCTACTTCCCCTCGACTGTTTCCTTTACCCTGCCGCCTGTGCAGGTTGTCTCGCCCGGCTGTTAATTCTCCTCAATTACAGGGTTAGATTTTCTTAACCCGACCATTAAATCTTATTACACTAAACTCCTCTACTGTGTGTTAATTAGCATTAGCTCCATCACTCTGCGTCAAAGAGGAGAGAAAGATAATTTACTCAAGATAAATGAGAAAAGCGAAAAACTTGTCATATTCTTTACTGGTTTCCAAAAGGAGTAAAACACTGACCATCTAGACCAGTGAGTTCTAACTTCTCGTTTAGAGAAACCTTTGATATATTGCTTAAAGCTCTGGGAACACTGAGTGGCTGTTCATTTAAGCCAAAATATAGAGTAATATTGAAAGTATAACGGCCAAATAACAATTTATATATTTTTAATAAATTATTACATATTTAAAATATGACAAAAGTATAAAAAACTTCAAAAATATATTGTACTTTAAATACGCCATATGACCATTTTGAAGTGTTTTGCTTCGTCGTCAGCGGCCTTACTATTCCGACCATTACTAGCAGGACCTCTGACGACGAAGCAGAATACTTCGAAACGGCCATGACATATTTAAGGGGTTAGGCACAGATTACAGCAGTAAAATTTTGGAAATATTCAAAAAAATTTTTCCTCCATTACTGTATCTTGAACAATAATGAAAATTAGTAGTGAAAACACTGTCATTCTGCTATATGAAAAAAGTATTTTTACGATAAAAATTTTTTTCTCCCCCCCCCCCAAAATTTAGTTCACTGTGCAGTGATGAAGCGTTTCCCACATAACTCAAAAACTATCCAACATTCTGTACAAACTTTTGTGTGTGTATTTATGCATGTCATATCTACAATATGATGCAAGATCACTTCTCTACTTTTCATAGATTGTCTGATAAAAAATAAATTCATTTAAAAAATGATCGACTGCCTCCATGGTCTGTTGGTCAGCATGCTGGCTTCCAGATCAGGAGGTCCCGGGCTAGGCTCTCGGTGAATTTTTCTTGAAGAAGAGGAATTCCCTGGGTGTCTAGAGTCTGGAAATTTGTATGAATGTGAGTGTGCCGGGTTAATATAAATTAACCAATCATCACAATATAAAAATACGTCAGGACTGTCGCTGGGCAGTAACCTGAACACACGTTTCAGCGTCACATTGTTGACAAGTAACTCCATCTGTTAGCACAACCATAAAGCATCTAATAGATGCTATAGAGTTAACAACAACGAAAAAAAAATGATAAAATAACAGTATTTTCTTATAACACAAAATAAAAAAATATTTATTAAGGAATGTAGTTGAAAGAGCATATACTGTAAACATGAGTTTCAGCAATAAAATAAAAGAGACAACATGAAAAAGTTAATAAGTTTATGAGTTATGAGGGAAACGCTTCATCACTGCACAGTGAACTGCCACCGTTATAAATTTTTAAAATAAAATATATAAATGTATTTTTTTAAATCGTAAAAATATTTTTTTTCTTATAGCAGAAGGATAGTTTTTTACACATACCAATTTTCACTATTGTACAAGATGCAGTAATGGAGGGAAAAAATGTTGAATATTTCCAAACATTTTACTGCTGTAAACTGTACCTAACCCCTTAATGTGCAATACCTTTTTAATACAGGCCTCATTTTTACACTATTAAGATAATATGTTTTAAACTTGTATCATATTTTAAATAATGAACGTGTTATAAATTGAATCGAAATAAAGAGAAATAAATTATTACAACAATATATTACTAATACCATTTATAAAAAAGACAGTCATTTTCATTTAAATCAGGTCTATTTGTTACGAAAATTATAATATTTGCAATATTAGGTCCAAACATAAAAACAACTTCTGCTATATTAATATACATAAAAAATTTACTATTAATTTCAATTAAAATATAAAAATATTTATTGAATATTTTCAATTAAAAATACATTTTTCAAAAGTACAGCTTGGTTGACATTGCCAGTTCAATGTTTAATTTGTGCTCGTTTTTGATGTGTACTTGGCCGCAACTTTGACTACGACGAAGTTCTTCTTAGAAGGAAAAAAATCCTCCTTAATTGTATGGTTTTAATATTAGTCAAACCTGAAAATGCGTCTCCTCAGAAAAGGAAACTTGGAGATTTCAAGTAATATATGTATAGCTTTCTTGAAAATTACAGGAAATTCTATTTTCACCTATTTTAATCTACTATTTGTGGTAGTTAGAGATGACGAAATCCATGCAACTAACCCAATTTTTTCGGATTCCTTTGTTTAAAATTTGTGAAGGTGATCGTTATTCAGTTTGTTTCTACGTGTAACACAGGATTTCTATGGCGTTTACCATCGGACTGTTTTTGACCATATGTTTAACTTCTCCCCTATATTATGTGAACCAGGTCTGATAATTACAAGAGTCGAAATTATTCAAGTAAGTATGCTAATCACTCACATTTAATTTCAAATGAATACACAAATACTATCCTATGCTCGTTTTCATTTGAAACTATTAAATTGAAAACTATGTATTGTTACCTGTAGTCGATAAACAGTTGTCACATAATTGCTCAAAATTTACAGATTATTCAGCATCAAATAATTGTGGGTATTTTATGTAATGATATTTGCAATTTCAAAAGTTACTTAGCGTCAAAATTCAATAAAGAAAAGAGACATGACCTACAATTTCCCTGGCGTTCTCTATGAGGGACAGAGTTTTTTCCGAGCAGTAAATTTTCGACACAGAACACATAGCTTTCCTTCCTTTCCGGAGAGAGCTATGCAGAAGATTTTACCACTCTTTAAATTCATCGCACTTGACTGTGTTTAAACCCGCGAGGGGCTAGAATAGTAACCACTAAATAGCTGGGAACGACACATATTTAAAGTAACTGAAAGATTTATACAGTTTTACAGTGACAACGTTAAATATTTAACAATAAATGAACTGATTAACGGTCTCCAAAACCACATGTACATTCATGCTGTCTGATAAGATAAGTTTTGTGACACTGTGTCCAAAAACATATTGCCAATTTATCTCTGGAAGATGACTTTTTCCACGAGAAATCCCAAATATCCATTATCCTTAAAGAGTCAACTCTGTGTTAGGTTTCTCTCTATCTCGCACTATCCTTTCATCTACACGGGGATAGCATGTTTGCGTCAGGACGGCTAATCAGGAGGATTAAATCACAGCCAGTTTGCGTTGGATTTGGAGGACCCGATTGCGGTATATCGAAAAACATCTTTTAAGCCTGATAAACTGAAAGGATGTCCAAAAAGTAGCAGAGCCACTGACATCGTAATGTTCGCTTAACGCAAAAAATAACACTTAAACTATCGATAAAAAAGACTGTTGATATTTCTGAACTAAGCTTATAAATTATAGTTGGCACCACTGATATTGTAATGCTCATTTGCCTCTTTCAGTACCTACAACTAATCACGAACGTTTTCTACAGCAACATGGATGTAAAAATTGATAGAGTTACTGAAACCAAAAGAAGAAATAAGTATTTATCGAAGATTATGAATTTGGCAAAGTGAACTATTTAAAAATGGCAATATTAGGTTTTGTTGAACAAATAAGTGTTGCAATGCATACGTTACTATCGACAAACGTCTCTGTCATGTGACTGAGTGTACAAACTTTCCATATAATCATCCCGCCTTAAGTGATGGAAAAGTTGAACTTGAAACAGTGCGAGTAGCAGTGAAAAGAAAAGCAGACGTTGATATGGAAGAGAGACCAAACAATGTAATAGTGAAAACGATTCAAGATTAAGGTGCTGAAAGTATTAAACATTCCGACATCACATTATTGAGGAAATCAATATATGCTGTCCGAAGGAAACATTTCCCAGCTCTGCCTAAAAGCACAGAAGTCAGTCACCACGTGTTGCTAAGTCTTGCCGCAAACATACCCTTGAAACTAGCAAAACCATGCTGCAAACGGGTTGCCTTTTTTGAAGAAAAAATATTACGTTTCTAGAAAATTACCGCAAACATGCTTCCCCAATCTACACGACTTCATTTTTCGATAGTTCAAAATAGGGTTTAGAGCCATAGTGGGCCAAGCGCCATTTATTAAAAACGGGAAAAACAAGGGTTAAAATTAAGTGGGTACCATAATTTAATTAAACATATAGCAAGTAATATAAAGTATGCATATTAAAACTAAATGATATGTCAATCTTCATTAAATCATGGTATTCACTTAACTTTAACCCTGTTTTCTTCGTCTTTAATACATGACGCTTGGCCCACTATGGCTCTGAACTCTTCAAATAAACTGGAAACTATTACATACATAAAGTGACCGCACTATTATCAGCTGTGAGTCTTGAGGAAAAGCAAGGGAACTATCTCTGCTAGCTGCTCTCTAGCGGTCTTCATAACCTGTAGCCTACTTATTTCTAACAATTACCAAGGCCGGAAAACAAGGAAAATTGATGGGGTGAGTAATACTTCACTGGCAATCCTATTTGGCCCAGGATTCTTCTACATACACAAGGCATCCGGCTTTACCTAAAGTCTGGGGAAAGCTATGCTAAGGATTTTTATCGTCCCATCACTCTCGGCTGTGGCAAATGTGATAACGACTAGACTTGAGGTAACAGCTTACTCTGAGGTAAAAAAGAAGTTATTCTTGCTTTCTTCGCATCAATCTGAAATCTACATGGTAATATCAGCATCAATTCGATACTAAGCCTTCCACATTTCACATTCTGAAATCTTAAGCGAGATGTTACAACGGCAAATATAGCGCAACTTCTTCCTTAGTCTCATAACTTGAATGAGGAAGCATATCTTCAATCTTTTACGTAACATATATAGGAATCTTTATGTGGATAGCAAATCGTAATAAGTTTTCGTTGCACTCAACCAAACTTCAAAGCACATTCTCCTCGAATTCCTCCTCATTGCACTTTTTTGAACTCCTACTAAACTTTGCTGAAACGTGTCGTTGCCGCTCTCAATCGTTCAGCGCCGACATCTATTGAGAATTTATGGAATTGTGTAGTAGACTTCAAGTGACGAGTGGTGCCATCCATTTTTCACGGCTGCGTTCCGGCGTCATTTGCTGTCATAGCAAAGGATGAACAACGGATCTTTGGTGTGAACATCCCCCGCGAAGTACAGCTTCGTATTTCGACAATCAAAGGCTGATTATTTTTGCAGATTAAGCTGCTGTGTTTGTAGTCTGAATTAAATTTACACTAGTCAGTCCGAATAGATATAGAGCAGGAATACTTGTTCCTGTTCAGCACATCGTATTGTTGCGGAACAAAAATTCATCGTATCTGTGTACTTCTCTCTTAACGTGAGTGAAGTTGGCTCTATATTGAGTATTTTACTCATAAATTTCTGTAAACTATGATTCAAAATTTCATCACCATCACAATCATTATTTTGAAAATGATCATGCAAAATGCTGGTTTCATAATGGAAAAGTCTCGCTTCTTGTGAATGTACAATAACGGTTGGTTGCTAACATTATTTGATAATAATAATAATAATAATAATAATAATAATAATAATAATAATAATAATAATAATAGCTTTATTTAACCTGGCAGAGTTAAGGCCGTAAGGCCTTCTCTTATACTCAACCAGGATTAAAACTTGCTTACACAGTTGAACATAAAACTGGATCGGAATTAAGTAATTACATACTGATACAATTTAGGTACACAATGAGATCAAAAGAGGTAGTTACATAAAATTTACCTCATAAAATAAAAATAAACATAGTGAAATACATATTAATGTTGTTAGAATCAAATACGAATTACATAAAAACAGAAGTCGATAATTCAATTAAAAAAATGTACACAGTAAAAATAAAAATAAACACATTAGTATACATATTAGTATTAGATTACAATTAAGTAGGATTTACATAATTAAACCTGAAACCGACAATTGAATAAAATGTACACAAAAATAGATTAATAATAAAAAACAGCAACACAGTGGGATATGGTTGATTAAGATTATTCTGTACTCTTCTTTCCGGATTGTGTGAGAAATGCATTCTGAGGTGAGGATATTTACCAGGTGAAATTATTTTCCCCCATGATAGGGTAATAAACATAGATTTATTTATTTATTTATTTATTCGTCTGGTAGAGATAAGGCTTCATTATTCACTCTCTGGAAGACCAACACGAGTGAAAGTAAATATTATTATTATTATTATGATTATTATTATTATTATTATTATTATTATTATTATTATTATTATTACCTACTCTACTACATTTTAAGAAGCTACATATAGGCCTACTTATAAATGTGATACGTTAAAACTCCCACTTCATTATTTTAAATAGAGATAAAACCCTATCATATAGGCCTACAATCAAGACATTGTACATAAACAGTATTGCACTCCTCGAAGCACATTAATTTAATTATCAACCATTATAGAAGAGAAAAGAATAAACATATTGTTGATACCTACTGCCATGTTACTAAAAATTTTAAAATCCCAATTCTGGATGTTGAGCACTACGATTGATTAAACATGCAGTTCTTATTATAACAAGAGAGGTGCAGGCACACAGCAATAGGATATAATATGAACTCGTAAATTTTTAATTTAAAAATTCCAGCTGTGCTTAAAATATGAAGCATTTTCTAATACGAATAACGAACACTAACGAAGTCAAGAGGATGGGCAATATTTCAAAACTGTTATTGCGGTTTAGAGTTTTTATATTTAATTAAAATTAAACACGTCCTAGAATTTTACAAATCTTTACTTAAAAATAACGGTGTTGTTACAAGAATGGCATACTTACACAATATCTGTTAATTTACAACTGACAAGAACGCTATTGACGTTTCGATAGAGCATTCTGTGTGTGATGGGCTTCAGTCGCCCTAGATATTCATATCCATCCCACGCCTCACACGCGATCTTGCCATTTCCTCTTTGTTCTTCGAGATGATTCTCATCTCTTACAGTTCCAGTAGTCGTAAGAATTTTATGTGCAGTTCTTTCAGATTTTTTCATGTCTTCGTTTGATGTTTTTTCACTGGAATGGCCAGACATTCCTTTAGCGAGATTCGAACTTACATTTTGTAAAGAAAATCTGAAGCACATCATACAAGGCGGAGGAAAAAATGCATGAGTTCATGTACAGCACAATGGTACTTTGAGCAGTAATATCAATGTTTCTAAATTACTGGTGACATAAGGATTCTCTATACTTATCCTAGAGTAGAGAGGAACAGAAAAGATATGTATCAGGCTACATTCAAACAAACTACGTCCGCAATATGACACATCGTAAAGAATTGCAAATAATTAAATACATAAAATATAAAGTACAATGACCTGATAATTATAATAATCAACGAAGTTAAACCGGTAATAAAGAATCTTATTTCTGAAGTCAATTCGAGTAAGTAACAAACATATCACCATGAATCTGATTCCCAATATTTACTCCGTTATTTCCCACTTTGAGAAACAATTCACAGTGAAGAAGGATTTATGTCTATACAGAATTATCAAACATAGCCTCGGACATTCCAATTAAAGTCGTGCACAACCGGTTACGAAACATAGAACTGATATATTGCTACTGAACGCCTGGCATTGTAGACAGTATGCAAAGCTCTTCCGTCTCGCGGGTGCCTCAGTGCTCGGTTTAATGAATGTTCGAATCTTTCTCACTTTTTCATTCATTCAGCAATCCAAGTATTAGAGTAGGTATCGTCAAGAGCAACAACATTCATTATGAAACCACAATCATTAGAGCTTGAGAATACTTTTCGTTTTGTTAATAACGTTCTATCTCCTTTTAACCTCCTGAGAGTATAGTATACTATACCATGCTTCATACATGATTATGATATAAGATGCATGTGCAGAAACTTTTAGTATAATATAGGCTACCTGTATTTGTGTCCTTCCCCTAAGTGTAACTTGCAGAATTTTTTCAGCATTTTTCCTTATGTCAGTGACTTTTTATGATGTGTAGAATTATATTGAACTTTGAAAATAAAACAAAAAATGTCTCAGAACTCAGGAGCTTAAAAAAATATTTATTAATGAAATAATAATGCATTCACTTGCTCGTAATAAGATAATTAAAAGGCATATTATTAACAACTACGGTACTCTTTTAGAGGTATGCATTTTGAGTTTAAAGTATTAACGTTACAGTGAAATGTATAGGCTATAGCCTATTTATTTGCTCTTCTATTTTAACTAACTGTAATTTATTCCATTTTTGCCTTTGTTTACATGTCAGATTTCATATTATGCATTACGTTTATTTCCTTCGCTATTACCGATGTTCATCTGTTCATTTATATATTAGTTATGACAGTGCTTTTTCTCTGGCTGACGCCGGAACGGTGTTCCGACATCTTTTTGTTGCATTTTTCATCATATAATCGAAAAATATGTGAATAACTATGTTTTTAATACAATTTTTATTTGTTGGCGAAAAGAAGGTTAAAAACGACAAAATACACATGAACTCTTTTAGTTCAAATGACCTCAGCAGTAGTTTCGTAACTTTTATACAGTTATAGTATATACCTATATAATGTCACAAAGCAACTAAACTATGCGGAAAATGTTAATATACAAAGCCGAGACTGAGACAGGAAGTCTGAAAACAAATGGGAAAACAATCTCAGACAGTATAACAGACTATGAAGTCTAATTCGATCTAGGAGAATAAGAAGAGAAACAGACAAAGAAGAACACGGGCAAAAATTGTAGAAATAGTAACAAACGTCAGTGACCGGTATTATACTCTATTTGTATTTCAATGACAATTGACAGTGCAGAATCATTAAGAAGCCGTTTTCTAGTTTGAATTTTGGTTTTCTGAACTCAAAATCCAACTATGACTACTCGACTAACGACAGGCATAACAATGGCATAACATTAACTATTCATGTAGTAACTCCATGGACTAATTGCGGACATTTTACACATTGAAATTTCTGAGTTGAGCCACAGAATGAATTTCACAACTGTCTGCATTTACATTTTTATCAGTAGTCGTATTCAGATCTCAGCCTCGTGTAAGCGATCGATATGGAGGTGGAGTTCGAGTCTCTCTTAGCCGACCTTCACATCACTCAACTATCAAATCAAGTGCTTCAAGCTGCAACCCACTGTTGGTACTATACCGCAAAAATACCCGCAGTCTGTCACTAGAGAGGAATTAGACTGGACGAGACTGTTACGCGAGGTTCATTAAGTTATAATAAGTTCATTCTAATTAAGTTATACTAAAATAGTTAAATGACAGTGTGCGTTTCGATATGTTCGTGCAGTGTTTCTCATTTTACGGAACCTAAGTGCTGATTCAGATCTTTCACCACTTTAAATATGAGGATCATTCAAACGACATGCACAATATGGCACTGATATCACAACATATGCATGATACAAAAATGAGTATTTCATTAACGGTAGTCTAATATTCGTGGTCAAAAACCTGTCTTTTGTTCCTTGTCATATCTCTTGTATCGCGAAAGTGGCACATGAGTGGTTTCAGCTATCGTGACTCAAAAGCTCAAGAAATTCCAGTGAGAGGATTCCAGAGTGAATGTGATAATTCTCGCTTAGCCTATATCACGTTCGTGTCTTCAAGACAGCTATGTAACAATCTTTTGAAAAAGTCGCTATAAAATTAATACACATAATTTCATAGCTCTTCTCATTCTCCATGACAACACTAGTCCAGAGATTGGGAAGGGTGCTACGAAGTCGTTGACATGAAGTAATTCATGCTCCCAACACGCAAATGAGACCATTCTCAAATTCATTCCTTGCGATATCAATTATCGAGTATGAAAAGGTTGTTTATTTTACGATCAATTCGAACGTTGAAAAAGTAGAGTACTGTTCCACGATGGCGAAGAGCCATGGTTAAGGGATAGGCGCTCTGCATCAGTTAATTATTTTTTTTACTTGGTTATTTAACGACGCTGTATCACCTACGAGGTTATTTAGCGTCGATGGGATTGGTGATCGCGAGATGAGACCGAGGATTCGCCATAGATTACCTGATATTTGCCTTACGGTTGGGGAAAACCTCGGAAAAAAACCCAACCAGCTAATCAGCCCAAGTGGGAATCGAACCCGCGCCCGAACGCAACTCCGGATCGGTAGGCAAGCGCCTTAGCCGACAGAGCTACGCCGGTGGCTTTAATTATTTTATTTGTGAGTAAAAAAGTTTATATGCATTTCTCTTGAAGTATTTTCATGAGCCATGATACCTAATGCCGTACTTCTATAATGTATCTTAACTGCTATTCGAAGCTAAACGATATGTCAGGAAACAGAGGATGAACCTCTACTTCAAGTAACCGAATTATAATCGTAACTACTGCATAACAATGTGATGGTAATAATTTCATCTTATGCAATTTTATAACGACATTCGTAATATATTATGGTATCTTTACAACCAATGTGAGTCCATTTTTCGACAATAGAATAAGTCTACTCGTATTTGGTTTATTGTGCTCGCCCTCATATTTTCTACTTTGTTTCCTGCATTTTGGCCAAAGTTCTCTGTAGTTTCGCGAGATCTTTGAAGAGACATCTACAGCCTCATTTGAGATAGTGCCCAAGCGACATATTTACGCAATATATTAAACTTAGTGGAAGGGTTATTTTATTAGAGTTTCCTTTGTTTAGGGAATAAGCTCTTTTACGTGCGTAAATACACGACATGAGACTTATGGTTTCTTTTTCAAAGATAGTCATACTAACAATTTAATTGCCGGTACAAATCCACCAGCGTCGGGTCTAGACGTATGCGGCGGCAATTACTGAACGGAAGAAGACTATCTCTAACTAACTTACTACAGCTCAGAGTGGATTATTAGTGCACTCGTTATAGAATGAATTAGGTGACGATTGTGCTGTAAGTCTAAGCCAGCTCCACCATCCATCGCACCACGCATTCCTCTTCAGCCAACAGATCCGAAAAAAAATCATTCCTCTAGTGATGGTCTGCAGTATCCGAGTCCTCTAGTTCTCCGCTCTGGATTCGGGGCTTCCGTTCCTCTTTATATATTTGAATCGTCTACAACTCACCGTCACTGCCATCTACCAATCTTTACACAAATTACGAGGGAAATCTGCCACGGAGGACGACCAATACGACACCGACCAAATACAAGTTGGTGCCGTTTTTCGAAACGGATATTATAATGAAAACAAAATTATGGTGACATAACGGAAGAACCCCGAAAGAAACCCTCACAAAGTTGGCCTTGTCCATTACAAATAAAACTCCACCAATGCCGGGATTTAAACTCGAGTCTGCAATCATTGTAAGTGAGCAGTCTGCAAACTCAGCTACCAAGCAGATTAACTTCGTCTAATGGTAAATGTGATAAATACTGGACCACTAAATGCGACCCTGCGTCCACTTACTCATAACTTATTAAGATCTGCATAACTTGGTTACTTTGTCTTTCTTCAAGGGTGCCTTAAGTGTAATTTCCTTAATGTATTATTTATTTTTTATTTCTCTATAAATTGGTTCATATAAATTACACAATTTTTTATTCTTTTGGAGTTTTCGTTCATAATTTTTCCTCTCTTTCGTCAGATATTTTCCGCAGGGCCTTCACTTATTTTTTTCATTCCTATTAGAAATGCATCACGTTGCTGTTACTAAGTTCGCGGCTGTCCTATAAATTTCTCTTGGGGCTCTAGATCCTGTTGCACTCTCTTTTTCTCCTCTTATACTATGAACTTCGTACAGATTAGAAGTGCATGGATTTCTTAGTTGAAAATGCCATATATAAGCTTGTCACGTTTATAAGATTCATACATATATATATGTAATTAGTACACTGAAAAATTATGTTCCACATACGTATCACATATTACTGAACTAATGTTTCTTTCGTTAAGTATTCCTAAGCAATGTTGCACAATAAAATGTCTGGAACTTTTTCAAGAAACAGAGCTAAATGATATATCATATAGATCCACTTAACATACATTAGGCTCATCCATAACATACAAGGATTCGATTACCGGTGCATCCGTTGCTATATTTAGTGGACACAGTGGCTATAGAGTAAATTTTCTATGAGTATATCGATTTTCCTACCATTCTCATTTCACCATAATTATCATTGTCTAAGTTCATCAAAAACTAATTCGGTGTAAGCAGTCGAATTAAAATCTTAGACTAAGTTAGTAGTTTGGTACCAGTACATTACATACAGTTTGAGTCATAATGCTAACAAGATTTCATTACATAAATACTATTCCAAGATTATATAAATACTATTTCAAAATGGTCAACAATTTAAAAATGACATAATGGATCTTCTTTGTTTTCTTTTCTTCTTTTTTTAGCTTATTTGATATTTATTTTAATGTTGTTCATCTTATCCCTGTATTATTACAAACACAATTTATTATATGCAGTAAATTTCCCACACGCTTTTCTTTCATCTGATGAAATAAGCTTTCCCATTAAACCCTTTGTCGGTAGGGCAATTGAACCCTCGTCAGCTCGGTGCCGAAGCAAGCAGTGCAATCACTAGATCATCGAGAACGATTACTGCAAGAATAAATCAAAACTGCGTGTCAGACGATCTTGAAATATGTTCCAACATGAAACTGCAATTTATATGATCACTATACTTCCTCTTTGTAATAAGATGGTAAAGTAGTAACCATCCCTTATGAGAACCAGACTTCCATATCGCGAGACCTGCACCACACGTTCGGTCGTCGGCGGGAGTGTAATAATAGAAGCAGACATAAATTTTCAGTTCGTGATGAGTTGGCCTCGACCTTGGCGTTCTCAATCGACACGTCGAGACTCATGTTAACATTGCGGCTAGCGCAGGTTGCGGAAAACGTAACCAAGAGAACTGTCTGCTCCTCTACAGTGTGCGAATATTAAACTCGCAACCCTTTGGTAGCCTACATTCTGTTTAATATTCATACGTTCTATATTCAGCAATTCATAAACTAGCGAGCTTAGCAAAAAAAATCCAGTATTAAAGGAATGTAAATATAGTATACTCGTGCAATAGGTATTTTAAATATTAGATGAACAGTTCAATTAGAGTTAAAGATCAGCATTCCTTAAATGAGCCGTTGAGAGCAGAAGTGGTGTAAGTCAAAAATGAGTAATGAGGGTTAAAGTAAACATTCTGTAAAATACAGCGCAAAGTAGCAATTGAGGGGTTTAGAACAAAAAGCAGGTAAGTGATATTATTAAAAAAATGAGGTAAGTGCGTGTTGTCATAGCCCAAAAGGATGTTTCTTTGGGATAAAATCAGGTAAGTGATCACACTGTGCAGTGCTGCTATATGGGCATCATTTCACCAAACTACTGAATAATATTTCATTGCATGTAGAACTTTAACTATAATTTCCTCAAAACTAGGTTTCCGTCACTTACCTGCTTTTTGTTCTAAGCCCCTCAATTAATATTCAATTTATTTAAACTATTAGTAGTCAGCGGATACCACGAAGAACATATTAATTGCTACTTTGCGCAGTATTTTACAGAATATTTACTTTAAACCTCATTACACAATTTTGACTTACACCACTTCTGCTCTCAACGGCTCAAATGTCTAAGAGCTATCTTACCCTGTTTCTACATATCTTCCTCTCCCCTATTCAATTCCACTCTTCTCCTTATACGTAATTATCTATATCATTCTCTCAGAGTATTTCACAGTTCTTGTTGTTTAGTGAACTGTTTGAAGACAAGTCTGAACCCCACAAGTGACACCATCAAGGCACCACTCAAGAGGCAATTAGGCCAGGAAATAATGGGGTAGGATGGCCAGTTCCTTTCCCTCTCCATTGCGTACATCGCCGACTAGCTACATATTACACTAGTCAGACATCAGATGCATACAAACAATTGTCAAGTGAAATGTACTGCCTGATAATAAATGTACATATCAGCCAAAACCTCAATCAGAGATAATTTCATAGTTATTATATAATATTTTGTTATTCGAGCTTTATGTAATAAAGTAAATACAGTAATCGTGGATTATAGCCACTGTCAACAATGATAATAACAACCTTCAAAATAAGCTTCCCAGTTACTATGCACTCTTTCAAGCTCGTGTAATTGGTTATCAGTATTTAAAACTTATCAGAATTGGTTGAAGGGTTCACACTGCAGCTGTGATAATTTTCTGTACTGAAGAGAACCTACAGTCACGAAGCTCATCTTTGACATGAGAAACAAGGAAATGCCATTCTGCTGATTAGGCATAGTATTCTTACATGAAAATTGTAACTTGACCAAATTTGTCATAAGAGTATCTATCAATGCTGATATGTTGGATTCAACCATTACCACTTTAAATTCATGCGTGAGACAAGGTTGTTGACACAATCACGCTTACCCTAATTATATTGAAGCCCAACAAGTAGTTACAGTGATTTTTTCACCGTCATTAACTTCATATTTTCAGTAATATTATAGATAATAGCATTTCATAGTGACCATGAATTTGTAAATTTATGTGCAGGACGTTGAAATCTTCCAAAACGGTAGGATACGGCGTCATTAAGTAACAGGAGAAGAAGAAGATTCACATATCATTATCATCAATACCATAGCCCGGTTAAGTTCGCGGTGCAAGGACCGTACGGACACAAAAATCATTCAAAAGAACAGGAGTGGTAAAGCACAATAAATTTTGGATTGCAGTACAAGCCTTCGGGTCCCTCCTCTTATAAATATAAAGAAAAGTCTTCCTCGGCGGTTTGCCACTGATAGTTGTCCAAATCCGGTCGATTTTTTATTTTATTGAGTTATTTTACGACGCTGTATCAATATCTAGGTTATTTAGCGTCTGAATGAAATGAAGGTGATAATGCCGGTGAAATGAGTCCGGGGTCCAGCACCGAAAGTTACCCAGCATTTGCTCGTATTGGGTTGAGGGAAAACCCCGGAAAAAACCTCAACCAGGTAACTTGCCCCGACCGGGATTCGAACCCGGGCCACCTGGTTTCGCGGCCAGACGCGCTGACCGTTACTCCACAGGTGTGGACAATCCGGTCGAGATTGATGAATTTTTAGTGCTAGAATTCATTAGCATGGCCTACTTCGAAAAAGAACTAAAACCAGAGTTTTACGACCTCTAAAAGAAGCCTGCTCACTCAAAATTACCAATTAGCTCTTTCTCGTCCCACAAAGTTCTCTGTCAAGTCAATAGCTCGATAACGCAGGACGTTCACTAGAACACAGTGACCTCTGGCTTGCAAATCAGGACTCAAATAGGCCTTAAATGCTGTAACGCTCAATGAACCTAATACGAAAATCATAATTAGGCCTATAATTTATAGAAATTTCGATTCTACAAGCAACAAATCCTAACGCCTATAAGAAATAAAAAGTTAAAAATGTTGAAATTCTTCCTTTGCTCGAAACGGAGATAAATGTTGTTAAAATCCCGTTCCGATGTCTTCACCCAAAGGAAAGAATCGCGCTATTCGTCCTTCAGTAAGGTAAGTGGGACTCTGCTATCATAGCAGTTATGGCAAAAATAAATATCTACCCTCTGGCAAGATATTACTCTACCATTTCTGTTAATATTCATATTTGTTTATACGTACTTCAAGGGAATACATGACAGTTATTCATGCATATTTTATTTAAAATATGGAATACAAAATAAATACGAAGAAACATTAATACATTTATGGTTAAATGAAGATAGTAGAGGAAATCCAGAGATTCTTGATTCACCACAAACTTCAAAAGACAAGTCAATGTACATCAAAAATATATTTAGAAAACAAAGCAATTAAAATATATATTATCCTAAGTAAACATTTGTGAGATTATTCATGGTCGCATTACTTCAGCTATTTTTCTTCGTTAAAATCACAGTAGTTCTTCTCTACATGCTCCAGTCAATCTCATCCTTATCGCAAGACTGTATAACAGCCAATATCAATGAAGAGATAATAAAAATTTGAGATAACTTAAATAAATAAAGTTAAAAAGCTTCAAGAGAAGTATATGTTTTGAAAGCATAAGAAAGAAGTTCAAGTCTTCTATTAAGTTTGTAGTTAAATTATTACACTTAAAACAATAACCATAATTGATCAAACCTGACGAGCGATTACAATCCCTGCTACAACGTTTAGTTTGCTGACGGAAATGGGTAGCCAAAAGTTCAGAAAACTTTGTTAGCCGACAATAAAACATCTTCAAGCATATGTGCCATTTTTAATCTTTCCTAACGACTAGGCTTATGTTAAGTTTTAAAACAATTCGTGTAAGTGCTAACGTTTTGTTTTTTTATGAATAAGTTTTCGATTGGAGACATAATTAACTAATTTTTACCGCATATATTTTGGCGGATTATGCAATCTACTCAATTTAATTTGGAAATATATTTTATGTAAGAAAAATATTCAGGAAGAATGTTCAGTAAATCGCAATTCTGTATTTTTTTCTTTCAATTTTGAATATTGAGTAAACTTGCTTTTATACATTGAATGTGAACAAAATTTGTCCAAAGGTAAGAAAACGTGCTGTAGACAACCAGATATAATATTAATAATAATATTTATTGTACCTTTTAGATGACTGCTAGATAGGGCCGAAACAGGTCTACAGAGGCCTAATTCGTGAAGGATGATGATGATGCGATATAATTTTCTATTACATTTGCTTGGAATTAATATTGAAATCCCGATAGTATGTTTAACTAAAAACTCCACTAATCCTAATATTAACTTCACTCCAAGCATCCCATTTCTCCTTACTGATTTTAAATATCCACATCGTTATTACCCCTCCCAGATCACATTCCACTCACATTCCTTCCTGCATTCTGTTCTTACTAATATAATTTATATATAATTTTGGCCTTCCTACATCCCATCTTACTTTTCCTACTTCAGCCTTTTACGTTTTATACGTTTCAAGTCATTGCAAGACTATTATTTTTCATATAGTAAATTCTATTGATCATTATACTCTTTCAAAATACCGTTCTTAAATCATAACTGTCTATCCTCTTTAAAATTACTATACTAACATTTTCCTAAACCTCTCCTCCACAATTACAAAACAAAAAATAAGTAAATAAATAAAGAAAATAAAAAATCGCTATTCCTATTTAACATTCAACACTTCACAGGGTTTTATTCCTTGGAATCCTCTTCTTCCTAATACAAATCATTTTAATAATCTTCCTAAATCTTTACATGAGTTTCAAATTCACTGAACTTGATCATCCATTCACAACCATATACAGAGTGTTTCCGGGCTAGTGTTACAAACTTTCAGAGATGATGGGGAAGGGCACATGTATCAATTTGAGATAAGGAACCCTGGTCTGGAAATGACTGAGTCAAAAGTTATAAGCAAAAATAGTTGTGTGGAAATGGAATTGTAATTTGGCACCACGTGCCCTCCTTCTCTTAACCTTTGGAACAGTCGTGGAAAGATGGTATGGGTCGGATGTCTCCTACGTGGGTACATGGCCCGATACAAGCTGTGAGCTTGTCTACTGTTCCCATTGGCTCATCCGTATTCGAAAATCATGTCTACACATTCCGCTCTCGTGTACTCCTCCATTTCACTAGGACTGATCGACTGGACACTGCAACTTGTACACATACACTGCTGTCCACAGACGTGCATATCAGGACCGACCATGTACGTTACACATTACGCTATCTGCATTGCTTTAGTGTAGTTTCCTGTCCCCATCCCTCAGACAGCGCACTGAATGGAATACTGAAAGTATACAACGTAAACAACGTCAGATGAATACAGTATGTGTAAGATGTACAGATAAATACACATAAATAAGGTGTACAGAGGAATAAAATTATTTCATTTCCACACAACTATTTTTGCTTGTAACTTTCGACTCGGTCATTTCCGGACCAGGGTTCCTTATCTCAAATTGATACATGTACCCTTTCCCATCATCCCTAAAAGTTTGTAACACTAGCCCGGAAACATCCTGTATATTGACAGCATGACAAGTTCCTTTCTGTATATGGTGGGTGCAAAAAAATATATTTTTAATAGGAATCTCTGAAATATTTCATAAGTATCACAATAGGGTACTGATATTTTCTAAATGAAAATCTACTGATCGGCTAACACGAGCACATTTAATGCTGCATGGAAGACACGCTTGTAAGTCGAATTCCGCCTAGATTGTCCGTTGTTAATGTGGTGTTCATTGTCTTAGACTTAGATGAAGGCCCGTCGTCGCGCTAATAACAACACATCACTAGAATTCTGTCTTGTGTACCTCTTGAGTGTAAGCCAAATCACAAGCAAATTCGAAGCCGTAAGGTAAAAGAGAAGAGACAACAAACAGTGATAACGAAGTAAAAATGAAGTTGCTAGAAGAAAACATATATCCACCTGGTATTCGGATACATGAAGGGATGTATCGCTACACTTGCCTGAATATCCTAGGATTTTAATTAAGTGCCATGTTTATATGACATTAATTGCGGACATTTCGTAGGTAAACATTCGCCTAATGACCACAGGGAGTAAAAATCAATCTGCCGTGTTGCAAAACACGTCATGTTAACACAGGAAATACGTCATAGATCTTGTGCTGTGTTTGCTCGGGTCGCTGAACTATTGCTCTCTAATGGATCCATCCGCATATCAAGTTAGCGTGTCACGTTGCCTTCATCTACCGAATGTAGGGCTACAGACAAGGGGTCAGCCACCGCGTAAGTAGGTTTTCTTCAGTTACATCTTGTATCGATTAGTAATAAATTCAATGCCCCAGTTGGGAAAAAGAAGTCGAATAGATGGGGAACGCCTGCGATCCTCGGTATGAACCTTCATCCTTAAGCTCATCGAAGAGAAATTGTATTTCTCTCGGTCTTCATTCAATACAAGTAACTGTTTAAATATTAAGCCACCATCATGCGGCTCAAGATATACTTTAGCTAGTAAGAATATGGAGATCACCCTAAATACGTTATAATGAATTGCTGTAATTCTCCAACACTGCATCTATTCATCACAAATTCAAACTTGGATGTGCCTGAAAAGTCTAGTCGACAATCTCGCAGTTAAGTTAATGGAAAAGTAAAAATTGCTTATACTCGTAATTAATACGACATAGGAGAACAGTATATTAAATACCTATTTTGCGGGCTCTTGCGAAGGATCTTGTATACATGAGTTTGTATTGTGTATCAATAAATGCACTTCATTCACATTAAAATATATGCGTACACACATTATTCGTGCATGAAACATGATACAGTATCATTTTTATCGTGTCATTATTTCCTCTTAATAACCCGCGGGAATACAGAATAACAGTGTATAGTAGCGTCGTGCATTACATGCGCTATGTTCGGTTCAAGTTTGTCGAGTATAGAGAAGTTCGGTATTTGCAGATGTTCGCTCTCCAGAAGGAGGCCTATCGTGTTTGTTCTCCTTTGTTATAAAAAAATATTCCCTATCCTCCAATCCCACCCCCTTCATGTTTTAACCGCTTAAGGATTTTAGCATAGATCTTGCAATTATAGTCGCGACGCTGTTATTCCCGGCGTGACTCCGCCTCTTTGCTTACGTCTTAGGAAGTGAAGGCTCTATAAAGTCTAGGTAGGTAGTATCGTTCGCCATTTTTGTTCTTTCGTTCCCGAGCTACCATACGAGGAATCTATTTGCCACAACGTTAAACATTATTATGTTGTAGCTCCTATGATAATAAATCAAACGCACTGTAATTCAGCAAATAATTGAGCGGAAAATAACGTCTTCGTGTGCTTTCTGCGAACACCAACAAAAGAGCCAAAATGGCTGGCGATTATATTAAGCATTTGTCGGGCCTTAAGAAATGAATAACGTCTTCATAAGCGAATCACAAGACACACACGTTTAAATGTAGCCGACCTGCAACGCGATTGGCTGCCGGAAATTAGAACGACGGGACTTATAGTTTTTCATATGAAGTAAGACGAAGTTTGTAATGTCTTGGTTGCCTCGCTCATGTTCGAACATTGCAGGACACTAATGCATAGCATTAAACGATTTTTTATATTGTAGTTTCCATCAAATGAAATTAATTACAGCAATCAAGAAAGAATATGACTGTTGCAAATAAAATGTGCCGGTGCGTACCCATGCCCAACGTTAAATATTTGATAATCTATATCTACTGCTAATGAATCTACGAATATCTATCTGTCTGTCCGTCCATCCATCCATCCGTCCGTCTGTCAGTTTATTTATTTGTTTGTCTGTTTGTTTGGTTTCTTTGTTTATTCGTTTATTTATTTATTTACACCTAGAAAAAGGACGAAGGAAGCGAGTAATGAAGTGCTTTGTGTGGAGTGTAGTATTATATGAAGCAGAAACATGGACATTACGACGAAGTGAAGAGAAGCAACTAGAAGCATTTGAAATATGGAGACAATGGAGCGTGTGAAATGTACATACAGAATTAGAAATGAAGCTGTGCTGTAAAGAGTGGATGAACAAAAAATAATGTTGAGACTGATCAGGAAGAGAAAAATGAATTGGCTGAGTCACTGGCTGAGAAGAAATTGCCTATTTAAGGGTGCACTGGAAGGGATGGTGAACGGGAGAAAGGTCTGGGCAGAAGAAGATATCATATGATAGACAACATTAAGATTATATGAAAACTAGGAATTAATTAATATGTATTTATTTATATATTTACTACAGTGTTTTTTTTTGTTTACTTACTTTCTCACTCACTCATTCACTCATTTATTTATTTAGTGCAGTGAAATGTTATGGTTATGGTGAAACAGTAGGCCTAATTGGGGACTGCCACTGGCTCACAAAATGTTAATACTAAGTGAAAAACTGGCCAAAGTAGTTTTATTTACACGCTGTATCTCTCTGGGATCGAATTCCTGTATCTTAGACGAAATTCATTAATTCACTAACTCCTAGCAGACCCTGCCTTTCACGATTAACATGGAAAAGTATCCATAGAATCTGTGAACAGACGCTATTAAACTGCACCAATACGTTCCGGTACTGAAGAGCAGGTTATATGAGTTCCTTTAGTATTACCTCCCATTCTCAGACTCGGCGATTCATACGTTTGGCGCCGCTATAATGCAAGCTTAGAGTAGAAGTGGCACATGTTTCCATGTCAAAATAAAACGTCATCGTTTTATCCTCAATGTGTAATTTTGTAAAACACCCCCTGTAAATTATACAAAGTAACTTTTGCGTCACTCGAATTTCTTTGCTGTAGTATTTCATTGTACCAGTTTCTGCAGTGTTGCTTTATATTGGGTGGAGGGATGCCCTCTAATGATTATGTGGATGTCAACAACTCTGAATTTGAGGCAGAAATGATTATCCGCAATATTTTGAAAGCGGAGGTGACCGATAACAGAAATATCAGTTTTACTCCATTATACTTGTAGTAGAGCCTATGATTAAAAACATATATTCATAGATTATGCAAATCTAGCTTTCAGGTAAAGGTCCCGGGATCGATACCCGGGCCCCGAAACAATTTTTCCCTTGAAATTATTCACATATTCATATAATTTGAATATAAAAATAAAAGTTACTAAATTAATCATGATACACCAGTAATATGAATTCTGAAATTGATCATTATGGTTAATTTGTAAAGTTTGAGAGGCTTTACAAAATCAGCTAAAAAAATTTACAAACGGGAGTTTTCATTATGCAATGTCGCCAACGATTGTTTACGGAAAATCGCTAAGGAGCAAAGCAAAGTTGTCGTATTTTTATCAACAGTAAGTTAATCTCACAAGAGGTTTTGATTTATCTAGAGAAAATCAAAACTCAAGTGGGATTTAATTGACTATTACACAATTAGAAGAAAGTATATAAAGATTAGAAGAAATAAAGTACTCTAATACAATAAAATATTAATGGGCTTACTAAAATATTAAACTGTCTTGAAAATGTATTATTGTACCATCACATTACAAATATTCCGCTAGATGGTAGTAGTGTGTTATGATCAGCTGTTCTCTTGTTACCAGTTGTGCAACTATACAATCTTCATTAAACTCTATGGACGATTACTAGTCAAGAAGGCTTTGATGATTCAATTTCATTTTTATTAAAACAGTTATATTCCACTTCAACCTATTATCAATATACACTTAAATGCCAAAATCAATATAATATTAAACAATCTCTAATATGGGACTATCCATAATCTCATACAGTAGAAGCTAATTAATTAAGAATGATGAAATAAACATGAATCATTTTAAATGCGTTGGCAAAACAAAGAAACAAATGCTAGGGAGATGATAAAAACAAACAAATGCTAAGGAGATGATAAAAAACAAATGCTAGGGAGGTGATATAAATTGTATAATAAACAGCCTTGATTAGCTGAAACATGCTGTTCCGTACTGTTTTATTGGTCAAAAGTACTATGACGGAATAAAAATGTAATAATCACTATATGGGTATGTTTATACATTTATCCTAAAATTGATTATAACCAATGAAGAATGTGTTAGTCTAATTGACCATTCACATCACAAAACTCCAACGTTGCCAATATTGTGAGATCTGGATATTTTTCAACTTTTCTTGGCCCTATTTTCTATCTTCCATTGTTGAAATTTGGTTTATCAAACTTATGGTAAAAACTTTCAAATGCTTGTTGTAGAATTAACAAGCATTTGTAATCTTTCACTTATGATTTGTAATTTCTTAATTTTTAGTTATTAACATTGTGAAACGGGTCCCAGATGTATGAAATGAGTCAGCCTGGTTTGCTGAGTTGGTATAGCGCTGGCTTTCTATGCCCGGGGTTGCGGGTTCGATTCCGGGCCAGGTCGATGGCATTTAAGTGTGCTTAAATGCGACAGCCTCATGTCAGTAGGTTTACTGACATGTAAAGAACTCCTATGGGACAAAATTCCGGCACACCGGCGATGCTGATATAACCTCTGCAGCTGCGAACGTCGTTAAATAAAACATTTCTATGAAATTAAGCAAGAGTGAATTTTGACATAATCGAAGGAAGTGTTGTAAGTTATGTTCTTTTCATTAAGATGCGCATGCTTCTTTTGCAAACAGTAATGTACGAGACAGTACCATAGATTTTACTTCTTCCTTATAGAACTCATCACCTGAGCTGTGCATGACCTAGAAAAAGTCGGATCTCGTAGCAAGGATGATTACTATTCGTCAGCAGTGGCTCGCACATCTATTCCAGATCAGTATGTGCTATAATTAATAATTCCGTAAAATATAACTCCTGTTAACACAGATGACAACTTATGCACATGCATATTCAAAGCAATTTTCTAGAATCTTATTGCCCTTCTGCTAGCATTGGTACAATGATTATTGAAATAAGGTCTGATCGAAGGACACATAACTTATAACTAAGGTGACATCCTGTGCTGAAGAGACCCGTGTTCCCTCTTGATGTTGTCCAAGGTTTCCTTACGAAATTACAAGAACTGAACCTTGTTTCAATCGCAGAAACTCGAACGAATCGATTTCGGAAGAAGATTTTACATTATTCTAATTCAAGATTTATCTCGTTTATGCGCCCAGACTTCGCTCTATCAAAGTGAAGGAATCCGCATCACGGCTGCAAATCATTCTCTCCACTTCATTGACACAGCTCTTAAAAGTTACCATCATACTTAGAAATACGTCTCTTTCTGTCGAAAAGTCGATAAGGATTATATATGGAGACAATTTCCTTCTGGAGATGAGAATGAAAAGAGACTTGCCTTATACGGTACCTCTCCTTAGCGAGATTAATACCGCCACGACATCACTTTGCATTTAGAGCAGATTCACAAAGACCGAGGGCAACGGAGGGAGGAATGCAAAAACAGACATTAGGAGATACGGACGCACTAATTTTCAATAGGATAGCTCTTCGTATTGCCAACATCTCAACCAACTTTACACTTCGAAATTAGTTTAAAGGAGATGATTTACGAGTAATAACAGTAAAAGCAGGGGAGCAAGTAGTAAGGGAAGAATAAGATGTGTAACTGAACTAAGTGGAAGAAAAAGAAAGCAAGGAAATTTTAAAATATATATAACCGAAAAAATATGTATATGCATATTATAAAGAACAACTTTCTAATTATTTCTCGAAATATAAATGAGAAACCGTAATTATTTATAAAATAAATGTAGTAGCAGCAGAAAAAATAAAGGGATGGGTAGACAGACGGACGCACGAACGAACGACTGAATGAATTTATTAACAACGAATGAGCTGTCACCGGTGGCAGTTACAGACAAAAAAAAGATAAATAGGTGCATGTAAGGATAATTAAAAGGCTACAAATCTAAACACTTATGAATACTTACACATGGAGGTCCTACTTATATGTACAAATGTAATAACTAACAAGTCTAAATACAGTAGACAACTTCGCTGTCGTGGTTGATATTTTAAGGAACAATCCCGGTGTTTGCCTGAGGGAGACCACGAAAAACTTAAGTCAGAATTGCCGGTGTCGGGAGATCGAACCCTAGAGCTCCTGTCTCCAGGGCTATCACGTACATATCTAAATAATAATAATAATAAATCTATTTAGTATTGGTCTAAAGATCGCTGAAACTTCCTTGCACGAAACTATTTATGAATATCTGACTTGTGCAGATAGAGTAACGTCGGAGATCGGGTAGTATAAAAAGTGATAAAGCCGTTTTCAAATAATTCGATTTTTTTAATATTTAAAACAAGGTATATTATTATTTTTACTTTATTATTATTATTATTATTATTATTATTATTATTATTATTATTATTATTATTATTATTTTTATTGTAAAATAGTAATATTTCAAAGCCATGTTTTCCATTTGAATTGACTGATATGAAAAAAAAAAATCTCTCCATTAGTTCAGAAGAAATCGTTTCGGAATGCCGTCTGTCTGTCGGTGTACACTGGGCTGCAAAAGAAATGCCGATGCGAAATTACATCGTTTTCCGAGGACTTCAGCAAACATGGCGAGTTGAAAAGCTATTTTCAGCGCATGATTATCATCTACACAAAGCCATTTGCAGTCACAATCAAACTTTCAAACATTTTTTTAATAAAATAATTTAAAGTTGCATCATAAGGAAATCACCACGTTGTCTATATGAAAAATTAAACAACACTGACTTCTTTCGTCATATTAAACTCTGGCTGCCTCTACTTCAGAACTAAATCGTAGCAATAGTAGTAGTAAGTTGTAATAATAGTAGGCTACTGTAGATGTAACGCATTACTGGTTATTATTTAGTAAGTTATTTTACGATTCTTTATCAACATCTTAGGTTATTTAGCGTCTGAATGAGATGAAGGTGATAATGCCGGTGAAATGAGTCAGGGCTCCAGCACTGAAAGTTACCCAGCATTTGCTCATATTGGGTTGAGGGAAAACCCCGGAAAACCTCAACCAGGTAACTTGTCCTGACCGGGAATCGAACTCGGGCCACCTGTTTTCGCGGTCAGACGTGCTAACTATTACTCCACAGGTGTGGACCGCATTACTGGTAGTTGTATTAGTTAGCATAATAATAACTCATATTAACAGCACGGTACAAGAAATAGTAAGTAGTAGTAGTAGTAGTAATAGTAGTAGTAGTTGACAGTTGTGCAACATTGCTGTCTGTTTCCGATAACAGTTGAAGAACAACGTTGTTCACTTCTTGTTGACTGACTCCAGGCGTAATCAGACAAGGGAAGACTGATTGCTTTCGTATTTTATCGAATCCTGCTCTTGTAATTTCAAATTCTCGGCACTTGCCTCAATGTCGGCTAAGACAACACAGCGATAAGTGTGATATGGAGCAGTCGACTCTACCACCGCAACCAGAAACATGTGACAACGTACGGTGGAACGGAAGCCACAGCATGAGCATGAAGCGTACTCTTGACGAAAATTATCATATATGTATGTGAATTAGCCAAAGCTGTACACAGTATTTTAACGCTCTTAGAACTTTTTATTACATACAACAGAATTTACATTTATATGCCAACTTTATACCTTCAGAAATTCTTGAAACCTTTACCAAATGTTTATTACGTATTTTACTTCTGTTTCAGTATTAAATAATAATGATTTTTCTTAATAAAAAACTTAAAATGTATGTCAAACAGAGTTTTATTGTGCAAAATACAGATTAAATCAATAATAATAATAATAATAATAATAATAATAATAATAATAATAATAATAATAATAATAATAATAATAATAATAATTCTTGCAAAATTACCAGGCGAGCCAAAAACTAAGGGAAGTGCAAGATATTGTAAAACAACTGAAACTACTTACACAGGCCTACTTCGAAATGTTTTGCTAGCACATTCTTCCGATTAACTCATGAGGAAATGAATTATACACTACACTTTGACCTCTGATTGAGGTTCTGGGTGATATGTATATCAATTAACAGGCAGTACATCTCACTTGACGATACAGCCTATGTCAAAGGAAGAACAATAATTGTTTCTATGCATCTGAAGTCTGACTAGTGTAATATGTAGCTAGTAATGCGATGTATGCAATGGAGGGGGAAAGAACTGGCCACCTTACGCCATTACCTCCTGGCCTAGTTGCCTCATAAGTGGTGCCTTCTTGATATCGCTTGTAAGATTCAGACCTGTCTTCGGATAGTTGACTAAACAACAACAACTACACATTGTAGTGAAACGAATTTTCGATACATAACTTCAACATTATATTTTTTCAAGAATAAAATGATGATGATGATGATGATGATGATGATGATGATGATGATGATGATGATGAGGACGACGACGACGACGATGATCCTTCCAAGTGTTGGACCACGTGTTCCGTTACGGTCTCATGCCATTTCTTAGCCGGGCGTCCAATAGGTCTTCTTCCTTTAGGCCTCTAGGCCGATACCGCAAGCTTTGATGAAATTGTAAGCAATAAGAAAAGTCCTCCCAGTGGATTGCTGTTGCTGCTGCTGATGATGATGATGATAATTTTATTATTGCGAATATTCCATTATACAATGGTTCTCCTTCAACCCAAACCAATCTGCTGCATCATCACCAGGCTTCGGTCCTGGGCACAGAAACGCATGAAGTTCAGAACGCACGGACGATAGTGTTGTGCTGGTCGAGTGGAGTGGGAGATGGAACCCGCCGTTACTTCATGTCTCAACATGTAAACAGTCCGTCACAGTACGGCACAAAATATATTTCACCCTGTACAAATGCAGTATATACAGTACATTCCTAGTGTAGACAATAAATATCTGCCATTAAAATATTAATGTGAGTTGTAACCTTCAATCAGGTGTCCCAACGCAGAAGCCTGTTACACGTACCACAGCCAAGCAGCAATACACACAACGGTAATGCACATTACGGATCCACCTGTGCTGTTGCAGTCACCCTTTCATGGGTCATGACGTCATTTATACTCCGTGTACTCTAAACCTCATACTGGTTACTCTGTGTCCCTAGGCCGAAGTCTGATCATCACTTAGTCCTTTTAACCTCCTCCTTTCTTACCGACTTATAATCCAATGTGTTGTAGGGGAGGGTATATACGTAGCTATGAATCAACCTTGGCAGGCACACACTACGGACCCCCTCTGGTCCTGTGGTCAGCACGGCTCACGGCCACCGCTGAGACAACATAGGACAGCACTTGACAAGAACCAAAAACACCCTACCCACACAGCGACAACGGTAGACATAATAATAATAATAATAATAATAATAATAATAATAATAATAATAATAATAATAATAATAATAATAATAATAATAGGCTAATAATAATGAAATTTATAATATAATTATTACACTTACTATGCAAAACCGATCAAAATCTTGCAAATACAAGCAATGTTACGTACTATTCTGTGCATTATTAAGTGGCTAGGAATTAAATCTCAATGCACCATTCAGACAATGTTTTGCATGAGGGTGATAGCAAGGATGTCACAGCAGGGTTGGCTCTGGCGGTGCCGGCATGGCGGGGATGGAGATGTGAGGGGATGTGGGGCGACGCTCGGGACGGGAGAGGGGTTGGTTCCGCAGACGTCGTTGAACCCTCCTTCAATATGACCTTACGCTACACAATTCATTCAACAGTACGGGATACTCTACTCTTACTATCACCAGTGGCGGCTTGTTGAGGAGAGGGCCACGAATTTGAGCCAGGACGCAGCAGTGTACAGAGCTGTTCTAAATTGTTTACTTAAATAATCTAAAATTATAAATTGCAATTCTTTTCATTAAGTTTCAACTGCTGTCCAATATCACTAATTTTCGTGTATGTATAAATAATGTATGTTTGTATGCGTGCACTTAAACATTTCTCATGTATTATTGCTATATTTGAATTTTTGTTTGTTTGGGTAAATAATTCAGAATTGTTCGTAATTCAATGTCCAAAATACTTATCCTCATTTGAACACCGCTGCTGTCTCAATAGCGCCTAAAATAGTAGGAATCTTGCTTTAGGCTGTCAAAAAATGTCCTGAAGATGACATAATGCTTTCTTATTATACCTTTTATGTGTCTCTCAATAATCTTTGTCATGATGCGAATGATATTGTTTATAGTTTATTTTCTTGAACTATGATTCAAAAGTCACTCGTATTCATAAATGAAATCACTTTGTACGCACCCAAAGAACAAGCAGTGTCGCTAATTTAGCGGTTTTCCCGATAGATCTGGCGTTTTTCAGTGTTAGTTTAGCGAGGAAAATGTATGAAATTTGTATTGCTGATATAGGGATTTAGCGGGTATTTTTAGCACTTAGAGCGGGAAAATAATCTCATTATACATAGACAATATAGCAATTTAGCGGTTTCTGCACTGTTTCATAGCGGGTTTTTAAAAACTGAAGTGGAAACACTGAGAACAAGAGATGTTAGCGCAGCATAGCTCAGTCGGCTGAGACGCTTGCCTACCGATCAGGAGTTGCAGTCGTGCGTGAGTTCGATTCCCGCTTGGGTCGATTACCTAGTTTGTTCCGAGGTTTTCCCTAACCGTAAGTTGAATAGTAGGTAATCTATGGCGAATCCTCGGCCTCAACTCGCCAAATACCATTTCGCTATCACAAATCCCATAGACGCTAAATAACCCAGTAGTTGATACAGCATCATTAAATAACCAACTAAAAAAATAACAAGGAATCTTTCGTTTTCTGTATCACATGCAAATGGTATTCTTAATAATTCCCGAAGTAACACATTTGCCTTCACTTCTAAATAAGTGAAATTTAACGAGCAATATATATAAAATTAATTTTACATAAATCCACAACAGCTATTCATATATTTCTAATCATTTGTAACATAGTTTTCTATACCGAGTGAGGCAATTAAAAACACCACCCTAAATACTATCTCCTATACTATTACTAAGATCGACCAGCTAATTTCGCTAGATTTAGGGCACATAAGAGCTCACAAATCTATTAATCTGAAAAAGAGTGTTTTGAGCACAAAGTTTTATTTTTTAATCGAACAAGTCATAACAGAAATTAAATTAAATTAAATTAAATTAACAATTGCGTTTACCGCATGTTTATAAAACAAATAATTAACGAAATATCGCTATTAATATTTTATCCTTAAGATAAAGACACAAGAAAAACAACAATAAAAATAGTGGTTATTTTGTTTACTGCAATGACAATAACAATAGAGAGTGGTGACAACAATAAATATCCTATATTTCAGTTCCTGCTACTTACTGTATTTCATCTATTTTAAATACCACATTTAAACAGTTTTATTCACTAGGTATGTATGTATGTAAAATTCCTTATTTTATTATTTCCCATTAAAGAAATAATTATTATACTGCAAAGAACAATATTTCTCATACCAGAAACAGCAAGTGTTTTTTTTTTGCCACATCTTCTGTCTCTGTACAGCAAATATCCCAAGTTATCGGTCAAATTTTGTCCAAATTCAGTATCTAGAAGTTAAGAAGTTAATTTATCGAGGAATTGCGCACATTAATTGTTCTTTTTAATTCTTTTTTTTTTAAATCAAAAGTCATGATGACACTCAACTACAAGAATCGGCACACGATTTTCGTTTTTTTTTTTTTTTTACGTAGAATATCGAAAGTTATAGTGGAAAAAAATAGAGCGAGATCACTGTGAATAACTTACCATATATATTTTATTTAGAATTTCAATGTACCACCAAATATATTGTAATATTTATATCACTTTAGAATTCCCATTTTCGTAAATATACAAAAGTCTTCATTTTGAGATTACAGAGAATAACTTGTTTGTGTAAACCAGGAAAATTAATCTTTTCATTTTGGTGCACATTACATTATTTTATATATGTAGGCTTATCTTTTTCGTATTCATTCATTCATTTAGTGTTCTGTCCAAGGGCAGGTCTTTCACTGCAAACCCAGCTTTCTCCAATCTTTCCTATTTTCTGCCTTCCTCTTAGTCTCCTCATATGATCCATATATTTTAATGTCGTTTATCATGTGACAGCTTCTTCTACGCCGAACTCTTCTCCCGTTCAGCATTCCTTTCAGTGCATCCTTCAGTAGGCAGTTTCTTTTCAGCCAGTGATCCAACCAATTCCTTTTCCTCTTCCTGATCAGTTTCAGCATCATTCTTTCTTCACCCACTCTTTCCAACACAGCTTCATTTCTTTTCGCATTATACTATATACTGGGTGTTCATTTCAAAGTGTGTCATGACGTCACTGTTGTGAGTCAGCGATTTGAAGCGAGTTTCAGCTTTTATGTCAGAGAAGTAGCCTATTAATCAAGGCGTTCAATCTGAACTTGAGAACGTGTACGGTATAACTTGAACGTCGTAGCAACAGATGGCGGTCTGTAAAGTCTGTGTGCTACCATAACCTCTTTCGAACTGTGTTTTGCGCGCCCAAGTCGTACGCAGGGTATTTGTTATCATCCGTTGCATACCGCAACATTCCGCAACACAAATCAAATGCTCCGTGTCCATGTTGACCGTCGAAGTTAATGTCAACAAATACGTAAGTAATCGTCTTAACCCTCTCACCTCAGTACGTGTTTCCAAACAGTTCTCATTCCTGCCACTACCGGCGTTACCGCACGTATCGGTACGTACTTCCAGAGTCCGTGGTTATCCACGGACTCTGCGTACTTCAGAATGAACGCCGTACTTGCTAGGCAACTTCTCTCGCATTTAGGTAATACGCCTCTGCGGGAGTGTAGGAAGATTGAATTCTCTAGGCTCACCGGCTAGCCACATGACGACATACAGCTAGCCATGACACACTTTGAACTGAATACGCAGTAGACTATTGTATATTATGAGTTATGATCTTATGATTCACAACACGATAAAGGAACTGAATGACTATGATATTTATGAGAAAGCACGTGTCACCTTCGAGATACCGATTTTTTTACTATCAACCCCTCTTCAGTATCACTCGACACTATCAAGGTTGCAGCGTATATAGCTCAGAGCTAGTGTCTTCCATTTAGGCGGCCCAGCTCCGATCTCCAACCTATAGCTGTGGTGAAAGCAGATGTTGCAGAAGGTTATCTCGTGGTACTCCCGTTTCCCTCCATTCTACCAACACTCTCCACCTCCTCCTCATTTCATATATCATCTGCAATAGTTATGAAAAGGCTGGTATGAGACTTGAGATATTACGGGTCTCCACCCCCACCCCTACAACTGACGAATGCAAATGGCAGAATGCAAGATCAACAAGAACAACAGTAGTTCGTAGGACACTGAAGATGACGCAGCACCGGCGTCGAAATGGGCCGTCTGTCTAGGGTACATAAGCTTTTTTAAAATTCTAACACTTTTAACGTGTCTTCAAAGAATTTTAAGTTTTTTAAACAAAGTGTTAACGTGAACCAGAATCGATATATTTTTTACTCCTAAAATACTTTATTATCTATTATAAGCTAACCAGACGTCCCTATTTCCGGGGACAGTCCCCGGTTTTCAGTTGCTGTCCCCGGGGAGCAAATGTCCCCGTTTCGTCCCCGTTTTGTCCCCGGAAATTAATTTTGTCCCCAGAAGTTTTGATTTTTTTTCAATAACATTTTACACGTAAATATTTAAGTGTGATGGAACTGCTGCGATTCATGCACATTTCTGAACATTTCTCAGTATGAGACAGAAGAACCAGCGAGCACAGTATGATATATTCTGTACTCCTTGAGAAGAACACAGCATCTTTGTCTTCATTCGCGTTGCGCGGAAGCGTTAGAACTGCCGCAGCGTCCATTTTAAGTAATTCAAAAAATGAGGAATTTTGTGAAAAATGGTATGATGTTTATCAACATTAAAAAAATTCATTCCAATTGAAAATCTTTTCAAAATAATGTCATTAATCATGTGTCTTTGAAGCAGTAATTCATCAGTTGAAAGACTTTGTCCACAATGAACTCAATCTGGACTGATAAAAAGTCAAGAATGGAAGTTGAAACAATTAAGCTTTGTTACAAGTGAAAACAAACTTTCATTTCTCATGTGAAGAATTTAGTGTGAAGTTGTATGGGAATAAAGAGACAAGTACTTGTAAAATGTGTGTGTTAGAGTTCAGTGTGTACAATATTATGTGAAAGACTTCCATTCATGCGTCAGTACTGAAACTGAATTTTTAGTGGCTATAATTATGTCTTATAGAAGTTACGTGTGTTTATGCATTTAATTCAAAAAGTTAAGATACTCTACAAATTTAGTGTGCAAAGTTCTATCACTATATCTACTGTTACATATATTTTCTGCAACATTTCAACGGAGAGTCGTTTCTCTTGAAATTACCGATATCCCCTGCTGGACCATGAAAAATCTGGTCAGCCTAACCTATTACAATCTTGCTTCTTGTAAGTTGTCTCGAGACTGTCATTAGTTTGTACTCCGCTGAAGAAATTTAAGGAACACGTACGATTTCTCCTGATCATTTAAGAATGATGAATAATAATTTTTCCATAGTATATTTAAAGCTTGGACAACCCTGCTGAAATATTACATAAGAACGGTCCGCCACAGTCCTCTATTGTCGCACTTCAGATGTATGAGTATTTCATGGCGTTCACGACCACATAATCAGTTTGCTCCAGATTGCGTCATACTTAGGGATATTACAGATGAATGTAACATGAGGTTTATACATACATGAATAACAGATAGGTGGGACAAATTCCATTTAATGGTTAGAAATGTTGGAAGATATGGAAAAATGAGTGGACATTGTTTTCTTTCAGACTTACTGATAAAAAAAATCATCCAGAGACATGAATACGTTCCCAGACATTGTAAATTATGAAACATAATTGAGAAAACAAAATGAAATGCATATATTGGAGTTATATACATCTATGCACTCTTGTGGCACACAGCAATCGTTTTGGTTTATTTTTACGAGAGTTCGCAAGATTAAACCCCTCCTATGCCATTACTTAGAAACATCTCAAACGCTGTGGCTTTCCAACATATAAAGAGATGAAAAGGATAAGGTGAATTCTAGAGGGAATAGAAGCAGAATTAACGGAAGTAGTAGGAAGTTGGGGAAAAAAGAAGACAAAGAGGGAGAGTACAGTGGAGGGAATGATTCCGAATCCAATATCGAAAAAATCGTTGTATTTCATCCATATGTAAACAATATGCAATATTAGGATGAATCTCAAACGTGTGTTAGTATAGTCGAAGAAATTACAGACGATCTTTCATTGCCTGCCTTTGGTAGTCTGTAGCAGACAGGAATTTCTATCTCCATTGTTTCTCAAAATTACACAGACCTTCTTAATGTAACTATGTTCTCTTCCATTTCCTTCCTCCAAACGCAACAAATGACTGTCGGGAGTCATAGATAAAACAAAAGAAGACTGTCGGCAGTCGGCGCCGACAAATACAAGATTCTGTCTATAGCATAAGTTAAGAATAATGTTGATCTAAAAGAGGGAGCAAGCAATGATGCGTTGTTAAGAAGGGGTAAAGACTGAACTACATAATATAATTAAGTGTTAAAGTTCGTCAGATCACAAATAACTTCTGAAAATCCCGTCGGAATTTTTCGCTGAAGATTTATATTTCATCACTGCAACCTCTTATTCGTTTTGATTTCTCCTGGCCTTCTATGTTTTTCTTCAGTAAGCTTCCTCCTTTATTTCTGTTATGTTTATTTCTTATCATGTGTTCTTTATAGTTTATGACATTCCTATAGAGATTATACAGATTTTCAAAACAAGATACTTAATTTGTAACACGTGTTAAGAATGTTAACCCACATAATCTAACCCCAGATCACATACAGATTGCTCATTCTTATGTTCAAATCGGTTGCACTTTGAAGAGAACAACCGCTAGGATCGCCACCCGTCCGCCGTAAACGAACACGAGATGGCAGTACAGTCGCTAATGCAATTCAAATGGGAGTTGTGACGTGACTCCTTATGTAACAACTAGATGATAGCATAGTAAATCTGACAATGTTGTTACTTGTTACTGTCAAAACCTATAACGCAGAGCAATCTGGGTATATATGATCTAGGATCTAACTTAACAAGTTTAATATACTCTCCTGATGCTTGTAAGTATTCAACGCTTCGGCAATCTTATCACTACTAATTGACTGCGATATTAGACTTCGGAAACAAGACCTCACAGTGTTAAATACAAACACAGTTGAAATTGAATTCTTAGAACAGCAGGATACAAAGTTAAATTATAAAATTATCGTAGAAATTACGTCCATTCTCAATTAAATTGATAAAGATAAGAATTATTGATACATCATGTACAGACGAATAACGACTCTCATAGTTATCCAAGATATTCCAGCGAGCACCAGCAGGCACCACATGCATCTACATGACTAAGAAACATTTGTGAAGATACGGTATATTGTACCGGTACTGCACCACAACAGTACAAGCGTTCATTTTATGTTCTCAGCATGCTTTTGTTACGTAAAAATATAACAACGCATGGAGGTTGTCAAGGTAATGTAAATGAAAGTTCATAAAGAGACACGGGAAGTCACGAACTGGAATTTTCTTATTCTCACTTTCATAGAAGATGACAGACGTTCAGATGAAATTCACAAAGGGTTATTATTATTATTATTATTATCATTATTATTATTATTATTATTATTATTATTATTATTATTAATTTCCTATTAAATTATGACGTTCCTACGGAGTGTGTTCTGGAAAAAATCAAGTTTGCGGTTTGAGGAAGAGGCGCGTAATTATAGAATTTTCGCCCAATAGTAAAACTGCATACTCTTCTCTCTCTCTCTCTCTCTCGCAGAACTGGCCGACAATCAAACTCTCTGTGTAGACATCAACAGTGGATAAATTTAGAATGTCGAAGTAAATCCTGACCATGCGGTGCGGAGGCTCCCATCCCAAGGTCCTGGTGATAAGATAAGACAGAAGCATCTCTGTACACTCCAAACATACACGTGCAAATGTGGTTCATCTCTTGGCGGGATTTGCTGATCAGTGGGCAAGGTAAGGTAATTTTTATTTTGCTATGCTTTTGATATTGCACATTCAAAATTAAAAAAAAAACGGTAATATAACAATTACGCAATGGGAATGCTAGAAATTATTTAGGGTAAAGTACTATGTTCGTTTTACTCACTAATGTTACCCAGGATCTGCTTTCAATCAAATCCTGGACTCACTGGTCAAAGCTGAAAATTGACTGAGCTATTGCTAGATACATAGCTTTTATTTAATGATCATTATCAATTAAAGAAGTAGTTACCACAAAATATTCAAGGTAGCTAGGCTACATATACTCTAATAGACGTATTTTCGCTAGTACCCAGTACCTTGATTTCTATACTAGTACTGAAATTACTTTGTGATCTCAAACTGATGCATCCTGAGAAAGCAATGTTCACTCTTCCGGTATTTGATGCGCGGGGTCTTTCGGTGTGTTTCGAAACTAAACAAATGTCATGCCGCGAGAACAATTTTAGTAGGTTATTTTACGACACTTCATCAACATCTTAGGTTATTTAGCGTCTGAATGAGATGAAGGTGATAATGCCGGTGAAATGAGTCCGGGGTCCAGTACCTAAAGTTGTCCAGCATTTGCTCATATTGGGTTGAGGGAAAACCCCGGAAAAAAACCTTAACAGGTAACCTGCCCCGACCGGGAATCGAACCCGGGCCCGCGAGAACAAATTTACAAAATAAATACAGGTAATAAAATAATAAAACAACAATTAAACAAAAAGATTTAATAATGAATTAAATTACATCTACAAAAACTATATAATAAAACAGAACAAACTCGTTTACCAGCATAGGCGGAGAGAGAGACGTTTCCTTGGGGAAGATTGGCAAAGCAAAACTATAGAATCCCCATATAACGGGGTTATGGGAGACATCATTTACCTCCTCCCCAGTTATAGCTTGACCGTGGTACGGTATATCGGAATATGATCATTTAATAATATATTTTCGGGGGTCATGTTTCTTACAGTGTACATCCAATCCGCGATGGTTAGGGCTTGAACTGTAAGTCTACTGCAAATTTATAATAGGGCATAACTTAAAACAATCTCCCTCTTTTCCTCTCTCGTACAGAAACACATGCATACATCAATAAAACTACGGTACGCAACAGTGCTAACAGAAACTTTTTATATGAAATTTATCTTCCTGAAGATATAATATGAAATGTAAACTCTAATTATTTTATTTAATATCGTCTTCAAGTTTACACATTATACCGAGATCACTTTTCTTTTTTCTGCATTGTTGTGCAGTATGTTATTCATACATCTCCAAGTGGTGGCCTGAACACTTGCAGACTTCTAACACATGAGTACAGGCTTTTACAAAAGAAACATTACAATGCTTCTATTCCTCAAATGAGGTATAGGAATTCTTATACATTCAGAAATGTAAAATAAAAACATCTGCAATGCTTGGGAAAAGTGGCATAAATCAATTTCCACAAAAAATTTTTATTAGTTTATTGACAACTTTCGGAACATCTGCTCGCTTGGGAAAAGAGACATAAGTATTTCTCCCATTAGAATAATTCATAATAAGAAAATCAAATCAACATAAAGCAGTGTGAAGACAGTTTTTTCCTTCTCCTGTAAAATTAACATTTTTTACTTGTGCCACTTTTCCCGAGCACTACAGATATTATAGTCCAGACACATGATCTGAAGACATTATTAATTCATCAATTTAAGCACATAAACTTAATCATGAACAAAGGCAAAAAAGTGGTGTCAAGTAGCACCGAAACAGCTAGCCACACATGCTTACATAATTAACACGAGTAAGATCGCCATTAAAAAAAAAACATTGAATTCAATATTTTCTAACGTTATGAGAAAAAAAAAGAGTTCAGACAAGTTTGCGGGGGGCATAACTCCGCCTATGCTTATCAATTAGCTATGACGGGAACTGATAAGCACAAGCTCCGCAGCAAACGAAATACAAATACGAACAAGCGTGGATTTTGTACGTAAAAATGAACCGGCAACAACGTTTCACAACTCAGAACGGGCCGTGATTTGTTGTTGCCATAGCAACCGTAGTAACTTCCTGTGAATATACTTCCGGAGCAGTCATAAAGTATTTTAATCAAAGTGTACTGGGAGTATACTAATGGGCAATTACTGTTAACTGGAGAAGGCAATGAAGATATTGTGAATAAACTGACCTAGTAAAGTAATGCATTATTATGTGATCAGGGATATTACTATACAATGTTTATGTAAATTGAGAATCAATAGAATGACTATGTTCAAGTGCTGCATATTACGTAATAATATATTGTAGTTCAGAATGGTATAAGCAGGAAGAATTAATAAAGTTCTCCAAATATATTGTAGTCCAAAATTTTTTGCTTGCAATGTTATATTATTTCAGCTTTATTATTTGTTTTGTCTTCGTAGGTAACAATTTACCGCGAAATATAATTGCTCAGTGCATTCGTTTCAGGTTTGTTTCGGATTTAAATGCCAATTGCCAATGAAATCGTATATTTGCCCAATTATATACAAATCTGGGGAATCCCCAGTCTGTAAGATTATAGGACGTAATCACCATTTTAAAGTATTGGTAGAATTTTATCTGAGTTCGGTGTAGGCAAATGTTATTTTATAGGTTATGTTCGTCTTATTTCACCTGCAGATTGCGTCTACAAAGTACAGTTCATTACTCATGTGGCATATTGATAATACGAGTATTATCAGTGTGACTAAATGTAATTTAGAAGATAGGGCGGCTCATCTGCACTATATGTCCACCTATGCTCTAACATATGAACATTCAAGAACAAATGTAGCTAATTGAGAGTATATATACACTGCCAGAGAATTACAATTACGGTATTTATAAACTTTATAAGCATCTTACTGAATTCACCACGTCACGATGTATTTTATGATAATTTGTACTGTACATAACGGCAGGCCAACATCACCTCCAAGAGAAAAGCTGTCAGAAATAGCACAAAAGAATTAACTTCAGTTAACTGTTAACCTACATCACAGATGAGTAATAGGCCTACAGTCCAAAAAACCTATTGTTAATGAAAGTAATAGAACCGTATTGAGAGTTAGTAACAATAAGAAAAATGTTACTGTAGAAATTCAGTTGTAGCGATTGTATTATATTTTGTTAGGATTACAATAGCCTATGTAGCGATTTTATTAGCCTATATTTTGTTAGAATTACAATAAGTATTGTCAAAGATGAAGAAGTCAAATTTATTCATGCTGTCCATTTCTATAATGATGAAAATACTAAAGCACCTCCGTACTATAATACTTACGTAGATACTGCTTGTTGCTCAATAATGTGAAATTTTATTTTAGGAGCCGCAAATTAACTCCAAGTTGGAACATTCATATTCAGCAATTTGACTTCTCCAAAGTTTTCTTTTCCCGTTCAAATATGAGTGTTTTATCTCCAAAGAAATCAGGCGAATTCATTACGAAGAACGCGAAGAATGTGTTCATAGAAGAGAGTGGTATAAAGAAGCTAGCACATGAGGTACGTTACACTGACATGCAAGTCAAAATGATACATCTTATAGTACGGTAATAAAGAAAAGATTTTGAGAATAACTTAATTGTGACAACAACGCCAAAGCGGCCATAATTAATTACCGCTTTCGCGAAGATTGCACATATTTCAAAATAATATGAAAATGAATTTATTAATGAACATTATTAAAAATTAATGAAAGTGAAAATTATACAATTTAATTATATTTATATAAAACAATTTAAGGTAGTAGTATCCTCGTATAGTTATATTACATTTAATATCTTGTTGCAGTTTATTTGTCCCAGTTTATTTGAAGTGATTTGGAACGGATTCTACCAATTTCTTGTATGCCTACATGTATTTGATTTTTTTATTCGTATTTTAATGTAATTTTAGTGTTCTGTTCTTTCTCAAAATGTAGCTCAAATGTTTGTAAATTGTAAATTTTAGTCCTTGAACGAGCAGAGGAGGAACTAATAACTTACTAGTAGTCTACACATCACACGACCTTTTATCTACTCTCATTAAATTATAAATTTTCTCTATTTATTAGGTATTTTAGTAGGTACAGTTTATGTGGTATTTGTGGAGGTGAAAAAAAACAGGGGAACCATGTGACCCTTCTTGATCTCCCTTCGGATACCCATCATAATATTGCATAATACAACTTAAATATCCACACAAGTATAGCAACAAAGTTTCACTGAATTGCATAATGTCGGTAAATGAATGAATGAGAACTGTCCCCATAATTTTTAGTACTAATATTTGTTAGTTTTGGAAGGTAAATATATTATATAACCCTATGTCTATTTATATACTTACGTACCTTCATTTCAACTTCACTATTCCAGCCAGATTTCGATACAGCAATGCAAAATTTTTTGTGGCGTCAAGTGATACGAAAAGTTTATTGGGATACACGGACGGAAGGTAAATCTGCCGACAATAATGATTTTGAGCCAGGTTACAGTTTCAGTAACCTCACCCGTTCAATTTCTATATAAATATCACACAACAATAAAAGTTCCACAAGTTTCGTGAACTTTTAGTTTCAACACATTTTGATAACATTTTGTAACAAATTGCTTGAGCTCACATTTTACCGGTAACTAAACAATTGAACAGTGTCACCAACGCAGCGGTTTGCAGCTAGATGTGGCATTTTTCGGTCGTAGTTTAAGGGTAAAATTTATTAAATTTGTTTTGTTGATATAGGAATTTAGCGATTTTTCCAACACTCACAGCGGTAAAATAATCTCATTTTACATTCATAATATAATAATTTAGCTTCTTTTGCAGTGTTTTATAGCGAGTTTTTAAGAATTAAATTGTCAACACTGCAATTGAAACGTCTGCCACAGTATACTGTGAGTGCGCGCGCATTAGATTACAGTGGTATTACTATTGTCCAATGTGTTGACATTGGTGGGGTTGCCCTCCAATTATGAACTAAATTATCAGAGTTATCTCGCTAATCATTGGCATAATTTTTTTCACGCTAGGTAGCTAAATTAAAACTACCAGATCTGGCGGAAAGTCCATTCTCATATATAATATATATATATATATATATATATATATATATATATATATATATGTTACCGTTAAAAACCCGAAATCCGTCAAAACTAGTTTCAACTAGAAAAACTAGTCTTCAAAATGTAGATCAATAGAAAGAGAGTTTTCGTAAGACCTAGAATCAATGACAGGTTAGGTTTGGTTTGTTTAGGCTTTTACCAAACTAAAACCTAACCTCTCATTGATTCTAGCTCTTACGAAAACTCGCCTTTTTTCATCATGGAACCGAGACATGTGTTAATAATTAAGTTTTTAACATAATTTTTCCTTCAACTCCGCTTAGGTTTTGAAAGTCTTAAATTGGACGAAAAGGAAGTTAAAAACGACAAAATTCCCATGCACTGGACAGTAATCATCTCTCCTTTCGCTATAGAGTTCCACCACATTTTTCTCTACAATAAAAGCACTACGTTTCATCAAAAAGAAAATCACTGTATACAGGTATATTATAACTCTCACTAAAGTGAGGGATGCATGGATGATAAGTTGTCTCCTTTTCGTTGCACACTTGTATGACCTGTTGACTTTGTTGCTCCGTTCTCACAGTGGGATCCAGAATAAAGCCTCTTCCTGTTGATTGCTACAATATCAACTTGTTGGTGGCTGCCATCAATAGAAACACAATGGGACTTACTCCTAAACCTCCCATTTAGCTTTCCAGCCTGGCTGCAGAAACATCGAGATCCTTGGCTATATACTAGGAGAACTCCTTCATACCAGTAACACTTGTCACCACTGTGTGCATTCGTCTATTTCTGCAGCCTGAAGGCTGGACCTTGCAGAGTGAGGTGATTATTGAGTACGGTGGAATGATGATGATAATGGTGAAGGGACATAGGAGAACCCTGAGAAAAACCCTTCGTGCCTGGTTTGTCCACGACAAATTCCTTCATGTCTCAGAAAGGGATCAAACCTGGGTCACCACGATGGAAGGCAGAGAGACTAATGAAAGTATAATGTTATCAATCAGCTCATCAGCGAATTAAAAAAGTGTGCCCTACCTATTCAAAAATTATAATTTGGTATTTGTATGTTTTCCGACTCCTTCATGCTCACTGCCCCAAATATCTTTCATGCTGCCCAGATTGGAGATCATCACAGGAATAGACTGACATAATGCCGAATAAAATACTTTTTATTGCCATGATTATACCTGTAACAAAAACAAATTTCTACATATCTATGTAGAGCATTAACATGCCTGGCTTCCACTCCTCAGCCAGAGTATAAAAAAAAAAAAAAAAAAAAAAAAAAAAAAACAGTTTGTGTTGGTTTGTGAAACCACGATCATTTTGTTTATAAATTAAATTTATTAAATTATAACACCCAACTACAGTTTGTCTATAATGTAACTTATATTATTTATTAAATAATTTTTGTGTATGTATAATTATTAAATAATTAATTTTACTTACTACGTTATTTTATATATTATAATTTTTGTGTATGTATAATCTTTTAATTCTTTGTGAATTTCGTTTATATAGCTATCACAATAAATATCTTCAATTCATGTAGCTCTATAGAAGAAAATGTTTGTGCAACCTTCTGTTTCAACTGATGTATGTGTTTGATAGTGCGTACATGTATATATGTGCACATGTGCATTCTTGTATACACGTGTGTACATGTGTATGTGTCCCATGGGTCTTATGTATTTGTTTTTGTCTAAGGCCTAACATATTTTACTGCTGCTTGTGTGAATAAATGGACTATATGGTGTAATTTGAATAATGTTAATATTGAGCGTTTTTTTTTTTACAGTAAGAAAAACATCTGCATAAGAAATGGATGTGATAAGCTTATGTGCATTCATCTTTATTGTAGTTATGTTTATTTTCAGATTTCAGAAGAACTAAAGAGCAAAGAGCTCTCCATTGATGGATTTTCTCAGCACGAACTGCATCCACAGAAAGCTGATGAAGCTGCTGTGGACTGGATATTCTTTGCTGACACTTTAAACTTCTGCTTTTGGTCAGCAGATAAAGATCATAAATCTTGGGAAGTGAGTTGGAATGGCAAAACCTACACTGGCTATTTTGCTTTCTGTGCTGCTATTAAAAAAGCACTTGAGGTTAGTTGTGACTCAACTTTGAATATATAGGGTGTATGGTTAAATAGAGAGGATAATCTATGTCAGTTTACGAAATTTTAATTCTTTGTCCCCTATTTTACTTTTACAGCGATTTAATGCATAGTTTCATATGTCTGTTATTGTATTAGTTTTATAAATGACGACTTGTATATATTTTAAGATGATTGTCTGTGCAAAGTGGTTATACTGAATTATTAATTACTAGAGTCACTCTCCAAAGTAATACATCACATATTTTTAAGAATTCATAATTTACTCTACAGCATTGCTGTTTGCTCCATATTGTAATAACTAATAACATACTTTCTACTTAATCACAGTCCCTATCAGTAGCCTGCCACAATCTCGGTAGAATGTATTATATGTTCACATCATAAAACTCAGTACGTGAACTTGTAAGCCATTTTCTACAGTTGTTAATAGTTATGGAACTCTCGTCCTCAAACATCATGCCACACATGCAATAGTTGAGGTGATAATATTCGAGGCAAACAACAAATACAGACTATCCATTTTTCTCTGATGTTGTTCTTGTCCGTCAATCTGACACCATTGTATTATCCCAGTTTCTCCCAAGGAGTTGTAAAATTTCTGCCTCAGGACTAGGAGAGGTGGCAGTGCACAAATTCTAATCACTAGATTGTGCACCAATATGCCTGGATTAAATCCTAAATATCTCCGCAGTGCATAAGAAGAGAAGGTATACGTCACTGTTGATAGTGACTCATCTGTTGGATGGGAACATTAAGCCTGGTGGCCCCCTTGGTGCTATTTGACAGGAGTAGGCTATGTGCTAGCACTGGGTTTCTCCTTTCCTCATCTTCACCATCATCCTCACTCATTCCCTACACTACCCTTACACGAACACATACATACACTCATCCTAGTACACGATATAACTCTCCACAGGTAAACATCATGCATAGCGTGGCCTGCCGAAATGGTGTGCAACTTGAAAATGGATCACAGTACTGCCATCTATCCTCAGTATGCGGAACCCTAATCACACAAGTGAAGTGGGTAGGCATTAGATACACACACATACACATACACAGAGAATTTCACCATAGAGACAAAATGATGTCCTTGTTCTGCTGTGTAAGGCCGCTGAGAGAGATAGAGATTATGTACAAAAGCAACTTTTCTTTCCCTAAGTGATGTGCATATGCATTATGCAAAATACTGCAGAATAAAAAGTAATTTAAAGATAACATGTTGCATTATTTTGGAATGATAGCTTACTCACTACTTGTTTAAATAATTCCAGTTCATCCTAAGCTCTTGTAAGAATAATGGATAAGTACTGTAATATTATAGATAGAATACTTGTTATTTCACAGAATGGCATACCAATAACTAGTCCTAAGTTCTACTCACAAGTGACGTCAGAGCAGCTGGAGAAAATTCTACGTTCTGACAATCCTAATGCAAAAGTAACTTTGCTGGAAGATCGAGTTGCTTGCTTGCATCAGACTGGAAAGAAGCTCATTGAGAAGTACAAAGGTGAAACTCTCTCTCTCTTTGTCTTTATATAATTCTTCGTATAAATAAATTATCCTCTAACTTTTCTGTTCTATGGATCATTCTTGACACTGTTTTTGACCACTTGAATTCATGTATCTAAACATCTTGTACTCCTGTCCACAGTGATTGCTGAGTAACATATGGTAAGAAGTATGATATTTCATTTTACATACATGCTAATACAGACTTTCAATGACTTATGTAAACAATGATGATGATGATGATGATGATGATGATGATGATGATGATGATGATGATGATAACGATGGTGCTGATAACAAGAAACTTGAAATCATTATCACGATCATCACTTTCTTGTCCTTACCCTTCTGTTGCTGCTGTTCCTCTTTCTGGTTGGCATTTCTCATCTTATACTTCTCATTCTTCCCTCCTCCTCTTTCCCCAGCTTCGCCTTCACTCCCACTACTTTGTCCTTTTCCTCATTCTCCTTGTATCCATCCCCATTCTTGTTCTCCTCCTCTTATTCTTCATCCTCATTCTTCATTTCTTTATTTTCTTTTTTAACATTTTTTCCTTCTTTTCTTCGTTTTTTTCTAATTCTCCTTCTCCATTCTATTGGTCGTTCTTCTATTCCTCATTTTTCTTGTCTTTATCCTAATTTTTCTCGTTCTTGTTTATTTTCCTCTTTATTTTTCTTTTCCTTGTTCTAATGGGAGACTGAAATATTTATCCCATTTGCTTCCTAGCAATCTGATTTAGTACTATAAAATTCCTGCCTTTTGTAGATTGTAAACGAGAGTGGAATGCAAAAAATCGCAATAAAACTGTAGATAGCATTCATATGATGAGCCATAAGTTAAATGCAAAATAACCTAATTTAGACATAAGACATCAAAGTACAATGTATTGCAATTATTATCTATTTTATTTTCTTATAGTATTTAAAAATTTAATATGTTATTAAATTCCTCTAACCTTTTATTATTTTATTTCCAGAACAAAAATTTTCCACAGACCATGAGTAATGTAAAACATTATTGTCAGTTTTCATTATTCGCTGATATGTTTTGTTGTGGTCAAGAAAACGGAGAACTCCCCCTTCCTGCACCATTTATGCTTTCAGTGCATATTATTGAAACATCCTTTACATTTTGACTGCATATTTATCTAATGCCTTATAAAATTAGAAGTAGTATTCATTGTCACTCATAATAAAATACTACTTAATAATAATAATAATAATAATAATAATAATAATAATAATAATAATAATAATAATAATAATAATAATAATTAATAATAATATTAATAATAATAACAATAATAATAATTAATAATAATAATGATAATGATAATAATAATAATAATAACAACAAATTAAATCGTTACTGTCTTTAAATTATAATGTATGGAGTTAATTTTAACGTGTAAGTTAAAATTAATTTCCGTCTTTCCCATCCTCCATAATGATGCAAATATGTTATGTAAATAATACAATTTATTTATTTGATTGGCTAGCGGACTTACTCGTGTTAATTATGGAAAATTTATTTTGTGAAAATTTATTGAAGTCAATGCTTAATTTCAATGCTCATTTTTGCAGCGCTAATTTTGTTGTTGGTTTAAATGTATACTTTGTTTTGATTTGTAGGTTCATTTGTGGAATGCATAAAAGAATGCAGTAACTCTGCTCAAAGTTTACTGAAGCTCATTGTGCAAGAATTTCCGTGCTTCTGTGATGAAGCTATATTCCATGGACAGAGAGGTGAGTCTAGTTTAAAGAATTCATTTATTTTAAACCACTCTTAAACAGAGACATTTCTAAACAAATGTTTCTTAAAGTTCTCTAAAGAGAATAAACAACAAAGTGGATTTGAAGTAGGATATTTACCTTTAGGAGAAAGTAACAAGTACCGAAAATCTACATTTAAACCACAAGACAAAAAGAAATAGTTTGAAAAATAGATTTATTATCACTGAGTAAGACAGCTGAGTGAAGGAGGAAAATTGGATGTAAACTTAATGAAATGTTATACAGAGTTTGCAGACAACTCAGACAATAATAGAGATATAACACTCATTTATATCGTTATAAATTTATTGACTAACGTAATCTATGTCTTATTTTGAAGCTAAAAATTTTGCCTAGTTATAAATATTTATTTCATAAAAGAAACTCAAGGCACTTCTATTAATTTGGCCGAGGGGTGTACATATAGATCTCTGTTTCTCCCATGTACCACTATTCTATTGTAGACCAGCAGCAATAAGAATGTACAGTATGTGAATTTTACATTGCACTATGTATTTGTGCATTTGACAGTGGCAATTTACAAGCGAGCTCAAATTCTGATTGGTGACATCTGGGCTTGTTTCCGTGGACAAGGACTGGGACATTTCACTGACATTGATACCATCACAATGTTTGCTGATTACAGGTGAGGCATGATGTTCAGGATGAGAAATTATTTCAAGATGGACAGATGCATTTTTATTTTAACAAGTTGTATGAAATGAATATGTAAATAATTACTATAGCTACCCAGATGTATCATGGAAAGTTTATCACATTACTCTGTGTAATAGCATGCTTAAAAGTGTATTAAAAAGTTTACTGCCACGTCCTTAGAAAGACATACACATTTGAGAAATTTCTGCTTACTACATACCAAAAATTCTCACTGTTAAGAGTATCTTAGTGTTGATGTCATTATTACAGAGACTGAATGAAGTGATTTCAATTTTTGAAAGAAATTTGAGCGATGTTCATGGTAAAAGTAATGTCAAGTTTCCTCTTTCTTTTGCTCTTTGCACAGTTCATATGCTTGAGACATTTGTAGTTCAGTCTCTTCTAGGAATATTTACAACATCCATTGCTTTATTCCTAGTTTCAGTAAGCTCTGTATTATTTTATCTCATTCATGATGTGACATTCCAGCTCATATCAGCAGCCCAAACTCCACTGTTCATATTGATGCCTAAAAGAATGACTCTGACAGTTCTAACAAGCACCAACCAGCACCACATGTACCTGTCGTAATCTTTAATTCTGTCTAGATACATACACTTGTATGAACGAGACTACATGGTATATTAATATTATACTTAAAATTATCTACAAGCAGAATTAAACAATACACTACCAGTTTGTTTTGTGTATTCTGAGAGAAGTAACTCAAGCAGTGTTTCTGTTCCATAAAAATATGACAGTGTGCCAAGAGATTACCATGGTAATACAAAATTCTGCAGCTGGGTGGGCAGTATAATTTCTGGAATTTCCTTTAACCTATCCTCAAAGGAACTGTCAGAGCTGTTCTTTCATTGGCTTTAGTATACATACATAAGGGTGTTGTAGAAGAAAAGGTAACTGAAATGAACATTATATGTGTGTGCATCTTATATCAGTGTGCTGCTAGATCATTGACCGCAAGGATTATGTAGTGAACAAAGATAAATACCAATGGCGAGACAAAACTTAAACTTTTTTTTTTTGGTAACTCTCTCTTTCTTTCTGTCGCTGTGTGTGTGTGCATAAGTACACGCACATATCACATATTTATTTATTATTTCTTTAAAATGTCATCTTTTTCTCCATTTCCAGAATTCCCCAAGTTATGATCCACTTCGGAGCAATGAAGTACAGTGACGAACTGATGGCATTATTGAAATCTGGTGAGTTTGTTTTGAGATTTCAGTTTGAAACTCTTATACAGCTGTTCCTTCTTCCTATATTGTGACTTTGTATGTCCAACTTTTTTTGCTAGTTGCCATAAATGAAATATTTGAATTATACAGCAGTTTCAAAACTAATGATTTCATCTTCAGGATATAATCATCCAATAAGAAGTTCCAGAATAATGCAAAATATTAAATTCCAACCCGCAGTTGTGAAACTAAAAATTTCATCACAATTTAATCACTGTGAAAGCGAGAAAACTCGAATATTAAATTATATTCCAAGAGATATTGAGTACTTTATTATAGTTTTACTGTGTACTTTTCGTGTATCTCACCATAATTGAAAATGTTGAAACTACAAAGGCTGTTCAATAATGAATGAATATGATTTTTGTTATTTGTTTCATCATCCTCCAAATTTTTATGGTCTTTCTCAAAGTAGTTTTCAATTGGTTGCAATGAACTTATCCCAGGCTTTCTGCCAGTCTTCGAAGATGTGCTGGGAACAATCTTTGATAGGTTCTTCAGAATTGCCTCTGCAGCCTTCATCACGAGTTGTTCTGAAGACTGAAAGTACTCACAGAAGATGTTTAACTTATATAACATGGTGCCAAGTTTGGACTGTAGGAGGGACTGAGAGATACATTTCACGTTTATTTTGCTGAAGTACTCCATAACTGCATTTGCAATGTGGTGCCATTTCTTCTGACTAATCCATTCCTTCCTTCCTAATTTAGAACCATATACAACACTTACAAGTTCATTAATTAATTGCATTTATTTTAATAATGCCTAAAGACAGGCATTTTCCACTATTATTTTCTTTTACTTATAAAAAATAAAATCTTATTCTTTGCAGATACATTTCTTGAGAATGGCAGTGAGAATGAAGTAGAAATTCGCGGTTGTTCCATTGAAGTGGTGGAACAGGTTGCAGATGAAGTCAGGAAGATTCTGCAATCCCAAGGCCACTCTGATCTTACTGTCAACGCAATTCTTATTGATCATTTCCTGTGGGACTATCGCCGCAAGCATGCTGAAGAACTTGAGTCAATTCCATTCCATAAGACACTTAGCATTTATTACTGAAGCAACTTATGATCTACCACATGTAGTACAATCTTTCAGGAAATATAAGATTAATCTATATTAGTGTTACTTGCTTAGTTATTCGTGTAATACTTATCCAAATACCATTGGATCACAAAGGTGTCTGTCTACAAAGTGGGAAACTCTGTGAATCCAGAAGTAGCTTTCCAGTAATTTTGCATAGGTTCAGGTCCTTTTATATCCCATAAATTTGCAGCACAGATTCTCTGATTTTACTTTACATCAGTAATTTTGTCTAGGTTTACGTTCTTTTACAAGCTGTAAATTTTCAACAGAGAAAATCTGGTTTTGCTTTACATCAGTAATTTTTCCTGGGGTTTAGGTTCTTTACATGCAGTAAATTTCAACACAGAATTTCTGGTTCTACTTTACATTCGTAATTTTGCTTGGGGTTCAGGTTTTTTACATGGCATAAATTTGCAACATAGAATATCTGGTTTTACTTTAGATTAGTAATTTTGCCTGGGGTTCAGGCTTTCTTATATGCCGTAAATTTGAAGCATAGCATCTCTGATTTTACTTTCTATCTGAATTTTAATCTTCATCACCTTTTGCTGGAAGTGATCCTGTGATAGCCCAGCTGGTTATAGAGCACTACACTGAGACCAGCTTTGTTGATATCTTAAGGTCACTTTGATTTCTTACTTTAAAACTGGGTAATTGTGAATTACAGGAACGCCACTTATTACCTTTTTAAAATAGCTGAAATAAACTATAAAACGAAAGTATTCAAACAAAAAAATCGTGTTAGAAGATTGAATTTGTGTATTTTTGGTCCAGGGAGCATCCGCTTTTTGGTGCAAAGATAATTTGTTTGGCATGTTTCTTAATTGAAATTATGAAATGGCGTTCCTGTGCTTCACATTTAATTAAAACTGCAGTTGTGTTTTAGATTAATTAGTAATTATCATGTTCGTCATTAGACTGAGCTTCGCAAGTTCACACCAGACTGAGGCAGTAAAAACTTTGTATTTATTTTTTTGGAAGAGAGTCGGGGTCTTTTTGTCATAAAGTTTTTATACATAAAAGAACGAAGTCCCTGAACGAGAGTGTTACAAGCAAAATTTACTGCCACTTCTGGTTCATCCCATATCTCATCTCTGAAACATTATCCTTGTTCATAATTGGAGATAACGAATTTGTTCTTTTAAGTGTCCCACAGCGGCAATGGAAGTCTGATATTTCCAAGTTAGCAGTCAGAACTACATTCTGTCTGTCTGTCTGTATTATATATATATATATTATATATATATATATATATATATATATATATATATATATATATATATATATATATATACACACACACATCAAGATTGTCTAAGGAACAAATGAAATTTTATAGAAAAATGCTTTGTATACCCAAATAAATCATAAACAATTGATATACATAAAGTGAGTTATTCATTTGTCTATCCATTAGAGACCATGGTAACTAGTGTTTTAGTTTGTTGACATTATTACTTTGGTATTTCTTATTTTAGTGGTTCAGATAGGATAGGTAATCAGTTTATTGGTAATAGAGGAGTTTGGTAATTTTAACAGTGTAAAACATTAAAGAACTGTTAAAACAGTGAAAATGGATGCTCAACATCATCATTTAAGCCACGATGACATGTTTAGGGCGATTGATATAATTGAAAATGGTGGAACATAAGCTGATGCAGCGAGGGCTCTCAATACTGAAAAAGACGTAATATCAAGAATGTGGAGTCGATATCACGAATTTGGCAGTCTAGAAGAACGACACCAGGTGAACTGAGAATTACAACTACTGCACAAGATAAATTTCTGTGCCTAAGAACCTTGAGAGAAAGGATTCAAACTGCTAACCTGTTAAGAAATACGGAACAGATTGCATGAAGGAGGCCTTAATGCCCATCACCTATTGAGGTGTCCAGCTATCAGACGTGGAAATCAAGAAGCTTGTGTTTTGTGGTGTCAACAACATGGATCAAAATTGATGTCATAAGATTGAAAAATTAAAACATTATTTATTGTATTTAATAGCTGACTTATCAGAAAATCAAACATGAATTGTAAAACAACATGGTGACTGTTCAGATGATCAATGGAGTCAGGTTTTCTTTCCGATGAATCACACTTTGTCTACATCCATATTCTGGAAGAATGCGCATAAGACGACGACCAGATGCAGCAGAGAGACTAAGATATATAGAAGAGGTTCACAAATTTCAACGAGGTTCTATTATGGTCTGGAGAGGAAAATGGCACATAGAAAAACAAATATTGGTCACTGATGAATACATGATATATCAATTCAAGGTCATAATTATATGTTTAAAATATTTTTTTTTTAGGGAAAAGTTCATTAACCATCCTCAGCAATATTTCTCTTCGATTGCAGTCTAAATGAGGGATGTGGATGATACTGACTTTCCTATTTGCAAGGCTTGAAATTGAATATAGAAATCTATTTTGTTAATATATTACTAACTATGGAATTAATATATCAAATAAATACATAATGGTGAATAAATTGCATTATTTTCTATGAAAATTAATGTTTGCTCATATTAGTACTCCAAAAGAATTATAGCCTATACATTCGACAATGTTTCATTTAGGACTATTTCTTATATATATATTTTAAATTGCACTTGATTCAGAGTAAGATGCCATCTTACGTGTTCAAAACATTTTTTTAATAGGTATAGTTCATTTGCATACTTCTTGGGTGACTTGTAGACAGACTTCATCCAGTAGTTCGAGAGGAAAGGCTGCACACAATTGGACGGACAAGCAGCATGTCAAAACCAATATCTCAGAGAAATTAAAAATGAGAAGATTACTAACATTACTTGTACTCTGGTTAAACAGGACCAACTGATTGAAAATGTATTAAGCACAAAAATATAGTTTTGGGAAATGGTATTCAGATGTTAATAAAAACAATGCAAACATCAGTTTCTGCACAAAGTTTAATAAGTTAGAAATTTGAAACAAACTCTCTCTCTTTCTCTTTGATGTAAATAGCTTTTAAATACAATACCAAACTTTGTCACCACAAATATATTTTAACATTTTATTCAAGACATTCAATCCATAAAATTTACTTACGAATATAAAATTGTTTAATGAACAGCAATTTGTAAATAGTCTTAATATTCATATGCTGTTTATTAGCGCATTAAAACTCATCTGTGACTCCAAATTTGTAAGTCACGTAACAGAATCTTGATTTTAAAAAATACTGTCCAAGAAAATTCAAACAAAAAATACTCGTAGTTTAGTATTCTAACATACTTTTCTTCATAATTCATATAACAGTATAATGTTAAAATATTAAGACTTTACAACAGCGGTCATCAGCACAGTGCACCCTTAGGCTAGCATCTCTGCGGATAAGAGATGCACTGGCATTTATCCATGGCTGCTGGCAGGTATGCTTACTGCCTCTCTCTTCTGCACGATGGTGCATATTACGATACATTCCTTACCCTTTACCCATTTCAGTGAGTGCTGACAACCACTACTTTACAAGGTACTGCAGGTTAATGTCCTCAATATATATCACAAAATGTTCATTTACATTAGGGATGTCCAACTACTGACCACTCAAATGCCCTGCAGTCGTACCAATATTAGGACATTTTTGTTACAACTTTTAAAAATAACCTAATGCAAATTATGAACGAAAAGTAATTTAAAATGAGAAGAAAAATTTTATAAGCTTCCGTATGTGCCATAGTGTTTCTCCATATCACAGTTTGTTTCCATAACGTAGGTATCACTGTTAATGTAAGAAATTTAATTTTTATTAGAAGAAAACACTTTAGTAATGCTGAATACGAAAGTTATGTGTATCATTTGAATAGCGTGTTCCTCTTTTTCAGTAAATGTTAGTTCCTTTCTCACACCCTCCCCGCATGTGTTTCATAAAATCTTTATGGTAAATATGATACCATTGCAATATGTATTGTTACATGTCCAGACTTTCCTCTTTGTTATCAACCATCTACAAATTGCTCAGTTATAGAGTACTTTGCTGCATGAACATTGAACAATAGTGAGAAGCCAGTATCATATTCATACACTGCAGGTGTGTTGAACTCGTTTGAGCCGCAGGCTATTTCATATATTACTAAACCTCTCGTGGACCACACATGATCTATAGACCTTGCCATTGCTAAACCTATCAATACTTTTTTAATTGGCTGAATTCTTGCTTGTTGCTGATTCGTATTTAGAGCTAATAATGCATTACTGTTTCAATGGAAATAAAACTATGTTAAAATAATACAATATAATATTATAGTGAATATACTACTCGGTTCAGAAAGTTTCTGGAATATATCTTTTTGTCCAAATGAATAATGTTATGTGGTATATTTCTGCTTTTGGTGTTGACATTATTCATAACATCCCTTCATAATCATAGTGATGGTCGTATTAACCAATTACAAGTGGGAATCACTCCCTCACCCAACCTATAGTCCAGATAGACCACCTGACCATGATCTTTTCCCCAAAATGGAAAATCCATTTCGGGATCAACGTTTTAGAAGCTTAAATAACCTGAATACAGCTGTGACTTCAAAGGAGAATTAAACAGCATCCAATAGCTACCACGAAGTTAGAAAGTAGTCATTAAACTCCAAGGGGATTATTTTGAACGATGCTAATGTAAGCAGATTGAAAAAATATATATATATATGGCAATAAAGTAACTCTCTGCACTACTTATGGAATCACTCTAAAGTTTTAATTGGTTATTTTACGACGCTTTATGAACTGCTATGTTCATCTAGCATCTGAATGAGATGAAGGTGATAATGCCAGCGAAATGAGTCCAGGGTCCAGTGCCGAAAGTTACCCAGCATTTGTTCTTAATGGATTGAGGGAAAATCCCAGAAAAAACCTCTATCAGGATTTGAACCGGCCTCCTCATTTCACGGTCAGGCACGCTAACCATGACTTCAAAGTGGTGAACACCCTAAAGTTACCATCTGATATAAAAGCTCCAATAGCACTGTCTCTTAGTATGGGAAACAATGACATATAGTCCCGCACTGTGGCATTGTGGTCTGCCTAGGACTCATGTTACAGAATGCGTACTGGTTCAAGTCCTCATGGAGGAAGAAATTTTCTCATGAAATTTTGGCCAGTGTATGGGACTGATGCCCACCCAGCATCATGATGCACTTGGAGAGCTACAATACATACAGAAATCCGGTTGCGAAAGCCAGCTATAATGCCTGGGGGGATCATCATGATACCTCCATTCTGGTTGGATGATCGTCCACCTCTGCTTTGGTATGTGGGCGTGAGACCAGCAGCCAGCTGATCAGTCTGGGCCCTTCAGGGGCTGTAGCGCCATGTATTATTATTATTATTATTATTATTATTATTATTATTATTATTATTATTATTATTATTATTATTATTATTATTATATAAGGCAACAGAACAGACGAACTTGCTAGAATGTTCTCGACAGAGAAACTAAATGTAGTTAACATGCCAGAAAACAGATGTCTTATCCGTCTGGATAGTCAATCTTAAATGTGTTGTTTCGAATAGGTGGCATGCATATCAACAATTGTTACAGCTACTTCAATAGATTGACTGGCATTTGTGTGGTAACATATGAAATTAAATTGTGGTTATAATTTTCCATGGAGGTGGGTCAGACCGCAAAATAACACGAAAAGAGCCACAGAGGCACACAAGCTGCCAGTTTGACACACTTGATATACTGTATTGTTCATTGACTGAAGTTAACATGAACCTCATTTCCACAAAAAAATTTCCACTCGTAAATTTTGTCCTCAGGTCATGAGTTGGACAGCCCTGTGTTACAGAATAATAAGATTATGTAAGATTAAGTTTCGTCTTGAAATGAAGAATCTGTGCATCTTCCAAGAACACAATAATGAAGCTTCCATTTAGATTACATTCAGAACACTTTCCAAATATATTGAAATTTCAAATATTCATTCTGCAAACCATTTACAAGTAGAAACAGCTTCTTTCCACCATATGTCCTCATTAGGTACATAATCTTCATACTTTCACTCTTGACATTATATTCGTATCATATGCTTAAATTATTTAAGATATTTTAACAATGATTGCACAAAATATTTTTAAACCCACTAAATCGATGTTAATTTTGAGCATAAAGATATTGCATATGATAATTTATGGCAAGAAATGAAAGAGAGCTTTGAAGTTATTGGCAAGGTAAAAGATGGCAATTACCCTAATCACCAATGTGAAATATGCTGCCTTTGAACTTTTGCTGGCACGAACACAGAGGCATGATATCTTCTATTCAAGGAACTCAGTCACTTCACGTAGCTCTCGTTCCCTCGCCTGCTGGTGAGCCCAGCGGTCCTCTGCAACTTTTTCGCTCACTCGCCATTTATCATGGAAAATCTGCTGCCCACATTTAGGACATTTCTTACCTCCTGCAACAAAATCCGCGTCCTTTTATAAGGAAATTTTTCAATTAATTCCTGTAGCTATATAGACTGGTCAGAAAATAGCATTACACAACCATGGAAACGAAAATAATACGATTTTGTAACTTCAGACATTGTTGACATATCCAGTCGGGAGTTCTAGTATTTAGTGTCACGTACTTTGAATTATTATATTCATTGCATGAAATGTCATATACTTTTCATGGACAAAGAGTGTTATGAGCTGATAGTGATTAATATAGTATTCTAAACTGAATATTTACTGATAATGAGACAAGAGTCCATCACTTCATTCTTTATCAATAGGTGAGCAACCATGAAATGGAAACACACCAGTTCACTATTGAAGAAAAATTTTGCGACACCTCTGTAGAAACAGTATAGTATCCAGATTTTGAAAATCTTGTGCATTACTGATGGATTTCCGAGACCACAAATGATCAGTTGATACCGATAGATAGTGTGCAATGTCAAATAAAGAAATTACAAGCCACCAAAAACAAAATATTTCGAGCAAAAATGTGACTTCTCCATAATAATGGATAACTACATAGCAATGCAGTCACAACTTGCAAGACTTACACTGGGAAGTATTGGAACTTTCGCCTTCTTATAGTCCAGATTTTGGTTTTAGTAAATTTTCTCTCTTTCTTTCAGATTACTGTTTCATGTATGAAGAAAAAAAAAAATATTTTGCAACTAGGTAGCTGAAGCAGCAATATGTTTTCTGTACTTCCAACGTGGATAAATCAATTTCACGATGTGACAAATGTCACAATTGTCAAGCAGACTATCTCTGAGACTCTGACATCACATCGTCAGTTTTCTAAAATAAAATTCTGTCTTTGTTGAGACAATACTGGTATATAATAAGCTTAATGTCAAGATTGTGTGGTTATTAAATCAGAGATTCGCAGGTTCTAAGCCAGTCCAAAGAGAAAAAAAATCTTAGCACGGCTTTTTCTGGAAAGAAAGTAAAGCTACAGTTACATCACGTGACAGAACATTGTTCCTGGATGAGAGAGCTTCAGGCTAAATTTGTCAGTTATTTTCATTCTCTCAAACTTCAGTGATCAGGTCTCTAATATTTAGGGTTGCCACCTTTGAAAGAGTGTTGGGCTGGGCAATCCCCACCATCCACAAGGAATGAAGGACAAACCGATTTTTGTTAATTAGGTCTACTTTATATCATCTCACAAGTGAAAAAAAAAATTAATATAAAATTCTATATTTCCCATCTAAACATGTTCTTAGCTGCTCTCAAAATCAGTATTGGAGGGACAGTGTTTCAAATTCGGGACAATCCTGCCAAAAGTTGGAGAGGTGGCAACTGTATTGATATTAGAATCAGGAAAATAGGAATCAGATCCTAACAATGATGTGAAAGTTCTTAAGAAAATGGGAAGACATAGATCTGGGCTCAAAGTGATATCCACAGGTGTGAAAGATCGAAGACTCTGACGCAAATTGAAAGTTATTTCTCATCCTAAATCTAGTCTAATATAACCCAATCTATTTTATCCGAAATTACAGACTGTGACTGTTTCAATGTAGTCCCTGTGTCCATGGGTGTGTCTCAAAAGCACTTACCTTGAAAAGGGGGAGTCTTCATGTAGGTAATGAGGCACTGGAGATGGAAGAGATGGCTACAATAAACTCTTTCCACATGACTGTCTGCATTTTCATTGGTTTCAGCAAGCTGTATATGAAAATTAACAGATGGTTAAGAGGTAGATGGAACTGTCACACAACTTTTCTCCAGAAAATGAAATAACCCTGCAGATTTTTCAAAGCAAATAGCTCATGTTACATGTAACCAAAAAGTGTAATACAATATTAGTGAAAAGTTCATAGTTTTCTCAGAAAAATGTTTTTCCCCAAATGTTCAACACCCTTTTATTCAGTAAGTATTGCGAGTAGGATCGTGATTTTTGTCCATACTGATAGAAAATCTAATAAAGAATCATTTATCCCTCTGAGGTATTTCAATAGTGTGGGCAGTTTTCGTGTAAATTTAATTTAAAAACCACTAATTTCAAGCCACTGAATGATGCAACCAGAATGCAACATCATAGCCAGAGAGGGAGGTGGGAGGTAGTTCACCTAGGGAGACAGACCTGAGTTCGTTGGCCTCTTACATCTGTATTACGAGAAGAAAGAGGAGCATGTTAGCAGAAATGTTGCCAGACTGCTGAAAGTTCCAATTTAATTTTCTAATTAACCCTGCATTTAATCACAAAACATAATATACAGCAGGTTTTCTATTTATTTAAGTGTACCCTATCTCCTTACAATTTCCAGGATTATTTCACTTCTACCCTGTATATATATAACTGACAGCACAGATGAGAGTGGGAAACAAAAGTTCTAAATCTTGACCTGCTTACTCTGTTACAGGATTTTATTTATGTTTTGCAGAGACAGGCACGTGCTTCAGTGACCTCACTAAGAATGCAGAAAGCAAACTTGTGATGTGCTGCTGTTTTTGTCTTTAGAGGATTTTAATTTTTCTTACAGTTAACTTTAAGTACTGAGAGTTTAGATTAGCTCCTGGCCAGAAACACGTGCATCATTCATGCTTATATGCTTGGCATAGTCTGTGTCATTATCGATCTGTAATTGATTAATAATAAGCATGCACACAATTATATTTTTATTTCAAAATGGACATTAACCTGTGTTATAGGAGTTGCATTCACATTTCCGACATCTTTTATGAAATTATTGTTATTCACATGCAAACGTTATGTAAGTTCGTCTATACTCGATAGTGTGGAGGTTATTCCTGTATATTCTATTTTTTAGGGTGTGAACAAGATGGTGATCTTCAATATTTTGTAGAAAATGGGCCAATTAAACTTAACTAGATATAAATGGCCTGTATAATTCTTGTTGTAGGTATCCTCAATATGTATTAAGTATTTTTACTAGAAAAAATTATTAAGAACCTCAGTAACTTAAACTTGTAAATTACTAAGTTTTGATTTTATATTTACCCAATTACCTATTCAACTAGGCTAATAAGAATGCACCAAAATAGCCAAAAGAGATGCATATACATTATGAATCATATTACATATCTGGAAGGGCCATAAATGGTCTGCATATTAAAGACTGTTGCTCTGCGATTTCAATAATTAATATTTCTACTAAAATGAAATATACTCCAGCTGTAAAGAATGTTGTTGTTGTTTTCTAATGCCAGGCGTTTGACAATAAAGTCATTTGACCTCTTGCAGTCCAATATTTTTCAAAGATATTATCATGACCAGCCACTGAAGCACAGATTTTGAGGTGTTCCGAATCCATTTCTTGGTTTGAGTTGCACAATGGACAGTTAGGGAACTGATATATTCCAATTCTATGCAGGTGTTTGGCCAAACAATCATGGCCTGTTGCCAATCTAAATGCAGCTACAGACGATTTTCGTGGTAAATCGGGAATTAACTGTGGATTTTGATGCAGAGAGTTCCATTTTTTCCCATGGGATTGTGTTATCAAATTTTGTTTGTTGAAGTCTAAGTATGTAGATTAATAAATCTTTTCACAGAGTAATACGTAGATTTAGTAACAGGTCGTGAAAAATGGCAAGTTGTAGCCGATTTAAGTGAACACCATATTTTAACGTTTTGGTGGCTACTTCATTCACACACAATCCCCAGAATGTCTGGAGGACCACACCTGCTGTTGGTCGACGGGTCCATTGGGAGATCTTGTTGATCACCAGCTTTCCCTCCTTAAGCCACTGGAGGACGATTTTAGTGCCATAGCAGGTCAGCACTAGGAACAGAAAAGTAGAAAGAGGAGGAAGGAAAGGGAAATGAACCCCTAGGCCTCGAATAAAGAATGTTATATGACTCTCCTGTGACACATTTTGTGTCTGGACTGCAGAAACCAATTTGCAAAATTAACTACTGCTGGCTTCCTAGTATGGTAAATCTTGAGCACAAAAGTTATTTTCTGTGTTAGGTTTCCACATGCTGACATGCCTGTATTTGTTTGTTGTGCTCAATATACATATTATTTCCTTGGAGACTGCTCTCAGCATAATCCAAATTTCTAATCTTAACATAAAAGTCGTACATAAAAATATGTTGATCTAAATTGTAACGAACACAAACAGAGGCTGTCTACCATCAGCTAATCTCTGGACCTCTATTCAGTGAACATTCATGGACTACAGTGTCCTTTAAGGTCAAGAATAGAAATAACTAATACAAACGAGAGACTCTTTTTTTTTTTTTTTGTGCAGTACATATATTTGTGAGTATTCTTCAAAGAAGGAATATTCTATTCAAAAACGTTTATTTCTGCCAGAAAGTGCTTTGATTTCCACGTAGAAAACCCGATCGTTTCACTGCATCACAGAAAACAGGACTTCAAATGGAAACACTATTTGGAAAAAAAAATTCGAAGGCTGAACAGACAGTTATTGCACTAAGTTCTCAGTTTCTGAGAGAAATATTAAGAGCAAAACTTGAAGAAATCGTTTGGATTGTCGAAATTTGAATTAACTTAAGTCATACAAAAGTTTCTGGCAGTCATTTATGGTATTAGGTAGTGCCTGTTAGCAGCACTGTGGAGAAGAGTCAAAACTTTCTCCTGATGATTCCACTATAATAAATAAATTCATACGAACATGGCAGTGCAATTCACCTTTGGATCCTTGGGAAGGCAAAGCTTCTTGCAAAGCTGACAGTTCTCTTCTGGCAGTTGCTTAACTGATGCAACCAGAAATGACACAACAGGCTGCAATGACGGCGATGGCCTGAATGGAGGCTGGTTTTTTGCTTTTGGCCTAATTGGAGATTCGATACATTGTCTTGCAATTTCTTTGCTCTGTCCAAGGAAGTAACGCTGGAAGAGTGGAGGGAAATTTGTATCAACATCCTCCAAGCTGGAAGAAAATGGTGGAGTTACTTCTCAAATAAAGAAAGTATTCACGTGCCACAAGACCCTGATTTTGAGGCATAAGTTTGTGCAGCAATAAAGAATAAACACTTTAACATAAATCATACCTTTTAAAAGTAACTTTCAACAGTTGTCTTACAATATTTTTGTCAAATGATCATTTTTTTATGTAAGGAACAAAATTAAAACCCGAGTTATTAAACAACATATTTGCTCGTTAAACATATTAATTATGCACTATATTAAGTGAAGGTTTGCAAAATATCACAGCAATGCTCTTACAGATCCTTCTGGGTAAACAGGTCTCTATCAATGGGTCACTAGACAAAATATGTGTGACAGAATCAGGAAATGAATAACGTAAGACTACTTAAGGCTGATCCACAATAAACCGGGAACAAGAACCAGAGCGAGAATGGGAAACAAAGAACGTGAACGTGAAGATTTTTTATTCACAATAAACCGAAAATGGAAATGGCTATGCGCAGCAATATGTGTGTCAATAACGATGTGTAAAGTCGATATTACGCATTCTGATGTTATCTGTGTATACTTGACCAATGACATTTTCTCATGAATACAAGCCAGCCAACATAAACACAGATTAACCAACTTCGAAATTTAAAGCATGGAATATTTAAGACTTTAATTCATGTGGTAGTCTGGTCACATATACACGTAGTATATATTGAAAGTGATCCTACTGAATTTCTGGTTAGTTACAAGCAATGAACGAACGATAAATTACGACACGGCCTTCTTGTTACAAAATATAAGACGATCAAATAGATTTGATGATCACAGAATGTATTTAGTAGGCTGTGATCGGAAACAAGAACGGTAAAGTTAAAACTTGGCCAACTCTTATGTTCCCATTCCCAGGCTCCAGCAAGCTTCTCGTTAATTGTGAATGCTCACATTTAAATACATTTATTTTCATAATTTTCTTCATTCTCATTGTCGTGTCCGTTCCTGACATACTGTGGACCAGCCTTTAAACTTCTGATAACTCAAAAACTAAAAGGCTGTGGATTGGACCTCGGCATAGCTCAATGGTGAGAGCTCTTGGTATGTAGAACCAAGGACCCGGGTTCGATCCCTGGCGCAGGAGCGAATTTTTCTCCTCTAATATTAATTGTTACCATAACAGATATATTCTGTAGAACCAACAAATAATAATCTTTACGTAGATTGATATACTGCTGCCATGTCTTGTATAAACAATAGTGATTAGCATGGGGAGTATACACTCTGACCTGTGTTATCTGTGATGTGTCCCATGAATGCAAATCTGGCTTTCAGGTAGAAGCTCCCTGTGAAGCAGGCTTGAATAATTTCAAGGGAAAAATTGTTCCAGGACCGGACCCTTGAAATTATTCAAGCCTGCTTCACAGGGAGCTTCTACCTGAAAGCCAGATTTGCATAATATATTCGTTACTGTAGGTACATTAACAGGAAACCATAATTTAAGTTACACAGAATTGTGTGCATTCAAAGTTGGGTTTCTGGCATCTTGTCAGCCCATTTGAATTATTGTGGATATAAAGAGAAGAATTGTGACAGTGTCGTGTATAGTTCCTGGGGTAGCGCAGTCGGTAGAGCATTCATGCGCTAAGTGAAGTGTCCCAAGAATGTTTACAAAGGTGAGTCATTCGTGGAAGAACATAGCCAACAGCACACATACTGGGTGTTCAGTTCAAAATGTGTCATGGCTCGCTGTATGCCGTCATGTGGCTAGCCGATGAGCCTAGAGAATTCAATCTTCCTACACTTCCGCAGAGGTGTATAACCTAAGAGGCAGAAAAGTTGCCTAGCAAGTACGGCGTTCATTCTGAAGAGTACGTACCAATACGTACGGTAATGCCGGTAGTGGCAGGAATGTGAACTGTTTGGAAATACGTACTGTCGGGAAAAGGGGGAGAGGGTTAAGACGATTATTTACGTATTTGTTGACATTAACTTCGACGGTCAACATGGACACGGAGCATTTGATTTGTGTTGTGGAATGTTACCGTACGCAACCGATGATAACAAATACCCTGCGTACGACTTGCCGGCGCAAAACACAGTTCGAAAGAGGTTATGGTAGTACACAGACCGTACAGACCGCCATCTGTTGCTACGACGTTCAAGTTATACCGTACACGTTCTCAAGTTCAGATTGAAGAACGCCTTAAATAATAGGCAACTTCTCTAACATATAAACTGAAACTCGCTTCAAATCGGTGACCCAACAACAGTGACGTCATGACACACTTTGAAATGAACACCCAGTATAGCTTCACTATCACGCAGCTACCTTCATTAACCTCTAGAGTGAGACGATAACTACTAGTAATTAGATTCAAGGTATGTTGTCCTACCCGACTTGCAGTTGTCTAGACTCTAGAGCTGTCATACATGTACATCAGTTGCCACACCTATGAATCAAATATCACTCTGAGATGGCGATTTCTCGGAGCTGTGATTTTGGAACTATAGTCGGAACCAGTGACAAATCTATCACAGCGACAAAATCACAGGTCTTCAAATCACACGCCATCACTACTTTGTACATGCTGAAACCATTTTTTCTGATAAAATTTCACATCGTCAGTTATACTGCCTACTTTTAATTTTTTGCGGATATCCACATTTTTTTGATGATCCAATCTCGTGAGCCGAAATTTTTATATACATAAAGTCGTGTTGTTTAGAGTAAAACGTGCACTTCTCAGATGAATAATTCATTCATACATAATGCGAGACAAAAAGTACAGTAATTCAGGGAAAAAAGTTGTACACCAACAGACAGGCAACATTATTAAGCAGCATCACAAACTGGTACCTTTTCTATAGTTTGTATAATGAGGGAGTGAAATGAAAATAACTGATTTCGAGTCGATCACTAATTTTTGTTATTTTCATCAAAAGGGTTCAAGTAGAGTACCATTATTTTGCATCTCTGTGATTTTTCCTCTTGTGCATTAGGATGTAGACACTTTCTTATTGCATTTGACCTACACACTAGACGACTAGAGGTACACACAGTGGGACTCCCCTTGATGTGGGGTCAGCATGATGCCGGACCTCCATCTGACAACATATATAGTACATCACATAGACAATTGACAAACATCCGAATTTTAATCTTAGCGAAAAATTGAGGTTGAATGTTGCATGCTATAAACCTTCCTTCCATATGAAGCCATGCTACAATCTCCAATCACCCCTTGGCTTTCAACCCGTGAATTTCGAATCTAATGGCATGCAGGGTAACTATTATCTTATTGGATAAAATGACTTATAAATATTGAAAACAATCATAATCCATTCAATACTTTAAAAGAAAATACTGCAATTAACACAGAACAACAGCATGACAAAAGCCTGTTCCTGGTGATTGAATTTATATTTCTGTCACATCTCGAATTAAACTTTTTGCAGAATCATAACTTTTCCCTACATTTTCTATAACCAAAAAATGAAATAAAATAAAAATTTACAAAACATTCCTTTCTGCAGTATACAAATATTTTACTTACCTTATCGAATGTTCTGGATAATTGTCGGGTACAAGAATTCTCGTCTTAAAGTAATAGCCTCCTTGTGAAATTTTTAGATTTAGAGACGATGTTTTCTGTTTCAATTTCAATTCATCTGTCTCGGAGAGGTTCTTTTTTATGGTAGCAATCTCATTGTAGCAGCAGGACAAAGGATTCTCGTCAATAAAATTACGAATGAATTTGAGCACAGGAAGAACCTAAAGACAAAGCAACATAATACAATTCTGATACTAGTGGCAATTTTCATTATTAAACATGTAACAAATGATTTCAGTTTAGATAATAAACAGAAGAGCAGTAATTTAAGAAAAATATTAACGTACAAAAAGCGAATTCTAAAAATCCTCTATGATTTTTGGTAAGGGTTGTGATTTCCCCTCCTCCAGCATTATTACACATTATATTTTCATTTTCGACAGAATGAACACAATTTATTACATTAAAAAACATTTCAGGAAGTTACAATGTATCCCAGCAGCTAAAGACGACAACATTCTAAATCTAAGTGTATACAAAAATTACACTACAGTAAGTACTAGAGGTAGCCATTCTCACTGACAGTCAATTAATAAAGGAGTATAACAAGGTTTTTGTCTATCTCCCTTGTTACTTACAATTTACATAACTGCCTTAACAAAGAATGAAAACGAAGACATCATGAAAGCACTTACATTAATATAAATGTCAAGCTGGATATACTGCTATGTGCAGAATATAACACTCCTTGCAGACTCGAAGGTTGGTTTACAATATTCTGTTTATGAGCTCCAACTTTTGGCAGAGAAATATAAAATAAACATTTAAGCATCTAAATCAAAAGTTATAGCATTTAAAGGAAATGAAACCATGTGCAGCAAAATACTAAATAAACAATTTCATCTCTCACCTGGAAAGCAGCAACTTTGGCTATCAGCAGGCTTGTTATGGAGACAGCATAGGATCAGTTATTTGAAAAACTACAAACTATTAATGTAAAATATTATTAAATATAAGCTGTTAAAATGTCGTTCAGACACCCAAATTAAGAAAAGGGGATTCTGAAATTGTTTGCCTTCTTGTTTCAAACATTTTTGGCACTTACTTAGCGACATATCATTAGCTGTAATTCCCTTTGACAAATTAATGCGATGTTTTTCTGACTGCTATTTTTTAATTCTTTGATGGTATGTGGATTTTTTTATACTTTAGCTTTTAAAAGGAATTTCCTTTCTTAATTTACGTGGCTAAATGAAGTTTTAAATGCTTATATTTAACAATATGTTATATTAGCAGTTTGTGATTTGTTGAATCACCTATAATGCAGTGTCTCCATAATCAGCATGTAGGAATCCACTCGCCAATAGCCAAAGTTGCTGCTTTCCGGTTAAGAGATAATTTGTTCTCCCTGTATATCCATATGATGAAACTATTGAATAGGTACTGTATAGGCCTATACTACTTATTTGACGTAAGTGTACTGATGGCAGGAATGCAAAGTAATGATTTTAATATTGATATTAATATATCGACATTGTGCTGTTTGTTCTATGGTTAACATGCGTAATAGATTTTAATAAAGTTTCGACTCCAATTACATATACATAGCTTCTTGCCCCTCAATGTCTCTTAGTCGGCCTGGATGGAGCAGTCGGCAGAGTGCTGGCCTTCTGTGCCCAGGGTTGCGGGTTCGATCCCGGCCCAGGTCGATAGCATTTAAATGAGGCATTTAAATGCGACAGGCTCATGTCAGTAGATTTACTGGTATGTAAAAGAACTCCTGCGGAACAAAATTCTGGCACTCCGGCGATGCTGATATAGCTTCTGCAGTTGCGAGCATCGTTAAATAAAACAATTTAAAATTTACAATGACCCTTGTGTATCTACACAAGGATATAAAACAAAGAATGGTACCTTTACTCCTAAACAGTACAGATATATCGGAATACTTATACATTTAAATATTTAGGCTATTATAAATAGGGCCAGGATTTATATGCAAAGGCAGAGGTCTGAAATATGCATAATAAAATAAGAAATATGCAAAAACATACAAAATCCTATTTTTGTTGGGTTTATTATCTTTCTAAAATCACAATGTGATTGTAAATGATATGTCAGGTAGGCCCCCCAGGTATACATATTTCTTTATTTGACATTAAGGTTCAATATGTACGCTTTAGTGAAAGTTTAAATGAAGGTAATACAGTAGTAGCAAAAGGGCGGAAACAATTGGATTGTCTATAATAATTCTATTTGAGGTGTAAGTAGTCTAATAAGAATAAGCAAATGTTAATGTAAGTGATAGTCTTGGTGGTCAGTACTGAATACAGAAAGGTGAAGGCTGCCATTATTTGGAAATGGGTTGATAGCAATAAATATCATATCATATAATTTAATATTGTTTTCCATTGTGCATGTGTTATCTGACAGTTTTCAAGATAAATATAAACAGAAACAGCGAGATTGCACCAAACGTTGTGTGAATCAAGGAAACACTGCAACAGAGACTCTGGAAAATGTTCAATAAGTGTTCCGTGAGCAATTTCTGGGTTAGACCTAAGTGTTTCAGAGGCATACGAGGTTCAAAGCCAGGCGAACATTGGTATACATACCTGTGGTTTACCTAGAATTTTCTTAGCTTCTTGTTCACAGACATTAGTCAAACCATCAAGCAGCTTGTCCGATAAAGTTTTGCTCTTTAGTTCAATAAGAAGTGGTGATGAAGGATAGTCGCTTGGAAACTGAATGCAAACTATAATGTGCTTAAATGTTGTTCGCCTATATAAAAAGAGAATTTTTTTACTATTAATTGTTTCTAATGGCATACAACAAATGAGGTAACTACTTCCTAGATTTTAACAATATCCAGCAAGTAAATATTTCATCAGAATTAGGCTTTTGGATATTTCACCATGACCTAGAACTTGACAGTTCTAACATTTTGGAACTACATACAGGTCTACTAGTCTGTTGGGCTCGTTACACCAGGCTCAGTCATCCGGATTAGACTAGCATAATGAGCCCAACAGAGCAACCTTTCTGGTATTACCTATTTGCCTTGATGGTGGAACCTGTATGAAGTTCCAAAATGTGGAAATGTGAAGTTCCAAGATACGATGGAATACCCAAAAGCATAATACTGATCACAGTCACCGTGAAAGCCTAAAAACTCATACAGAGTAAATATTTAACTGCTTCAACCAACCTTATTTCAACTCGGACCATAGTTTGCACACAAGAGACAAGTTTGCTGCCAGTGATGACATGTTGGCAGAGTTTTCTGACTTCTTGAAGCTCATCATCAATAAGTCCCATCGACATACACCAAGTATTTTAGATCTATCAAGAAAATGCACATTAATGTAGCTCGCAACAAGAGATGAGAGAATTTCCCAATACTTCACATCAAGTCAAAAACATTATTGACGACAAACAACATGGTTTCGTTACTGGTAGATCAACTTCATCCAATTTAGTATGGTTTTGTGATTATGTCACTGAAAATATGGACATGGGTAATCCAGTTAATGTAATCTACACAGACTTCAAAAAAGCATGATACTGTTGATCACTATATATTGTTAAAGAAGCTTGCCAAATACGGGATTAGTAATTCTCTTATAAATCTATTTAGAAGTTACCTATTAAACCGCAAACAGTTCGTTGTCTTCAACAAATGTCGATCTGAAGAATTTACAGCGACATCGGGGGTCCCTCAAGGATCAAATCTGGGTCCACTTTTATTTTTATTATTTATAAATGACCTACCGAACTCGATATCAAACTCACTATGTTTAATGTATGCTGATGATGTCAAAATTATTAAATCTTGTCCTACAGCTAATGACTGTCACTTGCTTCAGAGAGATCTAAATGAGTTATACAAGTGGTCACTGAAGAATAAACTGTATTTCAACTTAAATAAATGTCATTATATGATATATACTAGGAAAAAAACTTATTTTACTTACAGATACTCAATGGGTGGGGAATTCCTGGAAATGACTGACAAGGTAAAAGATTTAGGCATAGTATTCACTTATAATATGGATTTTTCCAGCCATATACTTGAACTTGTGTCTCAGTCACTTAAACTTCTAGGATTTATCTATAGACATACCACAAAATTCTCCTCTCCAGATAGTTTAAAAATTCTACTTTTTTCACTAGTTAGATCAAAACTTGAATATTGCAGTACTGTGTGGATCCCCTATCAAATTAAATATATTAACAAAATTGAGAGTGTTCAAAAAAGATTCATCAGATTTTTGTTTCTTAAATCATTTGGTTTACTATCCCTCCTGGAATAATGAAAGTAGTATCTCGTACTCATCTCTTTTGTCTCTCTTTAATTTTGAAAGTTTGCAACACAGAAGAAATAATATTGATATAAAATGCCTCCATAATTTATTAACAAGTTCTGTAAATAGTCATCTACTGTCCAGGATAGCAATACATGTACCAAGAGAGAACTGTAGGACCAGTAAAACATTTAATTTAAACTATGCTAGGACATGTTATTATAAGTACTCTCCACTTCTTAGAATATGTTCCTTCTATAATAAACTGAGCAATATTGACATCTTTCAGGATAGAACCACACTCTTGAGAGAAATAAATACCAGTAGCATTCAAAACACTCCATAAGTATTTTACTAATAAATAGGTCTTAACTGGTTTGCATATTGTATATTTGGTCTTCCTTCTTAAATTATTTCCTATCAATTATCATTACGAACTCGCTCCTAATTCTGACTTAACGTAGGTCTAGCCCCTCATCAGTTGTATTACTGTTACTAATATGTGACTAGTTATTTGCATTTCATGTTTTCTTCATACTGTAAATACTTTTGTTTTTGTTAACCGAGATTTACATGTAATATTTGCTTAATATCTTTTGTTTAGTATTGGATTGTAACTGTTTAAATTTAATACCATTATTATGTATGTACCATTATTATGTACTGTATTACTACTGTTATTTTCATTTTATCTACTCTGTAATTACATTGTTGAGTGGATTAAATAGAATCAATATAAAATAATTATGTTGACCCTTTATCCTTTTCTTTTTATCCCCTTTACAAGCCATGAAAGATTATGGAGGCAGAGCTCCATGTTTGTACCATCTCGGCACTAGCCTGATATAGTGTCGTCGACACTATGCTCTGACCGCCCTTTACTTCCAGGACAACCTGGTACCCAATTTGACAGAGGCTGAGTGGACCCCAGAGCCATTCTGACGAGAAAATCCCACCATCACCATGGATTGAACCCGGGACCTTCCAGTCTAATTCTTTATTCTAAAATAATTAAAATATGTGTAATGAATCTAAATCTATGTCATGCAGAAATAATCTCCTGTAAAATTATGGGAAGAAAACTTGAAAATTGTCGCATATAGGCCTAATAATGGTATTGTTGTATGAGTTTCATATACGACCACTGCTTTTTCTGGCTGAAGACGTCAGTTCTGGCACCTTTTTGTTGCATTTTTCATCATGTGTAGCTCTACTGATGAATTGTATATAGACCTACTGTAAATTGGATGGTAATATGTATAGCTCAACTGATGAATTGTTTATGATTATAAATTGAATTAATCTACTTGATATTAATTGCACAAATTTGTATAGCTTAATGAAAGTATGCTACTTTATATTGTATATATTTGTATAGTTTTGGCCGATGAATTGTATATGCTTTAAATTGAATAGTAATCTATATAGCTCTACTGATAAATTGTTTGTGTTTGTAATTTGAAGTAGTTTGCATGATATGTATTATCAATTTTTGTATATCACAACTGGTTGAATTGTTTATGCCTTAAATTTAATTAAATTGTTTTGTATTATAATATAGCTCAACTTATGAATGATCGTTTGCGTTTGTAAATTTAATAATCTGATTGGCTATGTATTGTATACTTTTAGTAGAGCTATCGATGTAGCTCAGTTGGCAGACTCGCTGGGCTGCTGATCCGGAGTTGCGTTCGGGCTTGGGTTGGATCCCCCTTTGGACTTTGGTTTCTTCGGAGGTTTTCCCCAGCCGTGGGACTGAAGCCGGATGGTCTATGGCGAGTCCTTGGCATCAACCCCTTTGATTTGATTATCTGGTTGGGTTTTTCCGAGGTTTCCCCCACCGAAAAGGCAAATGCCGGGTAATATTTTGGCGAAACCTCGGACCTCATCTCATCTCACTACATCTCGCCAAAATGTAAAAAAATTGTACAAAATTGTAAAAATTGTAGAAAATTACTAAATTGTAAAACTATAAAAATTTGTAAAAATTGTAATTGTAATATTGTAAAATGTTGACATGTTCCAAATCTTAAAGCTTCATTGCTCATGTAAGATCTATGGAATAAAATGAATGAATGAATGAATGAAAAATGTGTCAATAATTAGGTTAACGTAATTTTTCTTTGAACTCCGCCTAGGCCATGAAAGTCTTAAAAAGTTTGATGAAAAGTAGGTTAAAACGACAAAACTACCGTGCACTCAACAGTAATCATCTCCCCATTTGCTTTATATTCTACACAAATTCCACCACCTTTTTCTCCAGAAGAAAAGCACTGTAGTACTACACTAAGTCTTCTAACCAGTCCTCAATATTGAGAATTCATTGTCATTCCACTATAATAAACCTCATCCATGTAACTCAACATGCCTGTGCCTGTCAATAACAATCACAGGAAATCTAAGTTCCCACATACACAAATTTCAGAACACAATGCCAGTGTGTTGAATACCAATACAAAATCTAACCTCAATATAGTTATAGTGCTTCCATAACAAAACCATATATTCAAGTTACATTAAGTAATCATTAATCTTTTAAAATTGCAAAGGAAGCATGTAATAACAAAAATGATTTACCTTTTGTAATTCAAATCATTTGCCAAATATATGTAATAAATGGGTGTACTAAATAAACGTATGCATATATTTATTGTATAAACAATGGCAATAAATCCAAATATAGTATTTCAAACTTTTTTCAAAAAAACACCTAATTTAACATACAAAATAACACCTTTATTCTTTGCCTTCACAAAACAGGTCTCCTCTCCCCACAGTTCAGTATGACCACATTATGAAATTAAACTTATTGACATTTCGTAAATTGGTAGAACTGCTATTTGATCATTAATTAACTCATGTGCCAACATGGAGGAAGTAGACAATATAATAATCCACTCTTTACGTCAAATTGGATGGTTAGTATAGTAACTTTCAATAATACTTGATGGAGAAAAGTAGACTATAATGTTTACTATATACCAGTATAAAATTAATGAAAACGTAAGCTTACATTAAAACATTCATGACAATGTGGGAGGAGATTCAGTGTTGCCACAACATTCATTCCTTGTTTAGGGGTGGTTTTCTACATTATATATTATACATAGCTATATGAATTTTATTTTAATATTACAGTGACATTGAAGAAGAAGTTGACAGTCTAAAGAGCTTTACAACTGAACTCGTAATCGAAGCTGCTGTTAGGTGTTTGGATGTTATTCAGCCAGGACATGGACTACCCCATTCATTACCTGACTCAATGTCAGCAAGGTTTAGGGTTGGAGCAAGTATTGCCCAAGCTTGCAAGGTAATGTATACTTACATGTGTATGCATTTATAATTTAGTAGTGACGATAAGACACCGCACAATTTATAAGCCGATGAAGTTATCAGAATGGGGAGCAGACACCAGACAGTTCATGTAGAATATAGTAACATACTTTTAAAGAATAAAACAGTTTTTATTCAAGTTTAGAAAGAACATGTATTTTTCAATGTACTTATAACAACTGACGTTTCCATGGATATCCAAACAATGTAATGTGTCTCTGATAAATGAATATCATAACTTAATACACTACATCTCTTCCCTATTAAAGACTGCAGCTCTCTTTCTATTTTATAAATCCATTCTCTGAACAGACTTTCTTATCGTAGTTGACCTCAGAATAGGAAAGGGGTGGACTTGCATTTGTGCTGCACTTGGAGTTCCTTGTATTTAGGTTGTTATCGGTACTTCATGGGAGATGTATTACTTCGCTCGTTTGTAGGCTAGATGTTTGTTTCTTCAGTCCTTGTGTCTACTTGTTCAAATTTTCTTCCTCTACAGAAGGCGCGTGGACTTGAGGGACTTGTAGGACCTAGAACCAACTTATACCCGACTTATTACATTTGGTCGACATGTCTTCTTCACTGCTATCCATCAAGCAATAATATAGAACAGTACCTTGCGATAACATTTACAGAAGCCCATTTCTTATTAGGATTCTTGTAAGTGTGAACCGCAACAGTGTCTTCAACTTCGAACTCCCTCTCATTAAAATAGATATCTGATTTGCATAACTTATCAGTAACCTCCTAGACTGGGTTAGGCCTTATCATTCTAATCTTGATGTAATTTTTCTTCCCAAGAATAACTTTGCAGAACCACGGCCAGTAATCATACTCGGTACTCGTCTATATGTATGAAGGAAAATATTCAAGCATAGGCCTATCAATAGAGCAGGTGGGTGTGCGAGGGATTTTCCTCCCTGTTGGAAAGTTATGCTCCTCTCATAAATTCATATTAACATCCCTGCTACGGATAACTTCTACCCCCCCCCCTTACAAAATATAATTTTATTTTAATACGAGTATACTTTATGAAGTATAAAGTACTGTAAGCAAAGAAAATAATATTGATGTATTATCATCACCTGCAAGCTGACAACAATCAATAACTTAGGAATGACATATCTTATCTTAAGCCTGCTCATGGATATAATTATTATTATGATCAAGATGCAAGACAAGCAACTCAATGTGACCAAGCGTTGAGCTGTATCAAATGAGGATGATAATAATTTTATGTATGGTATTCTCTATGTAGGATTCTATCCCCTCTCATCAGAAATCTTAATTCGCACCCTGCAATAGAGTGCTAAAGGTAGATATTCGAGCATGTCGATTGCTATTGTAAGACTTCATCACATGTAAAGCTTGCTTTAGGGTGAAAACATACTTCATCATCTGACCATTTGAAGTTGCATGGAAAGTTGTTTTAAGTTGTAAAGTTTAACAAACTGCTGAAAGTCAAAAGTTGTAAAGCAAGGCCCATTTTCTGAAATTACTGTACATGGTATCCATAGCGAGCAAAAAGTGTCTCTAATAGGCTTACTTGTATTGTTATGCTGGATGAGATACTAGACACAGAGAAAACTTTCAACTATTTTGAGTGAACATCTACCACCAGGATGAAAAGATGGCCTATAAGTGGCTCAGCATGGTCAATACAGATGTGCTTCCAAGGCTGGGACAAGTATTCCCAAAAATGTGTAGCCATCTTGGTGGATTGTATAGGCACTGCAAGACATTTATTGCAGTTCCTTTTCATGTTCTCAATATCTTTGTCTATTTTAGGCCATTAAACATGGGAGTGAGCAAGAATCTTCATTTTTATTATTCCAAGACGTATTTGATATTCCATCCATGTAGCCAGTATAAAGTATAGTACTTTCAAAAATTAAACCAGATTTTATTCAAGTTTAGAAAGAACATTTATTTTTCAATCTCTTTATACAGTAACAACTGATGTTTCCACGCAGATGATAGCGTTTGTGTTTCGTATTTGGGAGGTCCCGGGTTCAAACCCCATGGCCAGCCAATCTGACTGGGGTTTTTAATGGCTTCCCTCAGTCACAAAGGCAAATACCGGATTGGAAATTTACATACTATGATTCATCACCGCCTCAGTCACCAGTATCATAAACATTAATCAAAATCTGAAATCAATTACATGAACACAAGTCATCTACAACACACAACAGGAAACAGGAACTGAACAATAGTAACCATGACCTACTGGTATACGCACAGATCCTAACATGCGATGTGACCACAGATGTTAAAGCATAATATAAATAAACTTAACAAAAAAAAAAAACTGTTGTTTCCATGGAAACCCAAACAATGTAATGTGTCTCATAAAATGTCATAATACACAACAGTTCATATTATACTGTAGCTTGAATTTTGTAAAAAATTATTCATTGTTTTTCATTTTGCAGAGCTTGGGTTATTCTGGAGACATTGGTTATCAGACATTCCTGTATTCAAGTGAAAGTGATGTACGCAGGGTTTTTATGTTCCTCATTGAAAAGTTGCCTAAAGAGTCTGAGAAAAATATTGTAGAACCAACAGGTGAGGCCAAACACCTATGTATATTCTTCAAACCGTTGTTGTTTTAAATGTCATGTAGGTTTTCTATTTTGTTGCAATACTGCTCTTAATGTGTATAATGAATAGCCTATCGTAAATATGATGCAAAAATTTGCGAACAGATGCTTTATAGGGGCCAATCTTCTTATTGATTAAATGGTATGAATGTTACTTATTGATATGCATTGTTGTTATAATCGACATAAAATATGTTGTCAACTTCTAAATTAACAGTCAGTTTTATATTGTTGACTTCTAGTCTACTTCAAAATGGAAATTATGGCACTAATAGTAAAATTTATTTTCCCTGGACCAAAAATATAATACAAATTGACTAAAATCACATCAGTAGTAACAAACTGTTTAAATTCTTTTTATTTGATTTTTTTAATTTGGTAGCATTTAATGCTTATCGAATATCGAATACTAAAAACGCTAATCGAATCATTACTTCCTCTGACCTTTTTTTTTGCGTATATAATGTGTGATGGGTGGCCCCTATAATGCATCTGTTCCAAATTTATCACAAATTCCACTTTCGCTCGTTGGAATTTAAAGTTGAATCTATTGCATGAATAAACCAATATGACAATTGATTATGATACGTGTAAGTTATAGCCTTGATCATAGAAGTAACTTCTATGTTCTAGGATTATAAGCACTTATGCTCACTTGAGGTAACCACAAAATTAATAATAGAAGAAATTGTAAATGTTTTATGATCATGTCTCATTTCATAGAAGGAATAGGTATCTATAGTATTCGCAGTGACTTATCACAACATGGATAATTACTGGCTGTTGCACTATAGATGGCACCATAATCTTAATCATAGAAATTTTGGAAGCTTTAAGTTTTGAAGTCATTGTTTGTTTATCTTTGATAACATGTGTGCAGCTTCTGTGTGTAAGTTATGGTTATATATGATAGTATAGTTAATTACCAATAAGTAAACAGATAAACATTTTTTCCTACAGGGAGAATTGGTCTTCTTGAAAAATCTGTTAGTGAAACAGTCAGAAAACAGCTGGCCTCACCTTGGTTGCCAAGTTACTGCAGGCGTAGAGGCATACGGTGGCGGGATGATGGTACATGGAGCAGAGAGGGTTGTGGACACAACCAGCCCTTCATTTCATGTAATCTGACTGTTCCTAAAACTGCAACTTTAAAAGGAGAACAGTCACAGGGTGTGTTTTCAGCTATACAGACTTCACTTTCATGTATTTATGCATATTATGACAAATGTATTGGGAATTATTGTATTCATATTACTTTGTTGTTCATTCTTTATTGGAGTAGACAGATTATGTGGTATCAGTAATCCAATTGCATGATATGAAGCAAAGGTGGAATGACGATAGTAGGGAAACTGAAATACCCTACTCTAAGAAAATTTGTTATCAGAGATGATTCAGCTTTTCCATAAGTGCTGTACTTGGAGTATTAAAGAAATTCAGAAGGGCTGTGGATCAAGAACCAGTTAGTTAAATTTCTCAGTTTCATGACATGACTTAAGGAAATTTCTCCTATTGCTAAATAACAACAGTTTCAGTGTGATGATAGTTATAAGTTGATAAATCACTTCTCCTGAGAAAATATAAGTCAAGGGCTTCAATAATGAGTTCATGTATAATGATCTGAAAGCAAAATAGTACATTATGCAATGAGCCTATAATGATAGTAATTAAGACGCAAGTATGTTTGTTTATGAAACGAGCACAAGCGAGTTTCATAATTTTCATACGAGCGTCTTAATTACCATAATAGGCAAGTTTCATACGACTTTTTATGCTCGACCATATTTCTAACTTGAAATTATTCAGACGTATTTATTTTATTTGTATCTGACTCAAGATCAGAAGTGACATTGTGCATAGCTCGTGTGAGATGTGCGCAAACGCGAAAGTATTGATTTTTTCCGAAGAACAATAATGTCATTGACCTTGATGTAATGTAGAGAATAACATGAACTAATTTTGGTATAACCTGGAAATTGATTTAGAATTGAAAAACGAGATGACAATTTGAATTTATTTGAATATTATTTACAATTAACGCTAATTATTATAGTAACAGAACATAACCTTCTGCGACAGTATTGAATTTCCAGCCTCTGTGACGTTTCCCTCGTTATCTTTCGATTGCATATCCGAGAATAATCGAAAACCTGAACTTTAATGAATATGTGTACTTTAATGACATGCATTAAAGTACTGCTACCAGGTGTATAATTACTACATTTCGGCATGGTTGAGCATAAAGAAACTTTCTCACTTATCCTTTCCTGAATTTTATAGAGCCAAGTGAAAATATTTTAGGTGCTTCTTTTTAGTTCCTAACGAGTGAAATAGCAAAGAACCAATGAAATTATGCAAGTTTTTACGTATTTTTGGGTTGTCTGTTACATTACTGTATTAGTTGCAAACCAATTCTCATGCGTAACAAGACCATTTTGTATAAAATACGAGTATATAGAAGAAAATAAGACACTAAGAGGAAGAAGAAAAGCACTAGAACTTTCTATGAAATAATGTCAGTAACATTCCAATTCAAAAGAATCATTATAAAATGTATAATAATCTTTTTTTTCTGACCAGCCTCTTGAGCTTGCTGTAATGTTTAGATAAACTGTTGTTCACACGTGTTTCTTCTTATTCAGCATGGCGGGAGTACTATGTCCACCATTTGCCGGTTGTGACGGATCAGGTGTTGCACCCATGCCAGCTCATCCCATCTCTCATCACGCTCAATGCTAAAGGCCTCTTGACATCATCACAGCAAGCTCACAGTCTGACCTCCAACTGGGAGACTGCGAGGATCAGTCAACGAGTGATGGAGTCCATCACAAGGAATCTTGAGAGCTGCTCTACAGAGCCAGCACCCACCGCTTTGCATATGCAGGGTGGAAACAATAAGCAGCGGGATCTCAATTCCAGATTTGCACTAAGTGAAAAGCTTCAGTTCACTAAGGTTAGGAAGCTAAATAGAGAAATATGAAATAGACAGGGTGATTCACAAAGTTCTACCAAATTTAAAAAGCTTGTTTTTTAAATAATAAAAGAAGTTCATATCAAAATTGATCGAATTCTGAATAGTAACAGTTATTTTCCATTTTAAGAGTAAACTGAGTTTCTAGCCAATTTGTGCATTGCCTTCTTAAATGTTGTTTGATAAGACATGGGTATGCTCCAAAATCAACTGGTAGGCCCATCTACATAATATATTTGATGTATTGAAACAGGAAGTGAAAGTTTTTAATATCTGCTGTCTCCATTTTGCTTATAGAGTTGACGAACTCCTATATAAGCATACCATTCATAAAGCACTGATTATTTTTATGCACTATAAGATAAAATACTAACAAAAACTCATTTTCGCAACTTTGAAAGATACTTCCAACAGCTTGTATTATGAGCACTTTTTATGAAATTGTACTTTTGCAAACTTTTATTTTTTCTCGTTGTTAACACATTGCATCATACTGTTACACCACTCAAATTATGGACAGTTGAACCCATTTTCACATGAACTTCTTTACTCATAGTTACTCTGTGTATGAGCTCTGTGATCGTCTGGATAATTTTATGAATTGCCCAGTATTTTCACTTTTACATTTATGCAATAACGAATAACACAGTAATTTGATTTATGAAAGTTTGAATAGAGTAGCTTATGTAAAGTTTCTTGAGCTAATGTCACTGCAAAGCTCTTCCGCTCTCGAATAGGTTATGCTTGCATAGATTTACTAAAGGCAATTAATAGTGCTTGCATATCCTAAGTTCGTTTAAATGATTAAATTTATATTAGGTTAACTATTTAATTGCCTACGGTAATGTAATAATCACCATATTTGCTTCTTCTATTGGTCCAATCATACTTGAGGATCACTGATTTTTTGGCGAAAAATCCTAAATGCAGCTTCATCAGATAAAGAAGTAAAGCCATTGGTCCTTTTTAGTAGATTTACTGCATGTAAAAGACCCTTTTGGTCATGAATAAATATAAACGTAAAATTTTATGTTCATACATACTGTTACCCTGTCCTTAACTTTTGGTAACTAGCCATGATAATAATTGTCCAGACCTCTTGAAGAAAAAGAGTGGGAACGTGTTAGTTAAAAATCTCATAGATCCACGGCCTTCTGTGTGTAATAATTAACTCTGAAGTGTAAAATCTGGAAATTGGTACCATTCACTGGGACCAATCAAAAAGTGCCAATGGCTAAGTTTTAAAATGATTGTCAATGGAAGCAAGACACATGCATTGACGAATAATTGGTTACCTTATGAAAATTTGAATTTAGCTGTTTGTGCAAAAGATTGATGAGTTACTGTCACTGAGAAGTACTCATCTTTCCTGGGTAGCTTATGCGTGACTTTGTTCATTAAAGGTAACCCATTAAGAAAGGTAATGCTTATTACATTTCTGGTATCTCTCTTAAACAAGTAATTTTATATTAAGTTTTTTTTATATATCTTTTTAATTACTTCCAGCCCTTGAAGATTGTTGGCCAGAGTCTGTATCTGGACTTATTCGAGAACTGTCACATTTTTTAAACATACATAAGGAATTCAGTCAGATTGACATTGGACTTTCACTTCAGACAGTACAAGGTGTCACATTTATAATGAACAGAAATATTTTACAGAGGCAAGAAGATGCATCACGGACCCTGAAAACTTTTTTTATTAAGTTTATTTTTACACCCTTTAACATCTATGGTCATATCGCATATTTAGGATCTTTGTGTATACCAGTAGGCCTTTGTTACTATTGTTGAGTTCCTGTTTCTATTGTGTGTTGTAGCTGCAACTGATTTTAGACTTTGATTAATGTTTATGATATTAGTGATGAATCATGGTATATAAATTTCCAATCTGACATTTGCCTTTGTGACTGAGGGAAACCATGAAAAACCCCAGTCAGATTGGTAGACCACGGGGTTTAAACCCATGAGCTTCCAAATGTGAGTCTCAAACGCTATCGTCTGAGCCAACTCTCTCGATCCTGAAAACTTATATTGTACGAAACTATCGAAATTAATTAAAACACTCTTTTTTTTTTTTTCTCTACAGGAACTCAGTTCTGAGAGAAAATCTCAAGAATCAGGGGTACAGTCAACAAGACCAGAGCTAGTAACTGGCGTGGAAAGAAAGCGGGGAAAAGAGGAAGAAATGGAACTTGCAAGAGAAGAAATGGACAGACTGAAAGAACGATTGGAATCTCTGCAATTGGATGTCAAGAAACTGACTGCAAAATTGTCTCAGGTATCCTCTAATTGAAAATGAAAGTAAGAAGATTAAATAATAGTAAATTAATATATACTCTCTATATAAATAGCAACTCTTAAGAAAGAATAACACATATTCGTTTAGCTTGTGAGGCTATTAAGACTATTGCATGGAGTTCAATCTTCTTCTCCTCCTTTTCCTCTTCATCTTCCCATCATGAATAATAAAGAGTCTCTTCATTTTTAAGTGAACATTCAATTCTGTGTTTCGTCTAGAATGATATTTAGAAACTTCTTTTGAATTTCTTCTCTAATTCCTCATTTCCATGTTAATCATTGGATCTGAAGCTAGCAGGTTCAAACATGACCTAGAGTGATGAATTATAAAGAGAAATAAAGTCCTTAGCATGGCTTCCTCTAGGAGGGAAATAAAGCTATGGTCTTAATTTCGTATGACACATAAAAGAATTCCTTCACTAATAGAGGGTTTCAGACAAAATTTGTTAGCTATTTCTCACTCACATTCAATTGCAGCGCTGAATAATCTACATTTTAAAGTGTCATTAAATAAAATATTGGTTTTTCTTCCTCTTCTTTTATAATTTACTTACTTTAGTTTTCCTCTCCACTGACTTGAACTAAAATGAAGTACATTTCCAGTAACTCTTGTACTTCTTTATTTGATAGTATGCAGAGTGGAAGGTGTTAAGTGACAGTCCTTTTATGGGACGAATCCTGAGCATGTTATGAATGGATAAGCCTGCTACCATTTTGTTTCTTTACACTTAGATATCCGAGAAATAATTATTTTTCGTGATACATTTTGATTCCATTATTTTTAAAATACATTTATACATTGTCTCTTTCATAAAATACCACAATCCAAATTTAGAAAACAAAGTAATCTATTTACATATTTATTTTATAAAACAGTATTTATTCTTGAATAGTTTTTTCCTTCAAAATCATTGTTTTGGTGTAGATTACATATAAAAAAGTAGATTATGTAGTTCCATAGTTAATTTAAATTAGAAATAACTTTATTTCAATAATTTCTGTTACAAATGAAGTAATGGAAATATTTTCGTAATTTTAAATACCGGTAATTCAGACGTTATCAGTTTGTCAGAATTGTCTCGTTTTCTGAAAAATAAATGATTTAGAAGAGCTCCAGAAAACAAAAAATATTAATAATTTGACAAGAAACTTTGACTAATTCATAGAGATTAACAGTACAAATAGAAACTATTTAGAAAAGCAATTATTATTCTTATGAAGGTTACGATTTAATAATTAGTGGTTTTGCATATGTTATGATACATGTCACCATTAAGAAACAACATTAGAGTGATTTATTTTTGTGTTTCTTTCAATTTTAGGTTGTAGAAGAAGAAACAAGTGAAGAACGAGTCCTGAAAGATAAAGAAGAACGACAAATTGTGAAAAAGCGCACCTACGATTTGTTACCAGATGCAGATACGAACCTAAACAAATTGCAAATGTTGGTGGAAAGTAGTGCACAGAAATTGGTGAGCCTTGCAGCACAGTGGGAAAAGCACAGAGCACCTCTCTTGGAAAAGTATCGAGATGCTAGAGAGCGCAACTCCAACAGAGCAGTAAGTCGTAGTTATTGATAGTACAATCAGTGAAGTTAGAACAACTAATATGTGAAGTTAACAGGCAATTAGCAAATTTGTTAATTATTTTTCAAGTTTTGGCAAGTAGAGTAATTGTATCTTTATCATGAATGGTACCTTCTCTTGGTAGATTAGAGAAGCAGGAACCAACAAAATAAAACGATTAACATTTTAATTCCCATGTGTATAATCATCCTTTTGAATAAAAGATGGATATTCTCAGTGGCCCATTCTCACATACAAGTGGTAACTTTGTACGAAGATGCCCTCTAGCATCCATTCACCTAAAAAAGCAAAAGACCACCGGTGTAGCTGAGGTGATAGATCTATGTGTGTTTCCCTGTTGATCTGGAACTGTACTCAGGCATGGATTCGATTCCCTCTTGGACTAATTATCTAATTGGGTTTTTTCTGAGGTAAGGCAAATGTCAGGTAATCATGTGGCGAATCCTCAGTCTTGTCTCACCAGCTACCATATCGCTATCATCAATTCCGTTGATGCTAAATGTACTTCGGCTATCATCTGTGTACACCAGATGTCCTGCTCATTATAGTTTTTTGGTATTTACTAGTTTTGTGATTGGAGGTCTATTGTATAATTCATGTGGATGTTATTGTACTTCGAGTTTTCCATTTACTTTTAGTTGAGTAAAAAATTGGACCGAAAATCTTCCTTAACACTTTGTTTTCAAACATTATCAGTTTATGTCTTTCCTGTTTGATCAGACTCCATGTTTCGGCACTATACAACTATATAATAGTATTGGTTGGATTATTGTTATGTATCAGTATATTATAAGGTTGTCTTGGTATAAATTTAGATGATAGCAGTTTCTGAATGGCATAAAAAACCTTGGCCAGATTTGTATCTGCAAACTTCGGATATCACCTGTTTGATAAAATCCAAAAAATGATGTAATGGAACAAAGCTGATGATAATTTCTTTTCTGGCAGCTATGAAACAGCGACTTAAAAGTATAGGTTTTAAGCTGTATGAAGGTGCGTTATATATTCTTGTTTTTTGAGATGGCACAAAACTGTTGAGAGAGATGGAAATTGTGTATAAAAGTTACATTTCGTTCCTAGTACACTGCACAAACAGCAAAAAAATTTAATTTAATACAGTGTACCCTGTATTACTTTTGTAGTGGCCTTAATATATTCGTCGCCACTTAATCTACTTTGGAAAGATAGTTTACTTATTTCGATCTATTACATCAAGATAACTTATTTAGGAAAAATATATGAACGTCATTTTTTTTTTCACCAAATACACTTTCGGGTCAATCCCTGATACATTTTGCCATACGTATGAGAGGCAAAGTTGCTGTGTAGGCTTAAATTGTTTTCTTTGTCATTCTGTTGTCATAATCTCATTGGTCTCCTGAATAGCAACCATATTTTAAGTGGCATTAATGAAATGATCGTAATTGCAACATCAGCCCTTGCAGAGATTGAATGATGATCTCTTTGCGAGATGCCATTATATTGATGTTGTTTGGTAGCCCGAGATGTATTTTTCTTCTTCCAGTCAGAGAGTCAGAAGAAGGTGGATGCTGTACGCAATTTAAGGGAGAAAGGACGAGAACTTGGGGAGGAGGTTCGTCATAAAGAACAGCTGCATGCCCAGCTTGTTACAGAGTACGAGAAAGTCACCAAGGATATCAACAGGCAAGGATATACTTGTTTAAAGTTTGTTGTATTGATTTGTGTTGTGCATGCTTTTACCTCTTCCACTTTGTTACAGTTACTTGACAGAACTCTGAGAAGTGTGGCACTCATTCATTTCTTGGCATATGTACATGCTTGAAGTAATTTTCAAGTATTTGCTGTTGTGTTAATTTGGGACTTTCTATCCTTTTATGTTGGAAATTTACAGGAAAACTGGAGTACTTGAAGAAAACCCCTGTGTTTCCTTGAGCATGGGCTTGCCAAACCAAATTATAGAATATATAAAGTGAATCAACCAGGATTTGAACCAATGCCCCCTGGCTTATAAACCCTGTGCGCTAGCATTCAGCCACTGTGGTGGTCACAGATGGTAAAGTTACGGCATGTAATGTATGCAAGCACTCAGTTCATCATGAAAAAACATATTTTATATCTCAGGCACATCAGAACATTCAGAGCATAAAATTGCGTTATTGATAGCTATTGCTGGATAGAAGATGATTTCTCTATTTCAAGTGGCATTTACAGACTTCAAGAGGACAATCACATTTCTTACTGGAGTTACGTAAAGCCTGTCTTAATGTCGGAATTCCATTTTGAAAGCTATGAAATCCCAAATTAAAATAGTTTTTACAAAAGTATACCAATAACTCTGTGCCAAATGAGTCAATAATAGGAAAACTTACTTGAATTATAGTTATAGCACAGTGAAGGAAAATAGAGTCAAGAAGAAACTTAAATATGAAAATCTGAAACTCAGTTGATGGGATGACTGATGCCACAGGGCATTCCACTGCCAATGTCATCACTGATCCATTAGATCCATAAGAATCCGAGAATGTGTTCCTGTTCACAATAAAATGAATGAAAAAAGTAAGCAATTCAGCTATTGCACAATTATTTACCAATTTCTTGAACCTAATGTGATCTGAAGAAGTTCATCACTTTAACATGCTACTTTTCATCACATGCATCGCACTATCCATGAAAAAGGCTAAAAAAAAGCTTTAAAAATGCTCTTTTCCAACATGCTTCAAGTGACTTGTATAGCACATAGTTTTCACAGAGTGTGCGAAGTGCCATGGTGCTTGTTTCCAGAAGTTGATAAATTGATCTTCATTATCAGGAAGATTGTTCTTAAAGCTCCTTAAAAATCCAGATATTCAGAAACATTGTTTCAGTTCTATCTTCGCCTCCTGAACCTATTTTAACAAAATGGGGAACTGGTTTTCACCAGCAGTTTACTACACTTCAAGTTTCCAGATAAATGTTCTTGAGAAAGAAGCCTCGTCAGTTGTTGCGGCTTAGAAATTTCTTGGTCTTTCACAGCTTAAAAATTGCTTAATATATTTATTGTGTGTGTGTGTGTGCGTGCGTGCGTGTGTGCGCACGCACGCACACACACATTTTACATCCGTAAAATAGGGCTCTCCCCTCCTTGGAGATACAATAATAATAATAATAATAATAATAATAATAATAATAATAATAATAATAATAATAATAATAATAATAATAATATATTTATTGTGACCCACTTAATTTTCTGCCAAAAGTAATGACCCAACTTTAAAAAGGAGGTCAGCCTGGAAATGCAATGGAAAAATTGGTGTGTCTGGAGAGTGAAAAATATGAGTATTCTTCCAAAATTCTGATTTAGACAAACTTAAATACATTTCCTAAATTCTACAGGATGATAATTCTACTGAAGTGAAACTAGATCCTTCTATTTTTCTATGTTTAAGATTTGACTCAACATTTCTTAATGTTGAAAAACCATTTTATAATGTGAAAGCTCTGCTGTCTGATAGAAGACATAACATGACAGTAGAGAATCTAAAGAATCATTTAAAGGTTGTAATATATAACCAGAAAGTTTATGACAACATTTTGGCCAAAATTCTACTTCAGTTAGGCAGAAAATATTATATAGCTTTAGTACTAGTATAACAATATTAATATAAAAATGCAGAATTCTTAATTATTTACAAATTTGTGCATTTTCTTGCTTATTTCAGCTACTTGCAATGTTTCTGTCTATTTTAAGGATTATTAGTGCCTAAACTTCCTGTTTCTAGTTACAGATATTCTTTAACACAAATCTTTAGTATTGATTTTAATTTTCTATAAAAAAAAAGGATATAAAAAATTGATTAATGAAAATCAAATGTCACCAGATAGTCACTATGTGACAAAGTTACAGAATTAAGGATATATTTTTGTTTTGCAGATCGGCCTACACACGTCGTATCATGGAGATAATTGGTAATATTTGTAAACAAAAAGAAGAAATTGACAAAGTACTCAGTGACACAAAAGAATTGCAAAAGGAAATAAATAACCTAACAGGAAGACTTGACCGCTCATTCACTGTAGCTGATGAACTTATATTTCGGGTGAGTTTAATTGTGCTTTTGATTCTTTTCTCATTTCATGGACAACTGACTTCCAAACTGTGTTCTGCAAGTTATTTTAATTCTAATATCAATGAATTAAAATATTTTAAAGATTTGTTTCGCAAGAAATATGACATTTTCAACAGACCATAAGTAATGAAACAATATGCCACCTTCTATGTGGGTGTGTGTGCATGCATGTGGTAAGTCTACATTTATAAGAGGTTCTGAAAATATTCTTCACGACCCAGACACAGCCAAAGTCTCCTATGTAAATTTTGAAATACTGTAAGTTCAGCTGGGGTACTCGTAGTTATTATAAGTTAATAAGTAAATTCAGCCAACGGAGTTTCTTATTGAAACAACCAGATTTGATATCTACTAAATTCTATAAAATTTGTCATGAATCGAGCTACATTGGAACAAGTTTTCTCTAAGTACTTCGATGTTCCCTGACATTCTTGTTGTATTATTGCTATCACTATGTTGCTTTCTCATTGGCTCTTAAGCCCAGTTCCCACGATGCTTGTTTTCTTGTATGTTTCCTTGCTGGCTAGCAAGCTGGATGCCGTGGTGGGTATGATGCGGGCTCCCTTGTTGGCTATGATGATGGTTGTTGTTCTCGCGGAGCTCGCTCTTTCCACAGTTCAAATTGAAAAATCATCTGCTGTTTCATCTGTTGCCAACACTCATGGTCAAAAAGAAACTAAACCGTGAGTGGAAAGCAACTAAAGTCCTACATTAACAATAGTAAATGTCGTAATAAGGTAATTAAGCCGTAAGTGCAAAACAGCCAAAGTCCGATATTTAATTTCTGTTTCTTAGAAACTGGAGAATATAGAAAAAAACAGGTTTAGTTGCAAAACAACGAACATGGCGACATGGTTTCAGTGGTGATGCTATATCATCATCGTTGGTTCCAGCCTGCAAACCAGCACGAAAAATAGCAAGGAACCTACCCTCGAAATCTAGCAAGCTAGCCACCAGAGCGCATTACTTCCAGCAAGTAAGCATGCAGGGTAGCCATCAGCGCAGCCACCTTGGAATCCATCACAGAAACAAGCACCGTCTGAACCCGCTTTACTCATGCCTGTTGTAGTTTAAATGAATCTTTACATGAAGAATTGCATGTTTTTAATCACTGTAGGATGCAAAGAAGGATGAAACAGCCAGACGAGCTTACAAACTTCTTGCAACATTGCATTCTGATTGTGGCGAGCTGGTACAAATGGTAGAAGAAACAGGTGCGACAATCCGGGAGATAAGAGATCTAGAGGAACAGGTAATGCAAGACTATTCTATACAATGATTGTTCTTGGTATTAAGAAAATTATAACGATATTTCTCTCAATATTTCCCTTCCGTTGGTAATAGTGTGGGAAAGATATATATTGTCCTCACTTCACATTTAAATCAGATCTCTAGTTAATCACAAAGTACGGTTTGTCATATGAGGAAGTAAAGATATTGGTCTCATTTAGCAGATTTACTGCATATAAGATGGCTTTTTAGTATGTGAATAAAGGTGAATAAAATTAAAATTCAGTCTCAACTCTTATAACTGTAACTCTCATCTAAATCAAATTGTTGAATTCTTTGTAAGTTCATGCATATGTATATACTCTTTTTGCTGGTTGAGTGGAAGAGAAGGCCTTACGGCCTTAACTCTGCCAGCTAAAATAAATCATTATTATTATTATTATTATTATTATTATTATTATTATTATTATTATTATTATTATTATTATAACTGGGGTTAACACGATAATTGATGGAAGAGGGTGGGAACATGTTAATTCACTGGTACATAGTCTGCTATATACTCGTATTTAACAATATTATTGACGTAGTACTGGTATGTATGTGATGTGTGCAAATTCAAAATAAGTATGAATTAAATCAAAATTAATAGAGAAGAGTGTTGTTACGACATTAGCAGCCAGTCAGATATTAAACAAGTTTGCATTATCATTGTTTTATATTTCTGGTATGAACTTGGTTGATTCTTTACCACTTAGATTGAGACTGAAAGTGTCAAGAATGTGGGAGCCAACCTGGAGCGAATTTCTGCAGATCTACGGCAGATGAAGCAGGAGACAGCTGCTCTCACAGCCCAACTGAATGCGAAGTCATGATGAACAAAGAAATTGGGCAGCAACTAATGCATTGGACCAAGCTCTTAGCCAACGAATAATAAAGCTGATCTAATATAACTAATTAACACTTTTAGGAATCCTTGGCAAAGTGTCCTATTGTAATTATGTACTAAAAGTAAAAAATAATATATATATCAATCACTGTTGCTGTTAAGTTTTATAAAAAAAAAGCAACAGAAGAAACTGAGTTATAAAAAATGGGGGGAAAACAGATTATTTTGTAGAAATGTATATTGTATTGAATAGGGGTGCCAAATGATATATTAAACATTTAGATACATTAGTACAAGGAAGTTACTTCATGAAACGTAATTACATATTAAAATATTTCGTTTTGTTCTCATGATAATTTATTTTACTGCTGTAAAGCATCATCTGCAGGCAAGTCACGACAAATGATGCTCTAGTGCCCAGCTTAAAGAAAAAATATTCCATTCTGGATTTGATTTAGACTAGAAAATATAAAACATATACAAAACAAAAATAGATTAGAACAATAAATGCCTCGAAGAATGTCGTGTAAATTGTGACACTACGAATTAGTGCACGTGTTCGAGTAGACAATGGTAGAAAATTGTGCTGTTTTATTTTGCACGGATATTGCTTGGCATCCCTACTTTGGATTTCATGGATTCATTTAATAATTTGCATTTATGTATTTGTGGTTAAGTTGCGAGTCATGAACGGCTATAGGAGTTGACGTTGATACACTTGCGTTTTTATTACTCTAAGTCATCATATTATATTCAATTTCTTTATATAGCAAATATGCTTACTGAAAGAGTGTACCAAAGCAAAATATTTATATAACTAATTGGGTATGCTTACGATCAAAGATTAATTATATTTTGTAAACCACATTTATATGGTCTTCGTAAACACAACTGTAAATTTGTAAGGTTAGTAATTTGTTCATATAAAGATAAAAGTTTGGAAATTTCAGGCTTTGATGGTTCACACGTCTTTGTTTGAGTTACTGACTCCAGTTTTACCATAGTATAATAATGGTAAGAGAAAATCAGATGGCTATATTGCTCCAAAAAAAGTGACGTTGTATTAGAATATAAAGACAGTTATATAGCCGTAATATGTAAAAGAAAAAGTAAACTGTACATCGAATCTGTGATTGGTACTTTCGTCACACTCAGTTTGTGTTCACTTTTAAAATTATTGCAGTGTAATTTGCAGCCTAATTTAACCATTCATCATGTGCTCTGAATGTATAACATTAATTTTCAGGAATTCCATTTCATAGGTTTGTAAGTTGAACATTTTTCATGTCACCTGTCAGTGCTCGATCCAAAATACTTACAAAATAAAGCTTGCCTTTTATTTTTTTAGATGCAAGTAACAGTATATTGTCAAGACAGAGATTCTCAAACTCCCTTTGTGTTTGCGAAAAATATATGTTGAACTGCACTCTCCCCAACAGAATAAAAAATAATAAAGAATACGTTTTTTGTGTGTTATTTTGCCATGCAATTTGTAATCAAGCAAAGAACGTTAAAAATGATGCTTCATATTTACCTCACCTCTCTTCCCCTCAGAAGTAAAAATCGATACTTTCTTCCCATTCACACTTTGAGATCTCCTGAATGCAGTCCCCTCCATCTGTCCAAAAACTCTCTTTAACTTACAAAATACAGTTGAGGTCCATTCCATTCCATATTTATTCCAATATCCCATTGCTTATAGTGTGGTATTTTACTTTGACTTCCAACAGAATGTTTGTTTGTTGTACAAGACCGTGAAGATAAACTTTATTATTAAACATAATCAACCACCCCTCAGCAAATACCATGGCATTTGTCATAGTGCTTAAAGCTGAGAAGCAATATTTAGAACACTTATACATTTCTAATTTTATTATGAATAGTATTCTAATTACCGTTATACGTAGGCATGGAGATTACAATTTGTACATGCTTCTCCAGAAAGGAACCAACCGATATAATACTGGAACAAATATACACAATTAAATTTT